>NC_088928.1:53530000-53657500 GCF_038396675.1 Hydra vulgaris
ACGCACTCAATCCTTTCAGATTTAGAGATAAGATAAATTTCAAATTTACCAAATGGCAGTTTTTTGAATATATATATATATATATATATATATATATATATATATATATATATATATATATATATATATAATATATATATATATATATATATATATATATATATAGATATATATATATATAAAATAGCAAGTTAATCATTTATCATTATGATTGATTAAATAATCTAAAGATACATAAATAAATAAAGAAACATATAAATTCTAAATACTTTTTTTTTTTTGAAATTTTTCAAAACTTGTTTTTCTGACTTTTGTTATTCTCTTACCTCTGAGTTTAAAACAATAATTATCTAATGTTTATTTTTTAATCTAAAACCATGTAAAGATATCTAATATCTTATATTTTCATACTCAAGATCTTGAATTCCAGGCAGGACCTTGAATGTGAAACATCTGGTTTAATCCACTGTATTCACTTTCTGTTGAACAAATTTAGCCAAAATATTTTTGGATAAAATTGATATATGCTTCCCTAATTCCCTAACCAGAACAATTCAAAAGTTTGTTGCCAGTAGTAATGTTGAATAATTCAAATAAAATAAAGTTTAACCTCAAATGTATTACAAAAATATACTCACTAAACAATAAAACTATCTTATAAAAATATCTTACTTGCAAATTTTGAAGATAGTGAGAATGTATCATCAAATCCATTGTAATTGATTGGATAAATATTCAGTTGAAACTCAATTCCACTATCATATGCATATATAAATCCCCCCATATTGGAACAAACATAATGCTCCTCCACATTAAAAATGTTTTCGGTAACCTAAAATATGAAAAAATTCAGAAAGAAAAATCTTATTTGATTTATTTAACAAATATTAACAAAAGATGATAGAAAATAGTAAGCAACAGTTTAATTTTTACAAGTTTTGAAAAGTACTCGGTAAGATTATAATATTTTTATAACAACTCTGAAACTCCAGTAAAGCTGTACTATAAAATCAAAACATCTTTTTAAATCAAAACTTATAATTATAGTCACACTGACTATAACATATTACTTAAATGATATAAACTACTGCATATGTAGTAGTGGTGCTGCTTAAAATCGCTTGCTTCATAAGCAAGAAGGTATGAAGTTCAAACCCCATCATGTCTCTTAAAAAAACCAGGTTAAAATTAATTCCCAGTACACAATTACTTAAACATAGATTTTGAGGTTTGTATAAATAAAACAAGTGTTATTACAGATAGAGAAATTCTAGATTCTATTTTAATTAATAATTTTGCTGTAAAAAAAAGAAAAGACAGAAAGAAAGTCAAGAAATGTACCTGCCAGAAAAACAAGGAGATTGCAATAGAGTTAATTTAATGCTGGCTTATTTTCAAAAGAATTGGAAAATACCATTGCAGTCACAATGCCTTATATCAAATAAATTTGATAAATTAGAAAGTTAAAAGACTTAATGACTACATTAGGCAAAAAAAAACAGAGGATTTAAAGCTTTAGAAACTTTTTTTCATGCTGAAGACCTCGAGTTTTAGATTACAAGACCACAATTTTACATAAGTAATCTGGGTTCAAAACTGAAAAGTTCCTGTAGCCTAAATACTTCTTTGAAAAAGGTCTTATTAATTTTGCAACAGATTAACTTTAATAACTTTATAACAAAACTTTTACTGCTTTATCAATGAAATCAATAGAGAGCCTGTTGTTATTACTTCGTGTGTTTCTTAAATTCATAACGTATCATCTTAAAATGAACTAAGGGGTAAGCAAATTTTATCTGTTAACTTGCACCCCTTCTTCATCTATTAGGCTGGTGCAAATGTATTTTTATCACATTGTTTCTAGTTTAAGATGTTGAATGTTGGATCTTTTTGACTCAATGCATGGGTTTTGCTTGTGTCTCTGATTTTATGACTAGGCAACTCATTTTACTACCTCCTAATGAGGATACAGCTCTAAAACTCAGTCTTATGGTTATGAGGCTGGCTGTTAGTCAGGTTTCCTGAACTCTGTGGTAGCTCTTAAAGAGGCTGATTCCATAAACAGCTGAAAAATATCAAAGTATTAACCATGTTAATGCCATGTTGTGCATAGATGATATCCCTGTTTGTACTTTTGGTGCGTGTTGTCAAGGCCACATTTGGATCCCTTGGTTATGGCTTAGGGTTTATTGATAATAATGAGGCAATTGCTTGGGCTATTAAACAGCGTACTGAGTACTATCCATGTACTATCACTAAGTTCTCTAAACCTATTATTCACTAATATTCGTGGTCTTCGAAGTAACTTCTAAGGTCATGAAATCTCATATTTCATCACAAAAATTAGGCTCCTGTGACTTCTGGAGAATCTTTAATAGTATCAATAATAAAGGCAAATCTGTAATTCCACCTCTCTTATGTGGTTTAGACTTTGTCACCTCACCTAGAGACAAAGCTGAATTGTTTGCTAAGAAATTTTCATCAATATCATCTCTGGATTCCACTAGTTGCATTCTACCTGGTATAGCCGTCAAACAGATTGATCCATTGCTTGACATTTGTATCACTCCAGCTTTTGTACCTAGAGCGATTTCCTGCTTAGACAGCTTGTGGCCCTGACAGGCTTGTGGCCTTGACAACATACTTGTTATAGTCTTGCAAAATTGTTCTCCAGGGCTCTCGTCTATACTTTCTAAACTATGTAATAAGTGCCTATCAGAGTCTTGTTTTCCAGCCTGCTGGAAAGTGGCATCTGTTATCCCTATCTTTAAAAATTCTGGAGAGCGATCTGATTCATTTAACTACTGTCCCATTAGTCTTTTTCCTATCATAAGTAAGGTTTTTGAACCTTCAATTAAAAAGCACTTAATCTTTCATCTTGAATCTAATAACTTACTTTCTGATCATCAATACGGATTTCGTTCTTCTCATTCTACAGCTGATTTGCTAACAGTAATAACCGATAGGTTTTATCATGCATTAGATAAAGGCAGAGAGGTTAAGGCCATTGCTCTTGACATTTCTAAAGCTTTTAATAAAGTTTGGCATGCTGGTCTTCTCCATAAGCTTTTTTCTTATGGTGTATCTGGTAACATTTTTAAGATTATTGAATCCTTTCTTTCCAATCATAGCATAAAAGTTGTCCTTGATGGACAGCACTCTTCTTCTTATTCTGTAACTTTAGGGGTTCCTTAAGGTTTATTCCTCTGCCCTATACTCTTTTTAATTTACATTAACAATCTTCCAAATATTCTAACATCTAAGGTGGCATTGTTCGATGATACTACCATTTATTCTTATATTTATGAACTGTAATGTACTCGATGAGTCATCTACCCTTCATTCTTTTTAGAAACCATATATCAAATCTGTTGCAAAATAAGCATCTGCTAAGGTTGCATCTCTTTATCAAGCTTGACACTTTCTTACTCCAGATTCTATCCTCTATCTCTATAAATTTCAAATCCGGCCTTGTATGGAATACTGTTACCATATCTGGGGCAGATCTTCTAATGATGCCCTTTCTCTTTTAGACAAGGTGCAAAAACGCATTCTAAACATAGTTGGATCTGCTCATTGTAGCCAACCTCCAACCATTATTACACTGCCGTAATGTCGCTTCTCTTTCTCTTTTCTACAAATATTATAATGGGCATTGCTAAAGAGCTAGTGTTGCTTGTGCCATCTACTAAAATTCATTATCGTGTTACTAGTCATTCAATTAAGTCTCATCCTTTATCTGTGACTGTTCCTAAGTGCTCCAAAAACTCGCATTTGTCTAGTTTTTTTCTTCAAACATCAGTTATTTGGACTTTGCTTCCTTCATCTTGCTTTTTTGATTCATATAATTTGCAATCCTTTAAGTTGTCTGTTAATCGTTATCTTGCTCTACAATCTTTATCTTTTCTCTTCCAGTAATTTCCAACTTTAATTAGTGGTTGCTTGCAGACTTGTTGGAAGAGAAGATGTTTAAAAAACAAACAAAAAATTAGATCAAAAATCTTTGAAGCTATCATAACAGAAATTGCAAAGTTTTAGCTGAAAGCATATACCCTGATAAGAGATTATCAAAACTGCTGTTCTGTCACAAGATTTATAATAATCATTTTATTTATCATTATTAACTTTAATCAATATTTTTTCTTAATATGTTTAAATGGTTTTTTAATGACAATTTTTAAGGGTCCAATATAAACTTTTGTTAAAATTTGTAAATATAGTTTTCAAGTTATCTAGAAAAATTCTTTCACTCTCTTTTTTGTAGAGACTAAAAATATCATAAAACTTTTATTATAAGTATTATTTTAAATATTTGTTATGATTAAATAAATTATAAGTTATTATTATTGATTTTTTTTTTTTTGATATGCATTTTTACACTAATTATTTTATGCCACTAAACTGTAGGATTGCTACTTTTTTTTATTAAAAAGAAAAGACATCTTAAAACAATGTTTTGTTTGCTCCAAGAACACTATAATATTTAATGATAATTGAAAAAGTTAATTAACTACCTGAAAAACAACTATTAGGCATGTCAACTCAAGAAATGCACCTCCTGTTTAAATACCTGCTGAATGTCTAAAGTTGTATGCAGCATCAGGAATCCAGATCTTAAACTAAATGAAGCATAACTGAGAGGACTAGGTTTGTGTGTGTTTGTAGTGTGGTTACTCCTGAATCTTAGATCTCAGCATCTCAAATAGCAGCTAATCCTTAATCTGAGCTGCTCACTGCATGAATCAATCAATAATCATCTCTGACAGTCAATCTGACACAAATAACCGTTTTAAAGGAATATTGCAATCTTTTATAGACCGTTGCAGAAAGTATTAATGCAGCAAAAATATTTGGCTAACATTAAAAAATTATTGTATAACTTTAAGGCTTTCTGGACTTGGTCAAATCAATACTGTGAACAGGGTCAAAAAATTTTTAATAGACAAATATTATGTCAAAACAAGTTTTAGTGTTTAAAATATATTAAAAGATACTCATAGTAACAGGTGGACCTGCTACCAAATTTTTGGTACCGCACGTTAATAGTTTCAGAATAAGGAAAAATACGTTCAGCAAAAAATTTCCAACCTAAAGCCCTTTTAGGTCTGCATTAGGTCAGTGCAATATTTTGAATCAGAGTTCAACAATTTAATAAACATGAGAATGTTTAACAAATGTGAGAATGTTTAACTAACAGAAAAAAAGTTCAGCAACTTTTCTATCAAACCTCATTTTGAATAAAAGATTTCTTTTGCCATTTTTTGTTATAATTATATTATTTAGAACTTAAATAAAATGTTCATTCAGCTGATATTTTACTTTAACTAATTTATTTAGAAAATTAAATAATACCATTTTTAACCTTTTTTAATAAATTTGTTCAGAATTTAAATAAAATGTTTGTTTTGTTGTTTATATTTTAGCTATTATATTTAGAATTTAAATAAAATCTTAAAATAAAATAATAAAATATAGCAAACACTGTGGTCCCAACAGATTATCAGATTCAATGTTAAGTTAATCCAAGGAAACCTTTATTATTCAAGAGTATTTGTCTTAATATAATAAAATAGAAAAGAGTGTTTTTTAAATCTAAATAAAGTGCTTGAGTGATAAAGGGGGAAAAGGGTAAAAAAGAAGGGAATCAGCAAGGGAATCTTTAAACAGAATCTTTTTCTTAACCCATTTAAGCATTTTAGATGCGTGTTACAAAAAATATTTTTTCAAGAGTTTTTGTTCTGTAAAAATAAAAAACAGCTTTATATACTTGGGAAAAAAAAGTAAAGAGTTACAAAGGGGCAGAGGGTAAAATTGAAAGGGTCTAAGCCTATTTAGACATTTTAAATGCCCATTACAAAAAAAAAATTAAATTTTAAATAATTTAAACAAAATTTAAAACAAAAAAATTTAAAAACAGTTTTAATATTAATGTATATTTGGCACATAATCCAATAACTCTTCTTCCTGTTTTAAAGCAGTATGTAAAAATTAATGCTAAATTAAATTCATCTTCCAATAAAACTAACTACAATGTCACAATTAAATCTATTCTATATTCATACTGTTCAGCAAACTATCTTGAGTAGATAGAATAGAGTTTTTTTATGCACCTTTACATCTAAGTTTTCTCAACTTACACCTATAGTTGAGTGTAAGAAAGACTGGAAATTAGTAAAATATTTTTGTTTTTTTCGAACTCTTGCAACTGAGTACAAGTTAGAATTTGCTATAATAAAAACTTATTCTTATCTTCCCAAGATTCCTATCATCCAAGTTTTCTAAATAGTTTACAGTCAGTTTGCTGACCAGTGTGGGAACTTAATTCTGAACTTAAACCTACATGAAATAGATTTAAGCGTGTAGAATAGTATACTCAACACCAAGAGCAACTTTGCATTTAGGTTTAATGGAAGAAGAGTTAAATTTAGTATTAATTTTTACTTACTTTCTAGAAAAAAAGCAGAACTTATTGACTTTATGGGATTATGTACTATATATACATCAATATTGCAAGTATTTTTAAGTATTTTTGTTGTTTCAATCTTTGTTTAAACTATTAACATTTTAATTTTTTTTTTTTTTGTAACAGACATCTAAAATGCCTAAATAGAGTTAGGCCCCTTCATTTTTACCCTTTACCACAGTAAAAAAATTGCTAAACTCAGACATTATCAGCAATTAGGTCAGCATGACCAAATGCTGACCCTAATTCAGATACTGTCTAAATATTAGAATTATTTGCTACATCAAAACATTAGAGTGTATGAATTGAGTATTTTGAACAGTAATTTTAAAATACAAATTACAGATTTAAGATGAAAATTTTAAAATATAAATAAAGAATGTTATCAAAATGTGTAGGAGTAAAATATATAGCAAAATTTTAGCAAATTAATTTTATAACAAAAAATAAAATAAAAATAAGAATTAAAATAACTTGAAGAAAAATAAAAAAAAAATTTTGTTTACTAATACTTTTGTTATTCTATCTACATAAATAATTATTTTTGATAAATTTAAATGAATTCAAACTTTTAAAAAAAAAAGTTTCTTTATTTATTTCTTTAAATAAAGAAAATATGAATAGAGACATTCCTTTAATTTTTTTTTAATAAATATTCAACTTACTAAACCTAGCACACCAGTGTTGGTATTTTGAGGGCTTTTTACAGTTATAGTAATCAAATAGACACTCTCTATCGAAGAACTTTCAGAAAAAATAATTGGCCACCAAAAAGTTGTATTCAATGGTTGACTATTGTTTTGAAACACTTTAGATGCTGAATTGATATTTGGCTTGTTCTGCTTATCAATTTGAAAATTTTCTAAATAAAAAAGTAGAAAAGGAAAAGAAAAATGATCATAAAAACTTATAATGAAACAACCTTAGCTCAAACTTAGTTTCTCAAAATCAGTGGTTGCTATGTTGTTATCAGCAGTAATTTTTACTGTAACTTTACTTGATTATAAATTTATCCTAAGCATAAGTTCAAAAATTGCTCAATAAAATTCATATACACAACCAACAAAATGTAAAAAAAAAAGAAAAAGTCAGAACTTGGAAAAATGACTAATTGTTGTCGTAGAACAAACTTGAGTTTATAAAATGGTAGAACAAACAAAGGCATATCTATTCGAACTTCTAGAAACCAGAATTTCAAAACAAAACAAAAGATCACCAGACACTTGCCAACTTTCTTATTGCCTATCAAAAACTTCCCTATGATTAAAATTTTTTTCATAAATACACCTCGAATATGGAATGGCTTGTCTATAAACGCACATAACCAATTAAACACACCAACCAACTTTAACTCAACTTTTTGTAGATGCTTTCAAAAACTTATAGTAAATTTTCTCAGTGCTTCTGAATTACTTCATCACTATTGCAATTGTTGTAAATGATGGCACTTTAATCTCTAATTATTATTATCATTATTATTATTTTTATTATTTTTATCTTTATTATTATTATTGCAATTATTATTATCATACATAAAAATATATATATATATATATATATTTATACTTGTACATATATGAAGTATATATTTATAAATATATATATATTATATATAATTACATAAATAAATATATATATAAATATATACATATAAATATTTATATATATAAATATATATACACATATATATACAAATATATATATATATGTGTATGTATACATATATATATATATGCATAAATTAATGTATACATATACATATATATAAATACATATATTTATATATATATACATCAACACACATACACACACATGCAAAATCTCTAATTATTATTATCATTATTATTATTTTTATTATTTTTATCTTTATTATTATTATTGCAATTATTATTATCATACATAAAAATATATATATATTTATATTTATACTTGTACATATATGAAGTATATATTTATAAATATATATATATTATATATAATTACATAAATAAATATACATATAAATATTTATATATATAAATATATATACACATATATATACAAATATATATATATATATGTGTATGTATACATATATATATATATATATATGCATAAATTAATGTATACATATACATATATATAAATACATATATTTATATCAACACACATACACACACATGCGCGCGCACACACACACACACACACACACACACACACACACACACACACACATACACACACATGCACACATATATATAAATATATATAAATTATTAAAAAAAATTATCTAATTATCATCAGCAAGCTCCCTAATGAACATACAGAAGAAGAAACAACCTGTTAAAGATAAAATTAGTAGTATTTTTACTAATTTATTATTGTTCTGTTCTTTAAGAACATTAGGCACTATTTGTAGAATACACTAACAATATATATATATATATATATATATATATATATATATATATATATATATATATATATATATATATATATATATATATATATATATATATATATAGTATATTTAAGAACATTAAGCACACTATTTGTAGAATACACTAACATAATATATATATATATATATATATATATATATATATATATATATATATATATAAATATATATATATAGATATATAAGAATATAAACAGTTATGCAAATTAGTTAAAACAGAAATATACAATGCTCGACTTTTATTTGAAAAGAATCTAGTGTTAACCTCTAAACTTAATCCTAAACTGTTATATAAGTATTTAAACAGTACAAATTCAATAAAAGACTCAATAAAGGCCATGAGAATGCCTGATGGCGATTTATCCCATGAACCAAATAAAATTGTTAACTGCCTAAATAAGCATTTTCAGGATGTCTTTACTATTGAAGAAAAAGGAGATCTTCCACCTTTTTATCTCGAATTAAATAATGTAATTAAATTTAAGGATATTGAACCTGATGATATTAGCTTTGAGTTAGTTTTATCTAAACTTAAATCACTAAAAGACAATAAATCACCTGGAGCTGATAAACTTAGTTCAATAGTCCTCAAGAATTGTGCTACATCGTTTACTTTACCACTAACTCTTATATTTAGAGAATCACTTAAAACCAGTCAACTGCCAATCCAGTTCAAGTCAGCAAATGTAACACCTATATATAAAAAATGTGACAAAACAGTGGCCAGCAATTATTGCCCTATTTCACTAACTTCTATTCCTTGCAAAATATTAGAATCTATTATAAGAAAAAGAATTGAAAAATATCTCGACGAAAACAATTTACTAACAATCCAACAACATGGTTTTGTAAAAGGAAAGTCTTTTACAAAACCACAAATTTGTTAGAGACTCTTGACTTTATTTCTTCGTGAAACAGTGATGGTATACCTGTTGATGTAGTAATGCTAGACTTTGCTAAAGCTTTCGATAGTGTTCCTCACAAGAGACTCTTTGCTAAATTAAATGCATATGGTATTAATGGCTTAGTTCTAAAATGGATGGAAGCTTTTCTAAATAATAAAAGACAAAGAATAGTTCTAGGTGAAGTTGTTTCTGAGTGGGTTGAAATTTTTAGTGGCGTGCCACAAGGCTCTGTTATTGGAGCCCTAATGTTTATTATATACATTAACGATCTGCCAAGTAAATTAATGAATAAATGCAAATTGTTTGCTGATGATACTAAGATTTTGTCCAACGTAATTTCTGATGAGTGTACCTCAAGTCTACAGAGGGATTTAAATACATCATTTAAATGGACAGAAGACTGGCTTTTAAAGTATAATGTTGATAAATGTGTAGTAATGCACTATGGAGTAAACAACAAAAAGAATCCTCTATATATTAATGGCATAAAACTACCAGAATCAAACAGCGTAAAGATCTAGGTGTAATACTTTCTAAAAATCTCAAGTGGAAAGATCAAGTTATTTCTGTAACAAATAATGCAAATAGAATGTTAGGTCGAATTAAAAAATTGTTTGCAAGATTGGACTGTCATTTACTTAAATCACTATACGTAACCTTTATTCGCCCATTTCTAGAGTTCTCAGTACCCGTATGGTCCCCGTACCAAAAAGGTGACTGTAAAGTAATTGAACAAGTTCAGCGTCGAGCCACCAAACTGATTAAATCAATTAGGTTTTTCAGATATGAAGACCGATAAAAAGTTTTCAAATTGACAACTCTAACTAAACGAAGAGAAAGAGGTGATATGAACCAACTATTTAAAATAATGAACAACATTAATAAAACAGAACATAACATACAAACTGTTCAAAATCATATTAGAGGTCACTGTTTCAAGTATTACAGGGAAACAACAAAAAATCTGCAAAGGCATAATTTCTTTTACAATGGATCGGCAAACTTATGGAACTCATTGCCCTTGGAACTAGTAAAATCATCGTCTGTAAACTCCTTTAAAGCAGGATTCGACTGTTGGACGAACAACAATCGATTAAAGCGGCTGTCACAGTGTGCTTAAAAGCATTCTCACTGGCCAATCCAGTTACAGCAATAAATACTAACTAACTATATATATATATATATATATATATATATATATATATATATATATATATATATATATATATATATATATATATATATATGCATATGCATATATATAAAAAAAATATATGTATATATATATACATGTATATATATATATATATATATATATATATATATATATATACATATTTATATATATATATATATATATGTATATGCATATATATAAAAAAAATATATGTATATATAATGTATATATATATATATATATACATATTTATATATATATATATATATATATATATATATATTTATATATATATGTATAAATGTATATACATATATAAATAAATGTATATATATATATATATATATATAAATGTATATGCATATATATAAAAAAAATATATGTATATATATATACATGTATATATATATATATATATATATATATATATATATATATATATATATATATATATATATATATATATATATTAATAATACTGTAAATATAGAAAAATATTTTTTGAAATATACCTGTAGTATTGCCAGTAATATAACTATAAAAAAAACAGCCAAATTTGCAAGAAGCAGAGTTCTAGATTAAGTTAAAAATACAACTGATTAAGTATTTTGAAAACCATAAAATTTTTTATATATTTAAAAATATAAAGATATTTAATGCTTACGTTACAATTCAAAAGACAACTTGTTCGATTAAAAGGGATTGCAGATTTGCACACTGTCATACACTAGATAAAAATAATTTTTTTAACTATTACCATTTATTTTGCCTAATTTTGTTGTATAATAAAATAAAAGTGGAAAGTGTAGTTAAATGCCGGAACTCTTTTGATGATATTATTTATTCATCTAAAATATCTTAACTATATCATTACTGATTAAATATTATAAAGTCTTGTTCTGAAAGCCTATAAAAATTAAGTTACATTCTTTTATACATACCGTTATGCAGGGCTACTTGAACCCAAAAAAATAAAATATTTATTTATTTGTTTACTTTTTATAGAATTATTTGGTATGAATGTAAATAAGTTAATTATACACTTACTCAAATCAAGTAACTTGAAAAAAAAGGTGAAATTTTTTTGCAAGAAGTGATCAAAAAAATATTTTTTTAAAGGAAACTACAATAATGGTAAAAATTTAGTGTGAAGCTTTTGTCTGTCCAGACATAACCAAAAAGATAAAAATTATTTGACAACATTTCTTAAAAGAAGTATCAGTTGTTACAAAATGTAGCAATTATAATTGTCTTTTATTTGTATTATTTTGACAAAAAAAATTGTATTAATGTTTGAAGTTCAAAATTGGGGCTACTTGAACCCAAATGTCAATGTGGCAGCCTATGTTTGAAAATGATTAAATTTGCTTTCCATTAACATTAAACCCCAAAGTGTAATAATATATTTAAAAGGAGTTGATATATGTTATTTGAACCATGTTTTTAATATTTGTTAGGTTATAAAATGTATACCTAAATAATGTTAATGGTTGCTTAAAGCTATTGTTATACACCTATGCATATACTTTGTGCTATCATAACTGGTTCTACCAGAATGGTTCGATATATAAGAAATAATGATATATAAGATCAAAACTTAGAGCAAGCCTGTATTAATATTGAACGTGGAGCTATGAGTCAACAATTCGCTAAAGAACAGTTTAGAATCAGCAGTTCCAGCATTAAGAGAGCTCTTCGAAGACGACACCATTCTATAACAAAGAAACATGCAGGGCATCCAGTTGTCTTCACACCTGAAGACGAACAGTCATTTTGTGATCACTTGAATAAAGTTTTAACTTTTGGCTATCCACTGACCTCATTTGATCTTTGAATTATTGTGAAATCCTATCTAGATTGATTAGGGAGTGATGTTCATTGTTTCAATGAAAATCTCCCAGGTGTCGAATGGGTAAAAGCCTTTATTAGAAGACATCATCAGCTATCCGAGAGATTTGCCAGAAACCTCAAAAAGGTCATGGCTGCACAAAACTACAGGGCTTTTACTATGGGTTATATATGGTTCACTATGGGTACAAGTAGCCCCACAACAGGGGCTACTTGAACCCATAGTACAGTGGATTGCTCAAAATATCTATATAAGTATCATAGTACAGTGGATTGCTCAAAATATCTATATAAGTCCACTGAAATTCCGCTATAGAATTTGCTGGGTACATACTTCCAGCATAAATGTAGTAACAACATAATGGGCATTTGACTTGTGTTAAAATAATAGCACCACCATCACCTTTAATTGAATGAGCTGGATTATCTACACTGAACTCCAACAAACAAATTGTGAATGAGCAAACAACTGCTTTCACAGTTTTGAAAATTGATTACTGTTACATTAGTCACACCCATTATCACCTAGTTCAGTTTGTCAGTGTATGATCATACAAACATATGACAAACCAAAATAAAATAGTTTATCAATAAGTGATCATCTTCTTGTAGTTGCATGCTCAAGCAAACTAGCATACAGGGGTAATGAAGTTTTTGTGATTAAATTTGTTTCTTACAATCAACAGATCGGTTATATTTCTCTGATTCCTCGCGCTTTACACTATTAAAACTAAGTTGCAAGTTTATAGTAAATGCAGCTGGAGTGTTATTTGCTTGGTTTGTATGTCAATGTTTGACCTTCGAGTATCATAGTAACAAATACAATGAGATTTTTTAAGCATTTGAGGACATATTATGCGCATGCGTTACTTTAAAAGCAACAACAACATCGTAATTTTGATTTTTTTTTTTTTTGTAACGGTCTTTTACCGTAACCTAATAAAAAAGGTCATATCATTGCTCTGAAGATGTATATATCAGATATAAACTTATAAACTGATAAAATGTGTGACCAAGGAAAACATATTCTACTTGAAATACTTAATTTATTAATTTTTATGTGATAAAATACGCAGGAAAGTCGAAAAATATTTTATGGTCATCCTTACTACCAAAACATAAAAATTAAGCATTTATTAGAATTTTTATGCTTTAAAGCTATATATATTTAAAAAAAAGATGGTTTAACTTTATAATAAAAAAAAAATCAGAGTCCAGTTACTTTTTAAATTTAAAAATTTTGTACATCAAATCTTAAATTTTAGCAATAAAAAAACACGTAAAAATAAGTCACATGAAACAAAACTAAAAACATTATGCAGAATATGTGGAGAAAGTCTAGATAATGATAGTGTTCTTTTAACAAAACATATTGTTAAAATAGAATTTTGTTTTTTTATCCGAAACGATAAGGACCACCCAAATAAGCATCCTCAAAAAATGTGTTATAGATGCTTTTCAATATTAAGAAATATTGAAAAAGGTTCAAACACTGAACTAAAATTAAGATCTTGGCCTGAAAATTGCAATGTAACTGAATGTGTTTGCTTTAAAGCCAATAAAGGAAGAAAAAAAAAGAAAAAGATAAGTGGAAGACCTTTAAGTATTAGTTATAGTGAAAATATTTGGACTAGACACAAAATAAATAACATACAATCTAAAGTTTTACCTCAAACAAAATTTAATCTTAACCTGCAAGATATTAACTTCACTTTCAACCCTCATGTGCATCTTTGTGTGTGTACTATTTGCAACGAAATTATGCATCAACTAATTATTATAAAAAACTGTCTTCATTCATTCTGTGCACCATGTCTATTACCACTTATCATTGGCAAACTAATATCAAAAACAAAATGCCCTAAATGTTTCTTTTCAATTCCAAGTGATGGGTTAATTTCATCAACAAATGTCATTGAAATGATAGAAAATTTGCAAGAAGTATGCAAGCAAGGTTGTGGTAGATTGTTTAAAGTCAAACAACTGTCAGAATGAAAGAAATATCAAAAAACTTGTTAGACAACTCTGATACCAAGTTCAACAAACATTATCAATATCATTGTCATCAACTTCACAAATAAACTTTTCAGATATATTTGCATTGGATTCAACAAGTGTTATACCAAGAAATATTGAAGATGCCGCTCTGCATGTAATAAAACAAAAAATGTCTCAAACAAAATCCAATGTAATTGAATTTCTGACAGGTGGACCAAGGGTAAGACTATCTATGAGATAAAAAGTATGATTTTTTAAATATTTTAAATAAATTACACAACATTTTAGCCCTTATGCTTCACATCAACACAAAGAAAGTTCAGATGTATGTTTACGCACAATTCGCAGACGACAATTACATCTAAAACATAATATGAGTAAAACATGTGGAGAAAGCATCAGTTCTACAATCAAGCAAACTGCTACTCTTTTGAAACCTTTTAATGAAAATGAAAAAGAAAATATTCTGAGCAAATCAAATATTTCAAAAGCCAAAATATCTGCTGAAGAAATGATCAGTTTAAAAGCAAACATGAACAGTACTTATGTCAACATGAAAATATTATTTTGGTACACAAGATAGCAATTATTATATAGAAATCTTGAAAAGAAAAATTACCTAAAGCTTGAGTAATGAAAACAGCAATCAACTGAGGCAGGAAGAAACTTGCTTCCAGCATTTTAACAGATTCACCAGTGAGAGAATCTTTCCGAGTTGATCAAAATAAACACAAAGCTAATAAGCAAAAAATAGAAGAAAGCAAAAAAAATTATTAAAAAATTCAGAAAACAAAAAAGGATCAAAAAACTGAACAAAACGCAACAAATACAAACAAATTCGAGTCGCAAGTTAGTTTTGAGTGATATCAAAAGATCTTATGAAACTTTTCACGGAGGTAATGATTTCGCAGAAAATAAAACTGACATTGATTGTAATAGATTTGTGGTATTGTAAATTAGGAAATTAATTTGATTGTATTTTTTTTTTTTTAATAGTTTAGAATTGATTTATCCAATACAATAATTTTGAAATAACCAGTGGTTATTTCATTACAACCAACGCCTTTAAGTGCTGAAATAAACATCAAAAAAGTTATAGGTCGATCAAAAATATTAATGTTCACAATGTTATCATGAATTTTACAGTTAGATGAACATTATATAAAAATATATTTTTAATTTTGAATTTACTATGACGCTCTTGAAGTAACTGCAGTTTATCCAAAAAAAAACAAAAAAAAAAAGATTATTTTAGTACTGATCTCTTCTAACTATTTAGAACTAGAAAATGAGTAGTTACAATCCTTGAAAAATGAGGCTTTTTTTTAAATAATACTACTATTTCTGTTTTATAATATATAAAGGTTATAATGTTTTAGAGTTACCAAGTTTGACTGCTCACAAGTTTGCTTAACTTAAGTATTTGTTATTTCAGAAACTCCTGTGCACTTAATTAGAAAATTTTGTTTACTGTACGAGCTGGCCATGCATGACTGATAATGTCTGTACTAACTTGTCATGCATAACAAAATGATTTACAACAGTAATAGTTGGTCATACATGACAAAATGATGATATCATGATATTCTCATTTTTAGTCCAGAATATGTGGTCGCATTTTACTAGAGCGTGATTGTTATTTCAATTATTATATATTTAGTTCATCATTTATCATAAATCTTTAATGTATTATGGATAACCTAATAGACATTTTCTTCTTTTTACTTGACTACCACAAAGAGTTTTCAAATGATATACATTTTTTTTCAGAGAATAATGATTAATTAGTTTTTTTATAAAAGGTACAAAGTTATTATAGAGATTATATTTCATAATCTTCTGGAGTATTTAATTTGTCATAAATATAATCTTCTGGAGTATTTAATATGTCATAAATATAAAATTAGATTAAAAAAAGATGAAAAAAATGCTCAATAATAATATATTAATTTCTCCGTTTTATTAAATGTTCATCATCAAAGCGTGGAATTACCAATTGGTTAGGAATTTCCAATAGGTTCAAAAAATTGTTCCTCAAAGTATTGTTTTAACTTTTTCACAATTAAAGTTTAAAAGAAAAGAAAATTTTTAATTTTAGGAGTTTTTTTAAAAACAAAAAACTAAAAAATAAGAAACCAAAGTCTATTATCACAATGAGTCTCTATTACACTCTGGCCCGTCAAAATAATTTTAATTATCACAATGAAACTCTATTACACACTGACAAGTCAAATAAACTTTAATTGATAAATGAAGAAAATCTAAATCTCTAAAATCTATATCAATTTTTCTAAAGTAAATTCTAAGTTAATATGTTGTGCTTTTAAAAGGTTCAGTTATTTTAGCAAGATTTAGTACTTAAAGAATTGAAAAAATCATAGTTTTCAATTAAAATTTAAACAATTTATTGAAAACTATGATCTTCGATAAAAAATAAAAATAATCTACCAAACGCTTTCGATATTTGCCTTATTTGTGAAAATGCTTATTTTGATATACTTAGAACAAGTCAAGTAAGAATGGTTCTTTCCATTAGGAAGACCTCTAGTAGCAACACAAAAATTTTAATTCTGGTTAAGTTAAAATTTTAGCACTATTGGCGACCAATAGGTCAAATAATAACACATACAAATGTTTTGTATGTACTGTTTTGTAACAAATTAGCTGTTAATACTGCCAATAACACACGAGTTTGAGAAGAGAGAATGAAATGCTACTTTGGCAAGAACGAGTTGTGATATAAAAAGTGTTAAGTGTAAAATCAAGAGCATCAAATTATGTAAAATCATTACTGCTTCAATTTAAGCAAGTTTTTTTTCAAAAATGGATCTTAAGTTGATTGAAATTTGCTTTTTTTTTATCAGATATAGAACAGGAACCGAAATTTGCACTTGAAAAAACTTTTTCCATGCATTTGCAAGCGCGGTAAAAGTTTCTATGTAAACAGATGTAGACATCTTTTAAACAATGTTTATCTTCTGGAACAATTTCTCAAGAATGCTAAAAATTGATTTGATAGAAGAAAGAATTTTGTTAAGTTAAACATCTATTGCAAATATAATTTAAAGATTTTTTAAATACCCTTTTTAGTCCTGGTGACCCGCACCCATACTTTGAAACCCGTTTTTGTTGGCCATTTGTTTGCATAAAGAAATAATCTCTTCAAGATTGAACCAGTTTTTCGGAGGTGCTCAGAAATAATCTTGCATTATCCTTAATTAATTGGAAATATATTAACTTTATTTTGAGTACAATTTGTATTAAAGCAAGTAAAGTATATGAAATTCTTCCAAACATTCTAAATATACGTCAAACATTCTATGAAATATACGTTAAACCAGTGTCTTGGGAGAGATTTGTGATGTTTTAGATTTGACACATTCAGGCATTGTGCAAACTCCATACTGAAGTATGCTCATATTTATATAAAATCAGAATATTTTATACAAAAGTGCAATAATTGGAGTCTGGAAACAAAAATATCTCAAAAGATTATCACCACTACCTCAAAAGTAAGGGCAATCGGAATACAGGGAAAATGAGGGGGGGGGGCGTATTAAGAACCTTTTTGAAAAGGATTAAAATATTTTACAATGAAATTTAAAATTTATCGATGAATATAAGTCTAGTTGAAAATAATACAAAAAATATTTCATCAACTTGTTGCTCTCACGTTTGGGGCAGGTAGGGCTAATTTTTTGGGGCTTTTTTGTTCCCAAGCTCTAATCATCGCAATTTTTTGCAAAGTATCCTTATTTGACATAAGTATAAACATATAAATGTTTAGAGTTTGCTCCTTGTCTGGAAGTTAGCTATCTCAAAAATCACAGAATAATGTTACGATTTTATGCTATAAGTATGAAACTTCAGGATAAAACTGCAGATTTGGCTCTTGGTGTTTGATTGCTTAAATCTCTTTTAAAATATGTGACATCAGTTCGTGAAAATTTTCTCGACATTCAAGAAGGTGCTAGAAGGTTCTCAAGCATTATTCCTAATCAGTACAAGCATGAAAATTCAAGAAAGAAGACGCGCAAATTAGGGTTTAGTTAAAATAACGAGAATGAAGTGATTTTTAGTGACAGTGACGAATTTAAAATAATTTTTTTTCCTAATCATAAACAAGTTGAAAATGTGCTTGAAAGAAAAGCTTACAAGTCTGCAGAGAAAAAGTTTGATCTTCTAACTATTTTCAGATCATGACCGTTCCTGTCATTGTTGCTGCTGCCAAATCCTTATGTACTATTTATCTTTCAGACTCACGCAATTCCCTGATGAAATTATCCAGTTTTCCAAGTTCGTGGCAAACGAGAAGAATATATCAGCACTTGGATGTTTACAAGCAATTCGTAGGAATAAGTTAGAATCAGTTATTCCCAATGTTGACATCGCATATCTTACCCTTTCCATAAACAATTGTAGAGCAGAAAGAGCATTTTCAAAAATGGCAATAGTTAAAAATGATTTCCGTTCTTCAATGTTAATTGATCGTTTAAATGCTCTTTGTTTATTAACAATTGAAAGAACACTGTTAAAAAGTATAAATTTGCAAGATGTTGTAATTGATTTTGCAAATGTAAAAGTGAGAAAAGTTTCTCTGTAAACAAAAAAGTAATCTTATGTTTTTCGATTTCATTTTTAAATATTTTCGACCCATTAAATAATTTTGTTGTATATAATATCCAAACAAACTAAAGTAGAATTACTATTTAATCCCTTATCAATCTCATATATGCAAAAATTTTTAATTTTAAAAAATATAAAAGTAAAGAGTGTGAATGTAAAAAGAAATTGAGATAAACATAAATAAAAGTTTTCTTTTAACCCAATTGAAAGAATAAAGTTCATAACATTCAACCAAGTTTTAATGGTATGAATGTTAATAAATTCGGAAATAGAATATATGGTGGAATAGTTATCACTTTATAATTTTTTATTATTTTTTATTATTTCATTTTTATTTTGTAAGTTAATGTACTTTTAGAGAACCCAGTAGCTTGTTTCATTGAAAACATAACTTGATGCAATTTTTAATTTTTCTTTGTTTATATATATTTCACATTACTTTTTATAGTCGCACACCATTTTTAAACTTTGCTTAATTTATAATTTTTAATCATTTCCAATCAAGTAATTTATTTATCTTGGATAGTTTTTATTTATTTATTTTTATTTCCGCATTGTCCTAAACTGCCTCCTTCTTCCCTATATCTTTTAGTATATTATACAAGGCATAAATTCATCGCTAGGTTTTAAGTTTTATTTTATAATCTTTTAACGTTTAAAGGTTATGATCATGTAAAAAACAGTTACACGGTCATAACTTTTGAACAAGATTAGAGACTTTTAAAAAACTCATTGTTGACTCAACATCACAAAAGCTATAACATAGCATCATAAAAATTAAACATATCTTCACTAAATTTCATCGGAAAAAAAGTGGCAAAAAAGTTACAATCAATTTTTAGCTATTTCAGGAGATAATATTGGGCAAGTTTTAAACTTTGTATAACTATAAAACTTCAAAATAAAAATTGTTGATGCAAATTAAAGACTTTTTATGAAGTTTAATTTTGTAAAAAAAAAAAAAGACTCTTGGTGAGATTCTACAAAGAGTGTAATTAAAGTATGGTATATGGTTTGCACTTTGTCTTTATTATCAACATATTAAATGTTGAAAAACGCTACACGTTTATAAACTACCTGGATCAACAATATTCTCTGCCAGTTTTCAAAAATCCATTTCTTAACGGGTTCCTGGTGGAATATTTTAAAACAAGGAGTTTTTTTAAGGAGATGCAAAGCAACTTTAACTATTTTCTTATTTATTGTGCGTTCTTAAAGCGATAGCGATCTATTTCATTATAGTAATAATGTTTAGAAAGCAAAATAAAATAATAACAAACTAGTTTATAAAAGTCTAACATTTTAGTTTAAATGACGTCTTTTTTACGTCTTATGCCCACTGGGTTCTTACAGTGTGTTTCGTCATTATTAATTGACATTATCCCGCATAAAAATGAATTATAACTTTTTTTTTAATAAGTAAAATTACTTATTCTTATAAAAATGTAACTATGGTAACGATTGCAAAAACTAGTACGTTTTTGTTTTATGAATGTAAAGAAATTGTAATTCATTTTTTACACTTATTGATGTTAATAATTGTATATATATATATATACATTTATGTCAAATCATTTTTAAAGAAAACTTTTTTAATACCTCTTTGCAAGATAATGTAATACAACCTTTGTCAACTAAAGATGCACTTGGTTGTTGATTGTATTCAACCTAAAATAAATAGTCGCACGAATTCATTTCATATTTGTAAAATAGAGCAAGTACTTTTGAGAGAAGTATTTGAACACTCTTATTAGTACTTAGACTTTATTTTTAAGTTAGAAATTATAATTGAGTATATTGATATATAATTTTCATCGTATGGGAAAAAATATATCCAGATATCTATTAACTCACTGATTGTCGTTTATCATATATCTAATATTATTATTTTAATATTATTTATATTTTAGTTAAAATTCACTACACAATGGTAATCTCTCAACCATTGACTAAAAAGAGTATTGTCAAGATCAAGTCAATGTTTATATATTAAACTGTCTCGCCAACATCTCCTAGGCGACGTGGTAGATGATTTTCGTCATTTTGAGTTTTAATTACAATATTTAATTTTGAGCACAAAATTACTTTTAAATTTTTGCTACATAAAACATATATTTCTATTGATTACTAAATAAGTTTATAAACTATAAAAAATCTTTTGTAATATTTTTAACATATTAAATTACAACTTTTTTAAACATAAATGCGTACCGAGTAAAAAAAAATACAACATAAAGTTTTATTTTTTATAACTAAAAGTTATTTCTAAGAATACTAAACCTACCTTTAAGTGGGTGCAATATGAATACAGCTGGCCCCATGTAAACCATTCTGGGGTTAATTTAATATTAGAATCAGAGTTAGAAAATGAACATTTTTCTAAATATGTTTTTGTGAATTTTATGTAAAAGGTTGCATAAAAAAATAAAATGAAACTTAAAAAACCCATAATATTTTTGTAGCATAGATTAGATTATCATGAAGTGGAATTCTTATGATTGAGTAAAATCAATCTTAGCATAAAATACACATGACTTATTTTGCTTACGACAATGACAGAAAAAAAAACGGAAGCCTTTTGTGGTTGATTTTAAAGCTTAAATTTTTTTCAAAAATAAGGTTAAGCCTTATAAAAAAGAGCACCATTTGCTCTTTTAGTTTTATGAACAAACAACGGAATTGAAGTTGAATGTTTAAATTTTATAACTCATTGGGTAACAAAAATCCTCAGGAAAGAAGAAAAATTGTTCTAAAGAGTTTTTGCGAAGATAAAAAACAACATTTTTATTTGAAATTTTTTAAAATAATAATTATTTTTAGAGGATTCTACACTAACTAATGGTGTGTAAACTTTAAATAAGGTGTAAGGTAAAAAACATGAAAATTTCAAAACTGGAAAGACGTCATTATTCAATATTTTAGCATTTACTCTAGGTAGCATTAAATAAGATCTTATTTTTGATTAACAGATTAACAAATCTAAAAACAAAAAAAATCTCTGCGTGGATCAAAGCGCGTATGCTCTTAAGAGTATACGCGATTTGATCCCCGCAGAGATTTTTTTTATTTTTAGATTTGTTAAAAATGTAGAAATAAAAATATTAAAAATAACTTTACAGTTGTTAAAGATAAAATAACAAGTTTTCCTAGTTGAAGGTGTTTTTTTAAAAACTTGTTATCACTTACCATATAAACTTTTTAATATATTTGTTGTTATGCGGATAAAATTCTGGCGCCACGTTTTCCGAGTGAGAAGTTTTTATACTGAACGTTGTTTTTATAAGGGAGATTTTTTATATTTGATTTAAATCGATTTGAAAATAATTTTCTGAAAAATAATGATGAAATATACTCTAACCTCTTGTTGTATATACTAAATTGTTTCGTAAACGCGTAAGCCTGGGGGCTCACAATGCTCTAAAGTTATTTTGTATCGATATTTATTAGCGATATCTTAGTTTGGGTTTTCCCCATTTTAATTTGTTTTGAGTGATTATATTATAAAACGTGCTTAAAAAGTTAATTATGTTATTACATCAAGTTTATTACGTCACTGAATAGTTTTGATTAATAAAGTGTGTAATAATTCCAATGTAAAGTAAGTTTTATTAAGCTTTTCTTTAAAAAACTACTTTTAATTAAAAAATACAGTGTTTGGACAACCCCATAATCAGACAATAACGTTAAATACTTTTTAACAAAGTGTTAAATAGAAAAAAAGAAATACACTGCAGTTGCATCATTTTTTAGATTATAATAAATGCAACTTTGGTTTGCAAAACCTACAAAAAGATATTGGTTGTTGTCCAGATTTTTTATCATGGGATCACGAGGTCTTTTTTGATGACATTGAATTTAAAAGATTTCGTTTGCTTTTCTTTCAAACTTGTTTTGAGATAAAGCCACTACTTCTATATTACTCCAATTTGTTACTCACTGGCACAGTTTTTATTATTTGATATTCTAGACCCGGCAAATATTGCATAGCGTAATTTCAATGGACCTATAAAGGCATTTTGAGCGGTCCACTGTAGTTTTGCTCAATGGTTACTTAGTGGACAATTAGTGACAGCCTCCAAAAGTGACTAGCCACTATTAACGTGTATGAAAGTTATTTGCTGGCCATTTATAGCGGCTGCCACTAAATGAACCGCTCAAAAATGCCTATATAGGTCCACTGAAAATTCACTAAAACAATGTTTGCCGGGGAGAAATCCCATATATAATCTTAAATGAATTTCTTATGTTGCTATATTCTTGTTGGTTTTTTATACCCGTTTCGCCTATAAATGATTTTCCAGAATCAACAATCTTTATAAACACCTGATTTTCTAAAATTTTGTTGTTTCTAGATGTTAAGATTGACTGTAAATTAAAACCAGATTTAAAACACAGTTTTAGAACCAGTTTTCTATAAATGCTCTACTCATTCATACAATATGTCTTTTAAGCATTATATTATATCTGTATATGGAGCCATAATACACGAAAAATTATATGTTTTTGCAAAGATGTGTAGCTCTTGTAGCAGTAAAATTAACACGAGTTTAAAATAATACACATTTAAAAAAGTTTAATTGAACTTTCATTGTCTTTATTTCAGGTTGATTTTAGAAAATGTAATAATGTTAAGGATAAGTCGTTAAGAAAAAAAATTTTAATAGAATAAAAAGAAAAATTGAAAAAGAAATTTGAAAGTAATTAAAGTTTATATGCTTGTTTTTTCCAAATTAATGAAAGTCACTCACACTTGTACCTCATCATAAAACTCTATAGGACTATAGGGCTGGACGGATTTCATCCGCGTGCATTAAAAAACGGCGCAAAAGCTTTTGCAATACTTCTTGCGTCTATTTTTCTTTAATTCCTTATTTTTCTTTAATTTCTTATTTTTCTTTAATTCCTTATTTTTCTTTAATTCCTTATTTTTCTTTAATTCCTTATTTTTCTTTAATTCCTTATTTTTCTTTAATTCCTTATTTTTCTTTAATTCCTTATTTTTCTTTAATTCCTTTACTAGGAATGTTCAAGTTTTCTGTTGCAAATCAAATTTCACGCCTACATTCAAAAAAAGAAACAAGCTCAAAGCTTGCAACTATAGGCCAGTGTCTCTTACTTCTGTCCCGTTCAAAATAATGAAGAGAATTATCAAAAAAAATTAAAAGGTTAAAGAAGATTGCGCAATACACACGCTTTTTTTAAAGCCTTGACACAGATTTGTACATCATAAAGGCAGCTTTACAAACCTTATAGAATCTCGCAACAATCTTACAAAATTAGTACTCAGTGGACACCTCGTTGACATAAATTTTACTGACTTTATTAAAGTATTTGATACAGTGCCAAGATCATTAGAGTTATTAATACAACTTCAAACGGGCTGTAAATTGGCGATTTAACTGGCTTATTTAATTCAATGCCTAGAAGTGCAAAGTAAATCTTGTTGGTTTTCGCAAAAACAAATCAATACACATCTACACTATAGCTGACATCAATGGTAACCAACGCAACCTTGCTACAACATGCAGTGAGCGTTACTTTGGGATACTAGTATGCGACAACCTGAAAGTCTAAGCGCAGGAAGACCCAGCAGCTTCGGCTGGTAATTGAATGCTTGGTTGATTTAAAAAATTGTTTCGGTGACGGAGTATTTAGCTCTTGAAATCTGTATCAGCTCTACGTCCAAACGCATATAGAGTTTAATGCACAGGCCTTGTTTCCCCATCTTAAATCTGAAACTTCTCAAACGTGATCAACAACGTGCAACGAAGACAATACCGTTGATTAAACATTTTAGTTACGATCAAAGACTAAAAATATTTGCCTTAACTACACTTGAAGAACGCAGAAATTGTAGTGAATAAATTCGGCAATACAAGATTGCTCACCACTTACAAAAGGTTGAAATTTATATTCCACAAAATAGCCTTTTTTTAAAACTAAGCATATAATTTAAGAAGAAACCCTAACTAATAAAAGGTTGTTCAGAACGTCAGAATTTTCCCACAAATCCATTTCAAAAAGTGTTGGAATAAATTAGCGTATTATGTAGTCTATGCACCTACTATAAACTCCTAGAAAAATTTTTGTTTAAAATCCTGCTTTGGCTACAGCAAAGTCTATCGTCAGCATAAGAAAGCTTGGTGTTTTTGTTCTTTATCAATATAAAACTTTTTATGGGTAAGTTTTATTTATTACTATGACAAATAAAATTAAAATAAAGAAAACATAAGCAACAGTACTAAAGTTAAAGTATAATAACAAAGGTAAAGAATTAAAATATAAAGATACCCAGATAAAGAATCAAAAAACTTCGACAAAATGTTCTAAAAGCGTTAAAACAAGCTAAATCTAAAAATTACTTAAGTATAGATCAAAAAAATCAAATTGAAAACAAATACTCCCTTCGTCCGGAAATGTGGTATACATTTCAACAAAAATCGTGATTATAAAAGTAAATTGGCAACTGATTACATTGTTATAGTAAATACTCATGACAATATAACCTGAAATATTTGACGTAAGCAATATCATTCTTAATTAAAAACTTAACGCTCAAATATCAGTGTTTCTTGAGACAAATAAAATTAATACCGCTGCAAGACGAGTATGGAAAATTCTGAAGGAAATTTTTAAACTTAGAAAGAAGGGATTCCAAATATAAACAATTAACCAAAGAACAACGTCAAGGTATCCCAGTGGGCACAGTACGTTTTTAAAACGTTCTTTGGACGTTTTTATTAGGTTTAAACCTTATGAAAACGTCTAAAAAACGTTTTAAAAACGTTTTAAAAACGTATCGTGCCCACTGGGATATTAGAAAAATTATTACAGCAGATGAAGGAGAATAAGCTAAAACACGGTGCAATCAATGAAGTTGCTACTGCGTAGCAACTTCATTGCCAAACCAAATTTCGAGTGAAAAAAATCGTTCTTATTTAATTAAAATGTTTCAAATAAAGTTAATATAATATACTTGTCATGTACATTTTTTGATTTATTTTATTTTTTCGCAAATGTATACCATATTTCCGGACGGAGGGAGTACAAGTTTTATCCTTTTGTAAAAGTTCAGTGATATATTTTTTGTAAAAACTGCAGATTCTCTCTAAAAAATAATCTAGGTAATTGGAAATGCAATAAAAATTCTGGTCTGTTCAAATTTCAAGTGATGCTTAGAGACCTTTACAAAAAAATTGAGTAAAATAGAGTATAAAAACAAGTGATTCTATACTTCCTAAAATGTATGACACAATAAAAGCACATAAAAACCGGTATAAATTATCATATGCCTATTGTTTTTACTATTATAGCAACTTCGAGTTATAAAGTTTCAAAATATTTAGTTTAAATAATTCAACCAATTCTTAAAAACAATAAAACGCGAATAAAAAATTTTCATGACTTTTTTAAAAATGCTTAGACTTGGGACATATTGGTGAGGTTCAGGTATCTTATGATGTTGAAAATTTGTATCCAAGTGTACCTATTAAAAAACCAAAACATGAAATATGTAATGTTAAAAATTTAATTAACCTATGTCTATTAGACTGTTTTGGAAAAAAAAATCAAAGGAAAAATTCTGGACCTATTAGCCTTGCTTAAATGAATGTAGTATCTGATGCATTTTTACAACATGAATCTACAGTGATAACTATTGCATTGAACAGCAGTATCAATGCAAAAAAATTATTTAAGATATGTCGATGACAAAAATAACTGTTTTGAATCTTTATTAGATGCTTCAAAACTTCTTGATATTATTAATGAACTGAATTTTCATCTGAAATACAGCATGGAGCTGTATTTAAGATGAAAGACATGAAAGAATTGTCAAAATTGATTTTTTTGGAACATTTATGTATGGTTGGTAAATTTTGTATAGACTTTATTCAAATTAAAAACTTAGTTTTTGTTGTCACATTAAATTAATGGCTCAGATAGTTTGCAAATCTACTCAGATTTTTACGCCAATTTTCTATCTACCAACCAAATGTCATCAAAAGATATTATTGAGCAGCTTATAAAATTGAGCAGTTTTCTTATCTTACTTTTGCTTTTCTGATTTCCGTTGAGGGTGGTACTAGAGGGTACAGAAAAACTTGAACTTTATTAGGTTAATTTAGTAACTACATATGTTATATGTATAATTTATTATGAAATATATGTATACATATATTTCATATGTATATGTATATATATATATATATACGTATGTATATATATATATATATATATATATATATATATATATATATATATATATATATATATATATATATATATATACATATATATATATATATATATATATATATATATATATATATATATATATATAGACATATGCCGGCGCGGATTCATCATTTTTTGATGTTTGAGAGCAAACTCCAAAAATTTGTATGTTTATACTTGTATCAAATAAGGATGTTTTGCAAAAAATTGCGATGATTAAAGCCTGGAAACAAAAAAATCCTAAAAAATTAGCTACACCTGCCCCAAACATGAGAGTAACAAGTTGATAAAATATTTTTTTATTATTCTCAACCAAGTTCATATTCATCAATAAATTTTAAAACACACACAATAATCTCTTAGCGTTCAACAAATATGGCTTTTAAAATTTGCAACCCCCTCAAATTGAGGGTTCAAACTTTTTATAGTCAAAGTTTTTGAACTTTGAACTAGATGAATATAGATTTAGTTAAGAATAGTTTAAAAATTATTTTATCAACTTTTTTACTCTTCTCATATCTCTCTTATGTAATATTTGTTTCTGTCTACAATTGCTATCACTGGTAAGTTTATTTATTAAAAATAGGTAGTAAACGGTAGTAAAAAATGTTTTCCAAAAAACTACTGATTCTAAATCAAATTTGGTTGCGCTTTTTTGTAACAAAAAATAAATTTTTTCAAAAATGATTGAAATATATTTTTACGCAGCCGTGGTTAGAGTTCTGGCTCAGAACCAAAAGGTCAGATGTTTGACGTAGTATTTAAAAAAAAACAGTTACTTGATTACGACGTATCTCAAATTCTAATTTTATTTTTAAAATAATTCTTTTATTTATTAACTTTTCCTTTTGTTAAAAACTGGCATCACTTTTTATTTAAAAGCATTTAGTATTGTTTTACTGAGATAATAATATTTTTTTACGATAGCTCATTATTTGTTGAATATGAAAGTGATACAATGAGGCTACATGATAAGACTTTTGTCTTCTGTCTGCTTCCGTCAAATCTTAACTAAAAAATTTTGTAAATAATTTATGATAAAGATGACGAAATAAAAATATGGATAAAAAAAAAAAAAGGAGAAGACAACAAGTACAAGGCTTCACAACATAGTTAATGAAGATTTAATGGGAATCTTTAATTGTTTATGCGACACAAAGATCCCAAAAAGTGACCAACGGAGCCGTCCAGTTATGTAGACATGGAAAATGTGAAAATAAAAACAGATTGAAGATGGTGTCATTGAACAAAAAATAAAAATCATAATAAAATATAAAATGTGTGGCAAGAGTTTTGTGAAGTAGAAAAACGAAGAATAGACGATAAGAGGGCATGGGGAGAAATAACTAACGCTCTAGTCACTCTGTGTATAGAACATATGCAGCAAAGAACAAATATTTGATATACTGATTATAAAGACTGTTGATGTCTACAGGTGTGATGGTGTAGTGCATTAGTATGTACCGTTTGGTCGTTTCGTATGGTCTCGTTATGTTTTCGTTCACTTTCAAATCGGGTGAACAGAAAGCTAAACATATTCACTCCTTGCGCTTATGGGCTAGCACATCAGAGCCAGACGTAAGACCTACAGAATGGATTTCAATTGATCGAATGCACACATTAGTCACCGTAGGCCACAAGCCATCGCTCTTAGCAAAAGAGCTACTGCCCCGTACTAGTGTGGAATGATGTGCTATGGAGTGAGATTTTAGATCCAAGCACATAGTCAGCGAGCGCGATCCGACGTGCATTGTGGAGCTTCCGAATGAACGTGTGCGTAAATGTCAGCGTAGTCATTAGGATATTGAGTGCCGTAACCACATCCAGCGGGATAGCCTAATGTCCGAGTTGTCGTTGTGGTGTACATTGGAAAAAGTTGGGGCTCACCAGCCACAAAGAATAAATTTGTTTGTTTATAAATTTGTTTGTTTATTGCGACACAATGGTCGGAAAAAGTGACCAACGGAGCCGTCCAGTCACGTAGACCTGGGGGATGTGAAAATAGAAGTAGATTGTAGATGATGTCAGTGGGTGCGAATCATAAATAAATGTAAAGACTATTTTGTAGGAGGAATAAAATTTAGGACTCAGGGATTAGGTGAACAATAACTCACGCCCTAGTCATACTAAACAAATGGTAAAACAATGGTCTATGAGTAAACAAGTCAGTATTGATCCGCTGGTTTATTAAAGGCAACCATGGCTAAAATTATCGCACCATACAAAAACAATAAAATATAACAAAATATAAAGTAAAATGATAAAAAATGTAGGTACGGGCAATATAAAAAGAAAAAATAGGCTAATAAATGTGCTACTATTTATGGTCTAAACTCTTGATAATAAATTGAAAACTGATAATCACCTGTGTGAGATAAAAGTATATTAATGTCGTTAATGTAACAAATTCATAACATAAAGCTCACAAAGCGCTATATTACGTGGGTGTAAGAGGTAAAAAAATTTTGGTGCCATGGTAACCAATCACATTAAGTAGTGGATAATGGTGATTCCCCTCCTCAGGAATGCACTGCGATCACCAATGACGTTTCGGAGAGCCCGAGACCTGCACTAACGCCACTCATCAGGGGCGTGTCCTTGCAACAGATCTCACCGCCTGCACTCTACGTCATGCTAGTCAATATTGCAATATAACACTACAAAAGCCAAAAATCCCAATCCCTATCCCAGTTTTTAATACAGCTCCAACATTCTTAGAGATCTCATGAGGGTGGTAAGTGATGCGCGTGGTGTGAATATAAGCAAATATGTTAATACATATAAATATCATGTCTGCTTCCGTCAAATCTTAAATAAAAAATATTGTAAATAATTTATTATGAAGATGACAAAATAAAAATATGGACTAAAAAAAAAAAAAAAAGGAGAAGACAACAAGTGCAAGGCTTCACAACATAGTTAATGAAGATTTAATGGGAATCTTTAGTCTAAATCTATATCTCATCTAAAGAATCTAAAGAAAGATCGCCAAACGCAACAGTTTGTTATATTTCGTGAAAATTAAAAAAAAAAAGCGTCAAACTTTAAATAATTTGGATAGTTTAGATCAATTATCAAGAGAAAATTTAGTTATGTGGTCTATTCACATATAGGAGAGATGGGGGCACCTTGATCTTTTTTATGGTTTATGATTGATTACTTAAAAACCCTTGCAGACAACAGTACTATTTTCAATTTTTTTAAAAGAGTATTTATTTCTTTATTCAAATCAAAAAGCTAATTTTGGTCCAAATAATATTTAGTAAGCTAGAACTCAACTTAATAATATCACCTACAAAGGATCACGGTACCCAATATATGGGGCACCCTGATCTGCACTATGGGGCACTTTAATCTTATATACAGTTTTTTATAAAATCATTAAAAAGTTGTCAATAAAGCTAAATTAAAAACATTGTTCTTCAAATTTCTGCCAAGAGATTCACATTTAAAGTTTAGTTAACAAATTTTTTCATCAGAATTTTTAAGAAATTTTTGCAAAAACTGAAAAATCAAAATCGAAAACCAAATGTCGACCGACACAAGTTGTGCCACCATGCTGCATTAGATCGGGAAGCTTGCAGATGATATCATCTCTGATAAACTGATACAATTGCTCACTGACAGAGAAGAATTTATACAACTTTAAATTTTCTCTTTTCAAATATTTGAGCATTCGCACCTTTTCTTCTTCACAGATTTGTCCAACATAATGATTAGTTTTCTTTTTTGTATCAAATTTAACAAAAACAAAATCCTTCAAATACAGTTCATCAAAGTCAAAGTTCAGGTTTTATGATTCAACTATCTGTTGAGAAGATATAATTTCAAGATTATTTGACACCTTTACTAGCAATAACCCTAACAGGCTTTTGTACGGTTGTTAGTCCTGTTTCGTCCACATTGTAAATGCTTTGTGGACCAAACTGATGACGTTCTCGCACTTTCGGGAGATTCCGAAAAAAATTAACTAACGGTGAATCTGTTGAAAGCTGTTGCTCTTTGCAAAGCTGAAGGCTTCTGGAGCTCGTAAAGATAATTCTGGGTTTTTTTTCGTAAAGCTTTGTAACCAATCAATGCCTGCCATTTTGTTCTTAATCTATGAATCCGGACAAACTTTATTATTAGCAACAGCCATTTCATATGCTAATTTGCGAGTTGTTGAATTCGTTAAAAGGCCATAGTTCATCTTCGAAGCTTGAAGCAAATAATTTGATAAGCAGTCTTCTTCTTCTTCTTCTGTGAAGACCTGTCGTGTAATAAATCTCGGTTTAAATGTAACACCCGGATTAAGTCTTTGCTTTTTAACATATCTTTTTAATGTCATACGATCGATACCAAACTCTCGAGCAACTTTATTGTTAGACCTGTTTTTCAATAAAACTTCATCCAAAGCTGCCCTCATTGTTTCGGGAGATACCATTCCTCTATCTGTCTTCCGAATTCTATTTCTAACCATTTTCAGTCAACACCAAATCTGAAATTTTGAAAAATAATCATAAACATTTTTAGAATTTAATACAATAATTATATACATATCTTTATTCGTCTCAAGAGTAACGTGACAAAAGAACATAAGTAATAATACAAATTCAGTCAATAAATCAATGAAGCAGCATTAATTAACCGAACATGAAGAAAAACAACGTAAAACTAAATAAAGGAGAAACAGTGACATAAATTTAGCAGCTATTTACAAATACAGACGCTCAGAATAAATTGACCAAGCATTTGCTACGCGCGGGTATCGAACCTCGACACTAAGCGTGCACCACGGCTCAATAGCCCAATCTTTTTCTTCAATGAGAACAGCATGGAAAACGTAAGACAAAAACTTACTCTCGTTTGCTATCATCTTATTCAAATGTTTGACCTTTCTTATTGACAGTTTCAAATCCAGCGGCAACTGATACATATTTATGTCTATCAAAAATTCAACAAAATTAAATCGAGTATTATTACTATACCTTGATAAAAAAAATTTACCTTTTTATTTTTTATTATTAATTTTATTTATCTAGCAAATGGAAGTATTTTTTCTTTGTGCAATAAATGCATTTCAATAGTGATTAAATACAACAAATAATGTAATTAAATACAACAAATTATACATGTATCATAATTTTAGTATGGGGCACCTTGATCCTCAGATCAACCAGCCCCGTGTAAGAGAGATCAAGGAACCCCTATAGATATATATCATGTAATAATGGCTGTATCTTGCTGATAAATAACATTCAACGGCGAAATCATGCCGTAAAATATACGTCGATAAAATACCTAGTGACTGCAGTTGATATTTTACAAATGTTTAACATAGTAATAAAAGTACATATGAATAATTCTCATGTTTATCATATTTATCTTTTATCGTGAAAATCAAACTTTTATTTCTTAAAATTCGCAAAATTGATTTTTTGACAAAACTACAACGAAAATAAATAGCCGGAAGTATATGCTGATAGTAATTTATGATGTCACGCAGGTATAATTATAAATAGATGATGTAGCGCTAAAAGATCAAGCTGCCCCACTTATCAAAGAGCCCCCAACTTCCCTATGGCCGGCTGTTTTACTTTAAATTTAATTTTAATTAGATTTAAGATACAACCTCATATTTTTGATAATGAAATGAAAAATATTTCATACTAATTAATTTTGTTTATTAAAGATACAAATATTTAGAAGAACTAAATATCTTTTTCATACTAGGATGCCGCAAATATCAACAAACTTGTCACATTCAACAAACTTATTATCTTAACTAAAATTTTCAAATTGTAACGGAGTTACAATTTGAAAATTTTAGTTTAATTGTAACGGAGTTACAACTTGAAAATTTTAGAGGGGATTGTTGTCACACTCCCTCTTCGCGCCGGCCTTAAATTAGCCTTTGATTAATATAAAATATTTAATCCAGATACCTACATATAATATATGTGATTCAAAAATAAACAATGATCAAAATTATTGGACAAATGATCAAAAAAATGGACAATGATCAAAAGCCCTGAAGCTATTGTATGGCATTTTTATAAACCTCTTTCTTAACATAAAAAATCATTTAAAGTGATAGAAATAAAAGAAAATGACCGTTTACCTTTAAAACAATGATGTACATGATGACAGAATTGAAGCATTCGAATGGTTTTTGCATTAAGTTGCTTTCTATTTACTATTCTTATTGTTTTTACAAACTTTACTTTATTGTGATTAGTTTCTTGTTAAAAAAAATGGCAAAATGTTCATCAAATTGTTTTCTCATCAATTTATAAACTGAGAACTATCAAAGAGTTTTCAATCAAACTTAGTTGTGTTATATATATATATCTGTGTGTGTGTGTCTGTATATATATATATATATATATATATATACACATATATATATATATATATATTTTTTTTTTTTTTTCTATCTAGATATATATATATATATATATATATATATATATATATATATATACTATATATATATATATATATATATATATATATATATATATATATATATATATATATATATATATATATATATATATATATATATATACAGAGGCGTAGAAAGAATTTTTTGGTGTTCGAGATAGGTAACTTCCAGACATGGAGCAAACTCCAAACATTTATATGTTTATACTTATGTCAAATAATGAGGGTTTGCAAAAAATTGCGATGATTGGAGGCTGGAAACAAAAAAGCCCCAAAATTTTCGCCCCCCTGCCCCAAACGTGAGAGCAACAAGTTGGTGAAGTATTTTTTGTACTATTCTTAACTAGACTTATATTCATCGATAAATTTTAAGTTTCATAGTATTATCTATTAGCGTTTAAAAATTATTACTATATAAAATGTGCAACCCCCTCAAATTGAGGGGGGTTTAAACTTTAAATGGTCATAATTTTTGAACGCTAAAATATTTTTAAATGAAATCTAAAATTTATCGATGAATATAAGTCTAGTTAAGAATAGTACAAATAATACTTCATCAACTTGTTGCTCTCACGTTCGGGGCCGGGGGGGGGGCGAAAATTTTGGGGCATTTTTGGTCCCAGCCTCCAATCATCGCAATTTTTTGCAAACACTCATTATTTGACATAAGTATAAACATATAAATGTTTGGAGTTTGCTCCTTGTCTGGAAGTTACCTATCTGGAACACCAAAAAATTCTTTCTACGCCTCTGTATATATATATATATATATATATATATATATATATATATATATATATATATATATATATATACATACATATATATATATATATATATATATATATATATATATATATATATATATATATATATGTATATATATATATATATATATATATATATATATATATATATTTATATATATATACACACATCATTTTTTTTTAAAAAGAAACTAATACTAGAAACCTCAAAATCATAAGAAACTTTTAGTACTAACTTTTCAATAAGAAACTATCAAATAGAATTATATTCGATTGCATATTTTTAATATGCAATCAAATAGAATTCTATTTAATTGCAAATAAAAAACTGAAATTTAAGAAACTTTAAGATATAAAGCAGTTTGCTAATTGATGGTGTATTTTTCTGTCAATGTAATGGTTTATTTTTCTGTCTGCCTTCAATCGTTCTGCATAAAAAATCGCACACACGAATAGGAGGGAACCTCCTATTCGTGTGTGCGAAATCATTTTAAAATTAGTTTTGAATATTAAAATTGTTTTGTTTACTTTTAGTAGTGTACACTTTGGATTTCAAGAATGAGATATAGGTATAATTTAAATTTATAGATATTTTTTATTGAAAAAATAATGACCCAAATTCAGCAAGGATTTTTAACATACATACTAAAAAAAATTTAACTCCGTCATAAAACTCTAGTGTGCAAAGTAAATAGGGAGTGAGGTCATAATAAATGAGGTTAAGGGAGAATTATTTGAAAATATGAATGTGGGTAGATAAGAAAAAATTCACAACGGATAAATTGGTAGGGGGCGTTTCTTTGGCACGTGGCAGCCGTTGCATAAAAGAGGATAGAGTTGTGAAAGTGGTTGGGGGAGGGATTGCAAAAATTTAAAAAAAAATTTGCTGAAAAAGAAATAAATCCTATACATTTATTTATTTAAAAAAAATAAAAAACTACTACTAGAAGCCTAAGTAAGAAGTAAATTAAGTTAAAGTGTTCTAAAAATAAAGTGCTCAAAGTCCTTAATAAACAGAGCAGTAAAACTTAGAAAAACATTCATCTTTATTATTATTAAAATACTTACATCACTTTTTTATTCTTTTGGAAGAAAAAAGTTATACAAGTGTATTTACTAATTTATATATATATATATATATATATATATATATATATATATATATATATATATATGTATATATATATATATATATATATATATATATATATATATATATATATATATATATATATATATATATATACACGGAACATACAGTAATTGATCTTGCCAACCAAAATTTAAATGGTTTTGATAACGACAGTTACACACTCGGAATTTTTCTAGATCTATCAAAAGCATTTGATACTGTCAACCACAAGATTCTAATTTATAAACTACACAATTATGGAATAGTTCAATTAATTTAAAGTGGCTGCAATGTTATTTACAAAATCGTAAACAAGGAGTACCATATGACTTAACATGTTCCCCATTTGAATCAATAAATTGCGGAGTTCCCCAAGGATCAATACTTGGACCCCTGCTGTTTTTAATTTATATTAATGATATTTATTTGTCTTCAAAAATACTTACTTATATTATTTTTGCTGATGACACAAATGTTTTCTTTTCTGACGCAAATTTAAAAAATATTTTTTATATTGTAAACACAGAATTAATATATCTTAATGAGTGGTTTGAAGCAAATAAACTTTCATTAAATATTGAAAAAACGAAATATATTTTGTTTGCTAAGTCATCTAAATCCGAGAACCTTCCACTCAAATTACCTGAACTAACAATAAACAATATTAAAATAAAAAGAGTTTTTTCAATGAAAATACTAGGAATAATTTTCGATGAGAATTTAAATTGGAAAAGCCAAATAAAGCTAGTCGAGAACAAATTTTACAGTTTGTTAACCAATATCTTTCTAAGATAAACATCTGCAGTGTCCAACCAAGGGCAGCAAATAAATTGCTTAAAAACATAGACAGCTTTGAACTGTTTTTTCCCTGACCCTGAGGATTATGTACAAGACAAAACATCTCCTAAATAATTTATGTTTAAAAAATTTATACTTTTCATTTATACATAGTCATATTAACTATTGTAATATTGCCTGGGCAAACAATCATTTATCTTTCCTAAAAATTATTTATACAAAACAAAAGCAAGCAAGTAGATTAGTTTTGGGCGCAAGTAGATACGAAAGTGCCGAGCCGTTACTCAAGGAAATAAATGCTCTAAATGTATACAAACTAAATATATACCATAACTTGTTATTTATGTTTAAACTTCAAAATGAAATGATTCCAAAATATTTTTTTAAAAGTTTCACTCGAATTAATCATAAATATGAAACAAGACATTCAATGAGTAATTACTACATCCCACTAACACCACTCAAAAAATCTGACTTCTCGACTATATGCCGGGGACCACGCTTGTGGAATTCGGTTCTTGACAAAAATATGAAAAAAATAAAATCTATTGCTACATTTAAAAGAACTATAAAAAAACACTTACTAAATTTAAACATTGCGTACTCTCATCTCTCATTTTTTTAAAAAAAAATCGAAATAATTTTGTATTTTTAATTTTTTATGTACTTTATTTAATTTTAATATTGTATTGAATATGTATATGCATATGAAGCGAATTAAATTTTTTTTTTTTTTTTGTTTATTGTCTTTAATATGTATACGAATATGTACAGATTTGTAATTTTTTATTTGTTATTTTATATTTTAACTTTATCTTAAATTTCTTCTTTTTTTAACTTTAAGTTCTTTTTTAACCTTCTAAAATTTCTAACCAAATTTTTTTTTTTTTTTTTTAAACTTATTAATTTCACTCTTTTATGTAATATTGGAAGATGTAAAATTTAATTGTATTTTTTTTTTGTATTTCACAAAGGGGCTTGATGATAAGTCGTTTTGACTTCTACTTGCCCCAGTCAGCTTGTAATTATATATATTTGTTTAAATTTATAGATAACATTGTAAAATGTGTAAAATGACGAAATAAATAGAAATTATAATATATATATATATATATATATATATATATATATATATATATATTATATATATATATATATATATATATATATATATATATATATATATATATATATATATCAACGATGGATGAATGCAGTTGAAGCTATGTGGAGTTAAATAAGAAACTTGTAATTGACCATAAAAAAATTATCAAATTAAAAAAAAAGCTGAAAATTCTCCAACAAAAATCGCGCCGAATAAAAAAACAGCAATATCCGTTCAATTTTTGGTTAAAAGTTTAATCAGAAAAAACCTGATTTCACTAAAATGTAAAGAAATGCTTTTCAAGTGTTTTCTGGAGTAACAAGAGCACTTATAAATAAAATAGTTACTGGTGAGCATTCAAAAAAGGAACGAAAGTCCCCTCCTGAAAAAGGCATTCTCATTGACATTGTAATTTTATTCTTCATATAAGCTTGAGCGAAAAACATTAAATTTTGCTTTGCCTTCCAATCACATATTCAAAAGTGGTATTCAAAATTTGATGCAAATCCTGTTTTTACAAAAACCGCATTTCAAGCTAGAAAGATAAAAGTAGAAAAAGCGAAAAATCAAGACAAAGTAGTAGTTTGTTCTCTCATGTTGGATAAAATGAGCATTAAAAAACGCATATCATGGGATATTGAAAAGTACAGTGGTTATGTTGAGCTTGGGAATGATATAGATGATGACTCAGCACCTGTAGCGAAGGATGCATTAGCTTTTATGGTTGTCAGTGTTAACAGCTCATGGTAAGTTCCATGTGGGTATTTTTTTATTAATGGTCTCACCAGAAGTGAAAAAGCAATTCTTATTAGAGTCTGTATTCAGCGTTTGTCTGATGTTGTCAAAGTTGTTGCAATTACTTGTGATAGCCCATTTTTTCATTTTAGTATGGTATGCTTTTGGAACTTGTTGCATCATTGAAAGTTACAAATATGGTACCTTCATTTCCACATCCCCTTACAACAAATAAAAAACTTTTTGTTTTTCTCGATGTGTGTTATATACTGAAGTTGATGAGAAATACATGAACAGAAAGAGGTGCTTTGTTTGATTCATAAAAAAATCAAATTTGCTGGAAGTAAATTAAAGCCTTGCAGGATTTTCAAGATGCAAAAGGTCTTAGACTTGGGAATAAACAAGAATCTCAACCAATCAACTAGGTGCAACAAAAATAAAAGTTAACCTTGCTGCTCAGGTGTTTAGTTCCAATGTTGCTAATGCCATTGAATACTGTTGGAATGTACTAAAATGATCACAGTTTTAGGGTTTTAAAGCTACAATAAAATTTATTCGATTAATTGATTAGCTTTTTGACAACCTTAACTCATGGTACATAGGAGGATACTCTAAGACCTTGCAAAACATCCCCATAAATATTTTTTTTGATTATCATTAGAAAACATTTCCTCATTCAAAAAATGTAAACGACAACTTTTTTTAGTGGGGGCCTGGGGAGAAATCACATATTTTAGGGGAGTGCCCAGAAATTTTATTGTTCAAGATAGGTAACTAAGAGGCATAGGACATACTTAAACTTCTAGTATGTTGATGTCGAATGAGGAAAATTAAAGTAATTGAAGCTAAACCAACCCCACCCCAACTCCTAACTGCCCCCTTTCTAGAACTACGTCTTTTTTAATCGTAAAATTTTTTTTGTTCTATCATAAACTAGATTAAAATTCATCGACAGATTTCAAATTTCCCATGCAAAGCCTAAAATTACCCCCTGAAACAACTTTAAATAGTCTCAACTTTTGAACAAAAAAATTTTTTTCTGATGTTATTTGAAATCTGTAAATGAATTTTGATTAAGTTTAATATAAAACAAGCAAAAAATTGAAAAGTATTTTTAGGAACCATACCCTGGGAAGGGCTATAAGGGGTCGAGAAGGGTTTGCTACAATTATTTATTACGATAAAAAAAAATTCTGGTCTTTACGGTTAGATCATGATTGATAATTTACATTTCAAAATCATACTAAACGTTTGTTCATAGGAGGTTTAATATTTTACTTTTTACTAACTACATTCCTGCAAATAGAAAGCTACTTTAAAAGTGCTTTTAGTTGTAAGCAACAACCGCGTTTTTTAGCGCCTCTATATAGTTTGGGCTGTGCTCTCCAACTTTTCTCATTCGCATAAACTGATTGAAATCCTGATGAATGGATTCAAGAACTTGTTCGTTTCAGTAACCTAAGCCAATAGAATAGTAGAAGTACAAAAGAAATGCAAGTTTATTTAATAAATATTCGTCGTAAATTATGCAAATTTTACGATTCAACTGTTGAAATAGAGTATTTAATTACTAAGATTATAAATTATTTTTTATCATATTTAAAAGTTATTTATCATACCGACGACTCCACCTTTCATGTCGATAAATTCGATAAAATGTTGCTCAACTATGTATACCTTCAAAGGAATTGTAGCCCTTAGACTTCTATTGCTCGCAGAGAATTCCTCTGAATCTTTAACATATGTGGATCTTAATGATTTTCCAAAACAACAATGGACTCTTTTTTCAAAATCTCTAAGTACCTTAATATATTTTGCAGCGGAAAATCCAAGACTAGACTCTTGAAAAAACAGTTCAAAGCTGTCTATGTTTTTAAGCAATTTATTTGCTGCCCTTGGTAGGACACTGCAGATGTTTATCTTAGAAAGATATTGGTTAACAAACTGTAACCCACACTCATTGTTTTCAAATAAATTTTTATCTCTTTCAAAATTTTGTCTACAATACCTAGCAGTATATGTAGACCAGGAATATTTACAAGTTCTAGTATTTTTTTTTTTTGTTGCCTGGTAATAAAGGGGGATTAACAACATTGTGTCACCTGTTAACAAGTGGGATTAACAACATTTGCATTGCATGCCAAGCAGACTCCAACTGTTGCCACAATTCATCCAAATTGCTGGGCTTGCTTTTCTGCACCATTCTGAACAGTTCCTCCAACAAATTTTCAATGGGGTTCAAGTCGGGACTTTGTGGTGGCCATTCAATCACATTGATGCGTGCGTTCGAAAGTATTCAGTAACTTTTTTGGCTTTGTGGCAGGGAGCATTGTCTTGTTGGAAAACAAACGTCTTATTCCTTCCAAAAAGCTTGGTGGCAGATGGTTTAACTTGTGTTTTGAGTATTTCAATGTACTTGTCTTGGCTAACAGTGCCTGTACAACAATACAGCCGGCCAACACCAAATACCGACATGCAAACCCAAATTATAAGGGAACCTCCACCATGTTTCACTGTTGGTGCAACACATTGAGAACTAAATCTCTCACTAATTTTCCTTCTAACATACGCTCATTTTACTCCACAGAATACAGTAAAACAACTCTCATCACTCCACAACACTTTATTCCACTGTTCAACAGTCCAGTTCTCGTGTTGATTTGCAAATGCTTGTCGCTTCGCAACATTGTCAGGCCGCAATAATGGCTTCTTGGCAACAACTCTGCCATTCAACCCAGCTTGCTGAAGGCGTTTTCTTACGGTTCTTGCTGCCAGATTGATGCTGTGTGTTTTTCCCATGTAACTGGCTACATCAGATGCCGTGTCGAAGCGATTAGCCAGACTTGCCCAAACCAAAAGCCCAATGGTCGTTTTGCGTGGTCTGCCAGAACGCTTTTTGTCTTTTACTGTCCCAGTCTCTCTCTCTCTCTTTTGATGGTGTAGGTGACAGTCCTCAAGCTAACCTTTAATGCTTTAGCAATGTCCCTGTAGGAAATTCCTTGTTTTGCCATTACCACTATTTTCAGGCGTCGTTCAAGAGAAAATGGGATGGCCATATCGATAACAATCCTATACAAAATCATTTTCTACTAATAACTCATAAAATTATGTAGAAAATAATTGTTCACGTTAAGTTTAGTTGACAAGAACAAAAAATAAATTAGAGATTTGGTGTGAAATAATGATACACGTGTAATTGTAGTTAATTAGACTAATTATAATTACTAGTTATAATTAGTAATTAATTGATAATTACTATGGTGTTAAACCAATCAAAATTGTAGTAAAAGTTATAGAGTGATAATATGTGTTATACAGCAACCACAAATTTCAACAAATATGTGCAAAAACATCCAAAAACTATATTTTACTTACCAGTATAATACAAATTGTATTGAAGATAGTGGCAGGTGTCTCAATCAACCAACAATAGCAATTAAATTAACAAGTTAAACTATATGAAAATCGTTGCTAATAACGCGGGAGATGTCCAATTAGAGATTTAGACAATTTCCCGAAGAAAAAACTTTAAAAAGTAATATACCAAGGCAACCTAAGTACAAGTTGTGTAAAATCTAACAGTGTGGCAAAGACTTTATGCCACCACTGTAGGTATATATATATATATATATATATATATATATATATATATATATATATATATATATATATATATATATATATATATATATATATATATATATATATCACTACGGTGAGGGGAGGGGGGCGGTATATATACCGCCCCGCCCCCCCTCAACCTATTATTGGAGATTTATACCCCCTCTCTATCCCTTCTTCGTTGGAAGGGGGCAGGGGGATTTTATAATATGATTTTTTAAATAATATGATTTTATAAATCATATTATTTAAATATACTTTATTTTATTTAGAAAAAAAGACAATATAAACATTAAATTAAGATAATATTTTGATTCCTGAATATTTTGGAATATTTATTCGTTTCCGCGGTGTTATAAACTAACATATTGTCGTATTTGCAGAAGACATATTGTCATAATTTTACATTCTGTATGTGTATGTGGTTTATCCATAACAATCTATAAAAGGTAAACTATTTGCGGTTATATACAAAATTATTATTGTAAAATACATGTGACTTAAACAAAGAATGAATATCAATTGTTTCTTTAATCAAATTACTGTTTAGAAACCAAGATGCCAAGATCGACAAGACTTAAAACAAAGGCATATCTTTTTGAAGAAGAGGATCTTAAAGAAAATCTTCCAGAAATAATGTTTTCAACAAATACAGACATTATTCTCTACTTTCAGTTTAGACGATCTGGAGACAAAACAACTCCAGCAAAAAAGCTGATTGCTTGTACCATTGGTCGTCAAACAGCAAAGTGTTCTGGTCTTGGTAGTTGTCCTGAAAACTGCATTATGTTCGCAGTTAAGAAACCATGGATAGACGGAGGATACAAGGATGGGATACTCACTGACCCATTTATAAGTTAGGCCAGACAAAATTTAATTTATGTTAAAAGGACAGGTTACCATAAACACACCACAAAGTTTAGATACATTATATTTTCGAAACCTGTTATATATATTATTAAAGGAAGCATATTACTGATCTGATCAACAGCTAGGAGAGTTTAAAGAAAAGTAAGTGTAAGAACTCAAAAGAAGCAGGAAAAGCTAGACAAGATTTCAAAAAAAAAGGAAAGAAGATTTTCTGGATTGCTAAACTAAATATCGAAGATATTCTACAGAAGACTTGTACTAATAAGGAATCGTATTGTACCGATATGAAATTTTTGAGAGATCAAAAAACCAGTCGTAAAATGAGTCTGGGTAAAAAAGCCAACTTTAAACCGGAGAATTAAGAAGAGAGAACAGAGAAGATTGAAACATCCACAGTTAGTACACAGTGTTGAACAGTTTTCTCAGAGAGATAATTTTACTACAGAGCTTCAGTTTTCCTAAGAAACCAGTTATATAAATGCCAGCATAGACTCAGATTGTTTGTTTGATTTTAGCCAAGGATTTTGTAAAAGATGTTGTAATGACTTCAGTTTTCAAAAATATTTCCTCCAGAGATTTGCTGCATGTGTCTACAGATTTGGTTGTTAGTTCAGGTGGAAATGTTGAAGACTTTTTACTGTCTCAATCTTCTATTTGTCGGGTACAAAAGAAAACCATCCAGCAAAATGCTGCAAAGCTCAAGATACGGGTTAAAAAAGCTGCTGAGAAAGCACTTTTCACCATAATAGCTCACTTTGATAGAAAAATTATGGAAGATATTACTATTGGAAACAAAGAAAAAAGAGACAGCTTTGCTGTTTCAGCTAATATTGATGGAGCCATTAAGCTTCTTGGAATTCCAGCAATGGAGCATGGGACTGAAGCTGCTCAGTATGAAGCTTTGTATAAAGTACTGGAAGATTATGGAATACGTGACGATGTGAAGGGACTATGTTTTGACACAACTGTCTCAAATACTGGAAGACATTCAGGAACCAATATTAGGTTCAGTCAAAGACAGGAATCTATTTTATTAGAGTTTGCCTGCAGGAGACATATATATGAACTTCATCTCAAACATTTCTGGGAGCAAATTACTTCAGGCAAAACAGCAGCTCCAGAAAATTTAATGTTCAAACGGTTTCAGACAAACTGGAATGACATTAAGGAAACTGTTGATTCTTCTAATATAATAAGGTTTGATACCAATTCCATCAGCAATACTTTCTTGGCAACCCAGATTGAGGAAACTGTCCAGTTTTGCAAAGATGCTTTAAACACTGACATATGACAGGCTGTGTTTTTCATGCTAGGTTCAGGTCAAAAGCAATTTACTACTTGAAGATTCAAATATTGAGTACACATCTGCCCTATGATTTGACTGCTGCCCAAAATAAAGAATTGAAGACAATGGCAGAATTTATCTCAACTTTCTATTCTGTCTGGTTTCTGAGAACCTCATTGCCCTCAGCGGCATCATTTTAGGATGTAAAATGATGTACTGCATCATTTGCCTACTGGCAAATGATGCAGTACAAAGAATATGTAGAGAAACGCGACTCTGATTCCGAGAGAGTTCTAAACGGATTTGAAAGTACAATGATGTCAATGAAGAGGCACACCTGGTACTTAGGTGAAACTTTGGTTCCAATTGCTCTCCTAGACCCTACCCTTCCTGATGTGGAGAAAGAAAACATCGCAAAAAGATTACTCTTCAAACCAGTTACTGGTCATTTTCAGCATTCAGAGAAGTCAAACTTGATAAACTTTATAATAAAGTTTAAATAACTTCGCCCGCCCCCCTTTCCTTCAAACGAAGAAGGAGTAGAGGGGGTATAAATCTCCAATAACAGGGTGAGGGGAGGGGGGGGGCGGGTAGCCATTGACATGCCCCTTCTATATAAACATTATTAATGCTTAGTTCTAATATTAATTTTTAAAATTTAGCCTAAATATGAAGAATAAACCAGCGTCAGTTATACATAGTAATGCGTCATTTTATCTAAAAAAAAGACGGTTTTTTCGCCACTTTCTCCACATCATGGGGAATAAATGCCACTGTATTGCTTTTTGGTCCTACCCTATTATAAATAAGTAGTCCAAAATATACCATATAGAAGAAAAGTTGGCTGTCCGTGTTAATTTTAAAGGTCCCCGTCAGACCCCTGAAGTTTGCTATGTTTTTATACACAAATTTGACTGGTGGGACCTCTAAAGTCACGTGACATTAAAATTTTTGCGCTTAAAATTATTTTTATATTGGTGGTCAACCATTCAAGGTAGGACCAACTTGATTTTCATTAATTCGTTAAATATGAATCACCCTGATATATATATACATATATATAAATATATATATATATATATATATATATATATATATATATATATATATATATATATATATATATATATATATATATATATATATATATATATATATAAAAATTAGTAAAAAACACTTATCTTACTTTTATCTTCGACTTGAAGTTTCACCATTGCTGGATCATCAGGAAGAGTGTACATACATTTATATATATATATATATATATATATATGTATATATATATATATGTATATATATATATATATATATATATATATATATATATATATATATATATATATATATATATTATATATATATATATATATACATAGGTATATATATATATATATATATATATATATATATATATATATATATATATATATATATATATATATATATATATATTTATATATATATATATATTTATATACATATATATATATATAAATATATATTTATATATATATATATATATATATATATATATATATTTATATATATATATATATATATATATATATATATATATATATATATATATATTTATATATATATATATATATATATATATTTGTATATATAACGATATATATCGTTAGAAAGGCAGTAACGGGGGCAAATGTGTGAAAAAACATACATTTACGAGGACAAAATGGAATATACAAATTTTCAGATACATTTTGTGTAGCAGTAAATTTTTGTCCCCATATGTAAATTTTTTTTGTAAAAAAAATGTACCAGTTAGCAGCTTTTTTATATAGTGAAAATTACGCGCATCGACTGATTCAGAGAGAACTCACAAAGGAGTATTCCACGCATCGACCGAGCGCTTGGGTTTGTGCAGGGTTAAGGTTAGGGTTACAATAACATATTCTTATATTTTTATAAATTTTTGTTTTATTAAATTAATAAATATATGAAATACTATATAAAACAATTAAATAAAAATAATAAAAGTAAATTTAAAAAACATAATTTTATATCAAAATTTTAAATTTAAATTACAGGTACACTTTGAAAACTACAAAAAAATTGGTACCCTATAACTGAATATTTGAAACTTCTGTGCTGAAACTTTCTATACTTAAAAACTACTTAATATGAATGTCTTCCCTGGCCTTATTTTTATATCTATGGTTTTTAGAAAAGTTTTATGATTTAAAGAAAAGTCACCTTTTTTGGTTGTTACCCCTTAAATACCGCAATCAGGTTTTTTGCTTATAATTTTAGAGCCGTTGATCAGATTTACTCAAAATTTTGGAAACATTTTGTTTTCGGGCCATAGTAATGTTACACAAATTATTGTAAACTTATTATTAAAAAAAAAAGACATAAACAACCCCAAAAAATCTTAAAAACTACAAAATAAATCCTTACAAATTACAACTTCTATGGTAAATTAGGGTGTGTCGATTTTTTTTTTTTTTAAATATTAAAAAAGAGTAGTGAAAAAATGAAAGTTTACAATTAGTTAACTACAGGAAAACTTTCAAAACCAAATTCTAATAAGTGCTAGCTCGGTAAATTTTGATTTCAATATTTCACATTTTTGGTTGTTTTAGACGTTAGTCATTATATTTAAATTTGTTTATGGAATAGCGCTGATAACTTTTTTTATCAATTCACATGGTGTACGTCGTACACCATGCATAGGCGTAGGAAAAGAGTAAAAAAATGAAAAAGTATCTATAACAATAAAGGTCGACGTTTTTAGCTATTTAAACATTTTTGAAAGTCTTTATCTACTTCCCTACAGTTTTTACGAGGGTTGCCATATCTTTTTTGCTTCTATTTCGTGACATTAAATGTCTACCTACAAGCTGAGCACGTATATATGATTCTCTTCGCTCATGTGTGTAAACATGGCTTGCAGCTTCAGTTACCAATTTGACACAGCTTTCAACTGACTGCGTATGAGAATTCCAGTGAGGAACTTCCATAGGATAGTTTAAAAACTCTTTGATTGTGGCAGATGTAAGAGGGCAGGTAAGTGGAGGCTCAGTAACACTTGAATTCCATGTTATAAGGTCTGATAGCTGTTTAGCATTAGGATTTATTTCTGGTGTTCTTCTTACTCTGAGACTACCATAAAAAACAAAGGATGGCCAATTAAGAACTAAAACAGCTGAAACCTAAAAAATACTTTACAAACCCTAATTTCTTTTTATTATATGTAATATAAAATAATGCTATAAACATTTTTATCAAAATTGTCCTATATTACTTTTATTATATGAGTCTTACACATTTTTCGTTGCTGTTTTTATAAAAAAAAATTAGTGTGGCTTTCTTTTTGCACCCCCTTGTATATATATATATATATATATATATATATATATATATATATATATATATATATATATAATATATATATATATATATATATATATATATATATATATAAATTAGTAGAATTAGATCATCGGGAAGAGTTCAAGCAATGGTGAAACTTCAAGTCAAAGATAAAAGTTAGATAAGTGTTTTTTACTAATTTATTATTGCTCTGTTCTTTAAGAACATTAAGCACTCTATTTGTAAAATACACTAACATAATTTACATATATATATTATATATATATATATATATATATATATATATATATATATATATATATATATATATATATATATATAACTTATTTTAAAGCCAGATGAAACATTCAATCAAATAGAACAAATCGATTGCATGCACAAGAATGAATCCTTATCTCTTTTATTGCCACATATTGAACAAGTAAGTTTAAAACTCTTAGTTGTATACAATATTAGTTTAAATACTGATTAAAAATATAAATAATTTATTTAATTTTTCAGGATTATGAGTATAGTGAAAATTTTCAAGCAATTTATATAAACAGCTGCTCTTCATCATTTAAAGATGGCAGTGGTCAGAAAACAATCCAAAGTGATAATCAAACTCAATGTAAATTTTTTCTGAATCAAATATGTTCAGTTTATAATACCAAGAGTATTGAAAATATTGCTCTGGCCAGTAAGAGACACCATACAAGTTTAAGAGAAACTGCTGAAATAGCTACAGCAACTTTAATAGATGCAAAGATTATAAGCAAGAGTGATTGTCATCTTATTATAGATCATAACAAGGTAAAAAGGGCTTAGGAAAAATTGGCAAAAGAATTAAACAATCAGTTTGAGGTAGACCTAGAAAAAAACACTGTGTCATGTCTTTTTTTTGACGGGAGAATAGATGCCACAAAAATGTTTATAGAGGTAAATGAAAGAAGTTTTCCTAGTCTGATTAAAGAAGAACATTACTCTGTTGTAAAAGACCCTGGTGACTATCTTTTTCATTTTGTTCCAGATATGACCAATAATTAAAAGAAAGCTTAAGTTATTGCAGATCACATAGTTGACTGGTTAAACGGGAAAATTAAAATCAAAATCTCATAGCTTTTGGAGGAGATAGCACAAATGTCAATACTGGTTGGGCGGGCGGAGTCATGCAATGGGTAGAAAAAAAATTAAATAGAAGATTAGTTTGGATTGTTTGTGATCTGCATACTGGTGAATTAGGTTTAAGACATTTAATTGAACATTTAGATGGTCCAATGCTTTCTCATAATAAATGGTCAGGACCACTTGGGAAAATGCTTGACACAGCAACTGGGATTGAAATCAATACCAACTTTGTTAAAATAAATTTAGGCCCTCCTTTGATTTATCTCAGTCAGAAGATTGTGAAGGATTTAAGCACTGACCAAAGTTATGCTTATCAAATTTGTCAAGCAATAAAGACTGGAGATCTGCCTATCAAGTTAGCAATGCTAGAAATTGGACGAGTCTGTCACAGTAGATGGCTAACAACAGCACTTCGATTTTGCAGAATTTGGGTGTCTAATCATGGCCTTTCTGGTACAAATCTAGATAATTTAGAAATAATTGTGAATTTTATTGTTAGTGTTTATATACCTAACTGGTTTAATATAAAAGTTCATTCAAGTTGGTTGAAGGACCTAGACATGTCTTGTATCAACTAGAGTTACTTAGAACTCAGAGTAACAATGTTTTAGATATTGTTATGCCAACAATTAGACGATCAGCGTGGTATGCACATTCTGAAGCAATTTTACAATCCATGCTTTGCAGCAAAAATGCAGAAGAAAGAAAAGAAGCTGTAAACAGAATTCTTACTATACGAGGAATAGGAGATTACTCAAGTGGTAAGCGTTGGTAACTCAAGTAACTCGCAGGTAACTCAAGTTACCTCGCAGGTAACTTGAGTTACCTGCGAGGTAACTCAAGTTGGAGATGACTTCTGCGCATATAGAAGGCATACTATCTACAAGTCTTTTTAATAAATCGTTTGACAAAGCATTCCAACCAACAAGAAGAATTTGAAACAAATCATCTTCATTTGTTGCTCGATCTTTCCATTTTCTATCCAATATAGACCAAAGGTTTTCTATTGGATTTAAATCAGGAGACTGTGCTGGCCAAGACATAACTGGTATTAATTTAGATTCTAGATATCTCTTATTCAACCGTGCTGTATGTTTAGGATTGTTATCGTGTTGAAAGATGTAGTCACTATTAGGAAAAAGTTCTTTTATACTTGGTCCAAGCTGATTAACTAAGATTTTATGATACCTACGCTGGTCCATGATGCCCTTCACCCGGTAAAGTTTTCCAACTTTGTTTGCAAACAACCCCAAAAATTAATCTTTTTGTCACGTTTAATTGTTGCTTTGCATGTTTGGGGGTTTTTTTCAAAAAAATTTTTCCCCAATTAATTTCCAACAGTGAGTTCGACCATTGTAAAACAAAACAAAAAGAGACTCGTCGCTCCAGATAATTTTAGCCCATTGTTCACATGTCTAATCTTTGTGCTCAATGCACCACTTTAATCGTTTTTTTCAATTGATTTCACTAACAAAAGGTTTTTTAATTTGCTTTCCAGAAAAAAAATCACCTAATGCTTTTATCTGCGAAATATTGTCCACTTTGAGATATTAGTAAGGTTCAAATCTAGTTTTATCTCAGAACATGTGATTTTACGATTTTTTTTGACAGCGTTAAGAATGTAGCGATCTTCTTTTTTTGAAGTTTTAGGCTTTCTCCTAGATCCAGCAGACCTTTCAGTTTTACTAGTGTGTTTATATTTCTTTACCACTCTACTAATAGTTCAGTTTTCTCGTTTAAAATGCTTTCCAATGCTTCTATGAGACTCTCCTTGGTCAGCAGCTTCAATAATTCGTCCAATTTCTAAATCCGTTAGATGTTTTCTTAAATATTAAATGTGTCTATATTAATCCGTTTTTTAAAGATTTTGTTTACGTAAATATTAGTTTATATATAAACATACCTTTTCTGTCCTAAATTTTTCACTGTCACATCCAATTTTTTTTGTTTTGCTTGATTATACATTTTATACTTAAAATGAAGAAAAAATATTAGTGTGGCCTTTTTTTTGCACCCCACTGTATATATATAATATAATATATATACACATACATATGTTTGAGTATGTGATGTAGTTGTTCAAGCTTTCTACTTAAGTAGTTACCTTATCTTCTTTATTTACTTTCATTGTTCTTTGTTTTTGTTGTTTTATTTTAATTCTTTTGGATTCGTTCCTATCTGCACCACCAATATGGAAAGTTCCAAAACTGCCAATTTTAGTCCTCTGATAGTGGATGAACTGAAGCTCTAAAATCGGTATTTTTTCATCTCTCTTACATTTACACTTTATATGAATTTTTTCCATACATTCTGAATCACATTTGTACTCTGTACAAAGGATTAGTTTACATTTGCAAAATAAGATGTCCACAAGATTGTCTAACTTTAAACTAAATCTTTCTTTATCAGCTTTTTTACCACGTCCAATACTTAAATCAACAGCTGATTTCCATAAACACTTAAGTTTTTTGAAAATTGTTTTTTCATGAATAATAACAGGATATGTAAAAAATGCACTTGCTTTCAACCATTGGCCAAGTTAAGCGGGTAACATATCAGTAACTAGATGATCTACAGTATAGTTCCTAACATTTTTATAATTAATTTCTCTTAAAAATATACCATATCTTAGCATATCTCTAGCTGTTGGAAGCTCAGATGTATAATGTTCTTTTCCACTTCCTACAAGATTGCTCATTTTAATAGATAATGCATTCCTTTTTCTTTTTGACATTTTTATGTCAAAATGTTTCCGGAGCTTTCCTTTTGGTCCGTATTTATGACGTATTAATTACTTTTCAAAGAAAAAAATGAAAAAAAGCGAATTATTGGTAATAACCAAAACAAGTGAATTAAAAATCAAAATTTACCAAGCAAGCAATAAAATAGTTTTATTTTTGAAAATATCACTTTTCTTAAAAAATGGCGAAGTTATATTTTTTCACTACTCTTTTTTCGAAATTATAAAAAGTTCATTTTACCTTAAAAATCGACACACCCTAATGGTAAATTCTAATATAATGTAATTAGAGGGATTAATATTAATTAAAATTTGTAGTTAGTTTAACATATAAGGCACTCTAACTTTAAGGCATTATACTTTTATTTAGTAGGAGTATTACTAATGTTTATTTATGCACACAATTTTTTTATACCATATGCGTTTTATAGATAAAATTAATTGGGGAAACCAAAATTTATTATAAAAGTGAGAAAAGAACCTTTTATTGTTGGAAAACCAAATTCAAAGACAGGGGCAAAAGTCCAGAGGAAAAAAACAAATATGAAAGAACTTCAGATTCAACAAGCTGTGTCTTGGTGCATAGAGAACAACAAAAGAGGCTATGCTGCTTTGCAAACTGGTATGTTTTCTTTTATCAAAGATCGAGGAACAATAGTCGCTAATTTTTGAAAATTAGCGACTATTGCAACACCAAGAATCGAAGCGGTCGCAATTTTGGTAAACTATCTGATAATGCAAAACATGTTGTAAAGACAAGAAAGTAAGTAGAGTGTTTAGTTACTAAATAAATTATAATGAAAGTTTCTTTATGTAATACATTACACTAGCTATTTGTTTTTTAACACTATTCCATATAATTCCAACATAACTATATTATTAACACAAATTTTAAATTATTATAGGCTAGGTCAGTCGTTTTGGCAGAGATGGGAAGCAGAGCACCATGACTTAGTTCTAAAAAGACAAAGAAATGTACCAATTAACAGGGCATTGAACTGCACAAGGGGTATGGCAGAGTCACATTTAGGTAAGAAAATAATTAATAGTATTGTATCTTTTTGTACTTTATTTGCTGATATGCTCCATAATTAAAACAATGATACATAAATGTCTTAGATAGAACAAGGCTGCATTGTACTAGTAAAAATATTTTGAATCTACCTTTTAGAATCGTTGGCTGAAGAACTTATTAAATGTGAGATTTTCACAAACTCATAAAAACTTGAACCTGGTGTGTGGAAGGGTGATATTGATACAAGAAGAATTTTTAATTTTGACGAAACACCCCAGTTCATAAATTATGGGGTTGATGGAACAAATACCGGTCTCGCGTATGTTGCACGTGGGGAACCTTGCAGAAAAATGATTAGGGAGAATTGTGAGTCAATAGCAATATGCCCAGTTGTTTTATTAGCAGGTAATAATAACACAAACTATTTATGTAAATGTACCAATGCAATAATTTGCATTTATCTAAAAGAAAAAAACAACATGTTTTCATCACTGTGGAAGTGTTAGTTAATCATTTTAGTGTTAGTGAATGTTTTTATCACCATGGTGATGTTAAGTATAGGTTTAATCATAAGTATATTACTTATGATTTTGTATTTTGCATTTCAGGTGAAATTTTTGTTTCACAAGTTATTTTTGCTGGTAAAGGTATCACTTGTCATATGGCCCCAAAAACAGCTGTCAAAAATATTAAAAATTTAATAATATCATTTACTGAAAAAGGAAGCCAGGATAACCATTCTTTAATGTACCTACACAAAAAGTTTGATATATATTTATCAGAAGAGAATATACAACGACCTGTTGTAATGCTAGCAGATGGACACAGTTCAAGACATGACTACAATGGTCTACATTTCCTCCATGAAAAAAAAATTAACTTGTTTATAAGTCCTCCTGATACAATTGGGGTTACTCAACTGTTGGATCAAAGTCCTAATCAGAACATGCATCGTGAATATTAAAAAAAAGAGATACAATTTTTACAACTTTTCAAACAATAAACCGAGAAGAATTCATGACAATTTTAGGAGGAATGTGGGTTAAATGGGCTTCAATAGATACCATAATTAGTGCTGAAAAGAGAGTTGGTATATCTAAAAAAGGTTTAAATGTAAATAATATGCAGCAAGTTAAATTTCAAGAGGCTGCTAACTGTATGGCTCAAAATCAAGAGCAAGAGCCTTCTAGCAGTCTTGTTCGAAGTACACCAAAGAAAATATGCACACATCATCAAATTGGAAATTTATGTTCGAGCAGTCCCAGATGGTTATGAAAGAAAGTTATGAAAAAAAATTAAACCTTGAAGATATACCAGGTTTGCTTACAGTAAACAAGCCAAAAGACATGAAGCCAATAATGATTAAACTAGCCACGTCGACCGAAACGAATGCTAAATATAAAGGCGATTTGAGTAACGTGGAAAGCGATTACATTAATTAGGGAAATGTTTTATGTTGTTTTAAAATGATTGTATTGCTTCTGAAAAAAAAATTTGATTTTGTGTTTCAATGTTTGTATTAACCTTACTATCCCTTAAAAACTACAAGCGTCTCTACTGCTAGTAAAAAGCTCATTTTATCGACCAGAGAAGAATATTATGAAAAGTTTTTTATTTTTATTTGTGGCAACAATATAGTTATCTATATAAAAAGGAATTGCAAACTTATTTTCAAATTGGTGCTTACCCATGCCAAAAAGTGTGTTATTTTATTTTAAAATTAATTTATTTTTAAATTGTTTTTATCGCATTTTTTAAATATGAAAATAGTCGAACTTGTATTTTTTTGGAGGGAGAATTTATATGGAGTCTCAAAACAAATAATACTATGCGCTAAAGCTCACACAGTGCTTGACAAGAACATAAAATTATGACTGTGTAGTTTTTAAAGTGTTTGTGTTTTTAAGGTGTACCTACCTGTAGGCAAAAATAAAATTAGAATAAAAATAAAAAAAACCACCAATAATTTAAAAAAAAACTTACGAGAACAAAATTTACAAAAAAAAATAAAATTTTATTATTATTTAACATATATTTTTAAGTATAAAACTTACAAATCTAAGCTGAAATAGTAATAACTCAAAGTTTTTTATTCATATTTCTAGCCACAAGTGTGTCTTTAGATCTTTCATACTTTGGTCGAAGAAAAACAAGCACCACTTCAATACCTTTTAACATACAAGCTTAGTCAGGATCTATTAGAGCTTTGTTTTGGAGTAATTCGCTCGTCTGGTGGTTTTAATAACAATCCAACTTGTCAACAGTTTATTGCGGCAGAGAAAAGACTACTTCTTAGAAGTAATATTACTGTTGGCAGTGTGAAAATAAAGGCCCAGTTAATATACTTGTGTTAGATGATTCTAACAGTAAAAACACTATGACCATCGCCACTATCATAAGAAAGTATAATCTGATAGATAATGTTAAACTAAACATTACTGATCATCATTATTATGAAGTACCGATTGTGAATATATTATCAGAGTACTCTGATAATATATTCACAATTTATTTTATAATATATTTACAATCTGATAATATATTCTACTCTGATAATATATACTACTCTGATAATATATTCACAGTTTAATTTTGTACTTGAGTACAAAAAATCGGCTGTATCATATATATCTGATTATGTGGCAAATATGGCCGAAAAGCAGTTAGTATGTAAACACTGCTGTGAATCTCTTGGTTCCATTATTTATTAGCATGAATCTACTTTTCTCTCCTTTAAAGATAGAGCTGGTCTTTTTAAACCTTTATTAAGTGTGATTAAAGTGCGTATGAAAATGACAAAACAGAAATTTGTTAGAATGTCAACATTACTTTCAGGAAAACTACCCAGAATAAGATGCGGTATAGTTTATGCTATTTCCATTTCAGTTTTGGAAGGAATAAATTTATCTTTAGTGTTTCGGGACATAGAAAATCATCTTTTTGATACCCCAATTTACGAAAACCATATTTTTGTTCTTGTAAAATTATTTGCAAAGTTCTATCGCAAAATAAGATTGCATCACCTTGGAAAAGAAGAATCCACAAAAAGACTCTCAACAAACTGGTATTATTTAAAAATAAATGAAACTAAAATCACATATAATTTCTTTCTAAAAAAATATTTCTTGAAGTTCTTTCTGTTTGTTGTTTGTTGATGTTTATTATCCGAGACTCTCCGTATTTATTATTATTTATTACAATATATTTTTAATATAATTTTCGCAAAAAATGTCGGTTGAATAAATATAAACGAAATATCCATCGCAACACACTGATCTCTGTTTAATAACCGCATAGCACTTTTCAACAATACCATTGTAATCTACTGTTATACATCTCTATAATAACCGGGTTAGCACAAATGCATGCCCCTTTTTACAATATCCAAAGTTTCTATATTTTCAAACATAATAATATCATTGAAATATGTCTCTTGGTTGAATACATATGAAGAAAGTAAAAAGCCTAAAAGAAACAAATTTTTAAGCGCGATCTATGTATTTTTAAATTCCGTTCAGCTTTTTGGGGCTTTCCAATATAGTGGCCGAACAAAAAATTGGTTTTAATTTTGATATCAGTGATGCGCTATCCAGTTATTATAGAGATCAGTGAAACATAGTCGTAAAACTGAAACTTACGGAAAATTAAAGTTCCGGGGCTTTCTAACACGACATCGTTTGGCTTCAAAAAATTAGAAATTTTCTTAGAGGATGCGCTATCCAGTTATTATAGAGATCAGTGGTTTTAGTAAATCTAACCATCTTATTTTTGCGTTCTAAAACACATCGTGATGTTTCCCAACGCAAAAATAAACTTTTTGACTAACATAGTTCTTAGTTCATATAACTTATTTCTTATACTATTATATACTTAATACAAATTTTAACACAGTAACATTATAATACAAAAACAGTAACATTATAATACTTAATACAAATTTTATATAAAATTTATACAAATAAAAGAAGTATAAGTAAAGAACAAGAGCTGCTTTAACTAGAGATAATAAGCAATAAAAACAATGAATTAGTTTTTTATATACTTTTGCTTCTTTTACAACCTAGGTTAACATTTTTTTTGATAATATTAAGAGAACTGTCAAATGTTGAAGGGTCTTGAGGTGCCATTAAAAACAGTTTAAAAATTTTTTTTTTAAACTTGGTTTATATGTATATATATAAATATATATAAATATATATATATATATATATATATATATATATATATATATATATATATATATATATATATATATATATATATATATATACAGTATCGAACAAAACGAGTGCAACCAAATAATGCTAATTTAGTTTCTTTATATAAAAGTGCTGCATTTTTTCAATTTAGAGAAATAACTATGTAACTGTTTAGAGACAAAGTTCTTCAAGTTTTATTCATCACAAAGTTCATTATTTGTACAAGAAAATTAATAAATTAATCAAAAGTATTAAAAAAGTTGATTTCCTTCTGGACAAAACAAGTGCAACTCGACAAAATGTTGACCAAGCTGTATTTCGCTATCAATATTTCGTGGCGAATCCTTTGTTGTTGATCACAGCCTTGCATCTTCGAGGCATAGATTCGATCAGGTGATCAATGAAACTTTGTGGAATCGCTGCCCAGGCCTTTTGGATTTGTTCATACATTTGATCCTTATTACAAACACCTTCACGATTAATTCTGCGGTTGACGATCTCCCACAGGTTTTCAACAGGTTGAGATCCGGAGATTGAGGCGGCCAATCCATCATTGATAGGTGGTTGTCTTGAAACCACTGCTTGACAACTTTTGCAGTGTGTTTCGGATCGTTGTCTTGCTGAAAAACCCATTTTATTGGCATATTCCATTCAGCATGAGGTAACATAACATCTTTCAGGATATTTTTATTCATGAAACGGTCCATTATTCCATCGTTTCGATGTATTGGACTTAGACTGTTAGCAGAAAAACACCCCCAGACCATTACATTGCCTCCACCATGCTTCACGGTATTATGGCAGTAACGTAAATCGAGGCGTTTTCCGGCCGGTCGGCGTACACGGCAAGTGCCATCGCTCCCAATGATGTTGAACTTCGATTCATCACTGAACAGGACAGTTCGCCATTTCTGCACATTTCAGTCAATATGAGATGTAGCAAACAGGAGTCTTTTCTTCTGGTTTTTTAGTGAAATCAGCGGTTTCTTTGCAGGGCGTCGAGAAAACAATCCGGCTTCAACAGCACGTCGTCTGATTGTTCGGTCCGATACAGGCAGCTCTAATTGCTTTTGTGTCTCGACTAATGATATCCAGGGATCCTTCTTGACGGATCTGACGATCATAGAATCCTCTCTAGAAGTGGTGGAACGCGGTCTTCCACCTTTGTTATCTGCTGCCAACTTCCCCGTAGAACGATATTTGGAACATAGTCTTGATACGGTCCATTTTTTCACGCGATATTTATCACAAATACTTTTTTGTGACATTCCACTTACGTAATCGCCAATAATTTCCTTTCTTAGTTCCAATCCAAGGCTATCGGGAGCCATTTTTGCACTTGAAGTCATAAAAATAATAAAAATAAATAATCACGCTTCTCAAGGCTTACCGTGTTACATTTACCTTGTGATGATACAATAATGCTCTGTGGAACACAACGTCTTGGTTGGATGTGGACTGCATTGATGTAATGAAACACTTGTTGTATTTCACTTCTTGTATTGATGTTCTTCGATAAAACACTTTGATAAAACTCACTTCAATAAACTGTCTTGATAATACTGACTGATTGACTTCCATATACTGACTGAATTACGTGTCGATTTACATGCCTCTTATATAGTAAAATGAACCTGTGTGAACTAGTTCTGGAAGATTCTAGATGCTTCTTTTCGATGCTTCTGGAAGCTTCTGGATGCGTCTGGATGCTTCTGAATGTTTCTGGATATGTCTGGATGCTACTGGATGCTTCCAGATGCTTCTTCTTGAAACTTCTAGAAGCTTCTGCATGCTTCTGGACATTCTGGAAACTTCTGGATACTTCCTTTTTATTATTAGGAAACTTCCGTGACTTAAGAAAATGAAACAAACCAAAAAAGTTGTACTTGTTTTGTCCGCTGCAAAATGGCACTTGTCAACGAAATTCTGCCTGTGTGCTGTCACCTGTCAGCTGATTGCTCATGTCATGGCATGCTATGACTCCAGACTCCTGAACTGTTTGCTGTGGTAGTATAGTTCGTTTCGTTTTTAAGACATTAGGAACACTTTTTAGCATTGCTCGATGTTGGTCGCAAATGTTTTGTCCAATACTGTATATATATATATATATATATATATATATATATATATATATATATATATATATATATATATATATATATATATATATATATATATATATATATATATATATATATATATATCGTCGGGGCTAGTGCAAATCCGCGAATCTACTACAGGTTAGGAGCGCGTATCTACATTGCAGATAGTTTTACAGTGGAAGGTTAAAACTGTTTTTTTTATTTAAACAGATTTTGGGCTCATTTTTGCATAGAGAGTTTTATTAATGGTCTTTGTAATATCAATAATAGCCATTAGGTGTTTTAGTTAATAATTTAGTCGCTAGAACATTTACGCGGATTTGATTTAACCACAAATTCATCACAATGGTACTCCAGAGAGTAAGTTATGCGGTATTGAAACCAAACTAGTAAAATCATTAAGAAATAATAAATATGTAATAATCAAACGATAACATGAATTGTAATATCTGTTTAAGCATATATGATATGCTTAATTAAAAAAGAAAATATGTATATATATTCCGAAATCCGTTCAAAATATAAACATTGATAGTATAACAATATTTCAATAACAGTTAGCTTTAATCTTACATTTTACTCAGCCTGTACAGCCTTTTTAATTACCTTATTAGGTACAATAGAGCAAGTTTTAGGAATAATATCACGAAATAAACTCGTAACAATAAAAGAACATCTTTAGCTATCTAACAAAAATATATCTTTATGACTTTATAAAAAAATTTTTATTGATTATAAATTAAGAAAAATGTTACTCATTAACATTAAAATTACAAAAAACATCAAAAAAGTATAAGAACTATTTCAACTACTCAAAAAATAACAACTGTCATCGTAGTTATAGTTGAACAGAATAATAAAAAATTAATCATTTTTGTAAGGTAAGTTGTCATAAAATTCATAGTAATCCTTTGGTATAACACTTTTTAACTGTTGTAAATGATCATATTTTGATTTTGAGATTGGCAATCTTTCAGTAAAGAGTTGTGGTGGAATCACTGGTTGAACTCTTTTTGGTCTTTGTGGTAATTGTTTAAATTGTTCATCGTAACTTAGTTTGAAATCTATTGTACCATTGGGGTTGTATTTTAGAACTCTGATATCAACCACACATTTTGCTCCAGTACCTCTTCCAGAACGGATTGTATCATAAATAAGGTAGCTTTAAATACTGTAATCTTTAAAAAAATGTATGGTCTACCATTGCTACCTCATATGGAGATGGATTGCGTCTAGCTTCTTTGGTAACTAAAGAATATTGACTAGGTAAAAATATTTCAAGGTGTTTTAACTTTCTTTCTATTACTGAATGAACAGAATCTACCTCCATTTGAGTATGACCCTTTTCTAAAAATTTTTGTGTAATGACTACTTTTTTTTTGCATTGCCAATTGCAGAAGTGCGTTTGAAACAATGGCATTTCTATTTTGTGATGTACATCCATTAGTAAAAATTATGACATCTTTTGGGGATTCATCAATGATTTTATTTAAATAATCACCAAAAAATGAAGCGTAAGTTGATACCTTTAAATCAGTTGTTGTTTCATCAAACCAATAACACTTTACTTTATTAGTGCCAAGATTGTATATTGTAAAATTATGAACCATCAGTTTTGTTTTGAAATACAATGCACTGGCTGTCAAGTATGGACATAATTTCACTGCTTGTAAATCAGCAGCTATAACATCAATTGTTTTTTTTTTTGCACCTATTTCATCTAAAGCTTTTTCCTTTCCATCTAAATCTTTCTGTGATACATGTTGTTGATACTCTTGCTCTGTAATATTTCCTGTTTTATATGAACAACATAGATCGCATGCATCTTTCTTTGGTTGAAACAAAGCTATGTTTTCATCTTTCAAAACATCTTCAAATAGTTTTCTGAAAGCCACTGACTGTCCATTTTTGTAGCATTTTTAACATAGATACGAATGAGCTCACGTTTAGACTATTATGAGTTCTAGATATAATTTTTTAATTTCCTTTCTGCAGTAGCGAGAAGGCAATTTAGGCATGGCTCTTAAAAATATTTGTACCAACTCTTTCAATGAATGGCATGGCCATGCAGTATCATTACTTTTTGTTGTTGTACCCCTATTAGATTTTTCTCCAAGCCAGTACCTAACTGTCCACTCTTTAATACCCAACATTCCTAAAAACGTCTTTAAACATACTCTCATTTTGTTGTTCTTTAATTTTAAATAATAGACTTTTGTTATACTTCGCCTTGTATTAGCCCTTTCAGTAGTTTTTCTTTTAGTCGATTTTTTATCAACTAAATATAAAACAAAGATTTTCTTGGCTATCCAGCTCATCTCCTAAAATTTACAAGCCTCTCCAAGTTTTCGCGGAGGTCTTACAGCGTCTTGTAAAAATTTTTCCTCACCAGTCTTTCTAAAACCTATGTATTCATGACCTAGCATTTTTAAATTCTTATTTCTAAATCTTTTAAAGACATTTTTTCTGCTTTTCGTTTCCTTTTCCTAGATTCAACTGCTACTTCAGGTTCCAAATTTCTTTCATGAAAAAAATCGTCATTGCTGTCTATTGATTGAATGAAAGCTATCTGTTCAACATTTGTTATTTCAGAGATTGGATTGTTATTTGGATCAGCAACAGAATCATCTACTGAAAAGTCAAATGTTGGTAATTCATTTGGTGAACTATTGTTTTCAGTATGTACAAACTCCGCAAAAACATATGGTAAATTATCAGTCATTTTCTTAAAAGCTTTCTATGTCATAACTTGATGTATTTTATCTTCTTGACAAGAGTTTTCTGTTATTCGCCATTTTATTCTTTAATCTAAAAAAAATTAGCAATATAAATATAGAAAAAATATTCATAATGATTTATATAGGGAAAGGGGGGTAATTAGTACCGCTGTGGAATTCATACCAGCGTCATTGTGCTTTTTTTGATTCGTTCAAATTGGCGGAAGCACGATAAAATCAAGCCAGCAGATAAAATATGTATACTGACCAAAAAATGGCGGAATTGAACGTTAAAGAAAGGAGGTAAGTCTGTTTCCCTTTTTAAACACTATTTGATGTAATAATTACACTGTCCTACTAGTCGTACTTGCAGGCGTGGGTATACGTAACTTATTTATATTTTTTTATGGCGTTAGCCTATCAATTCTTCTTCATTAATAAATACGTTTTTTTCCGATTAACTTTGCCCATTTAAACACTGAAGCAGAAAACTATGTTTAGTCGGGTAAATCGTACCTGTGATGGTGGGGTAAATCGTACCTGTGGTACTAATTACCCGACCTGTGGTACTTTTTAGGCGCTGCAAACATACTTATACGTTGTCAATTTGTTATAGACTAACCTGTTATTAAATTTTATTCACATTTCTAAATTAAACATAGTACATAGACTTAAAATTAAAATCAATTAGATTATTAGATTTAGTTGCATTTTTTAACCTAGATTTATCTAGATCTAGTAGATAGGCCTATAAATTATAAAACTTATGATATAATCTATCACTATCATTAGTATCAGTATTATGCCTTTTTTTAAAAGAGTTTTTATACTTACAGTATTGGACAAAAAATTTGCAACCAACATCGAACAATGCTAAAAAGTGTTCCTAATTTTACATGTCTTAAAAACGAAACGAACTATACTACCACAGCAAACAGTTCAGGAGTCTGGAGTCATAGCATGCCATGACATGAGCAATCAGCTGACAGGTGACAGCACACAGGCAGAATTTCGTTGACAAGTGCCATTTTGCAGCGGACAAAACAAGTACAACTTTTTTGGTTTGTTTCATTTTCTTAAGTCACGGAAGTTTCCTAATAATAAAAAGGAAGTATCCAGAAGTTTCCAGAATGTCCAGAAGCATGCAGAAGCTTCTAGAAGTTTCAAGAAGAAGCATCTGGAAGCATCCAGTAGCATCCAGACATATCCAGAAACATTCAGAAGCATCCAGACGCATCCAGAAGCTTCCAGAAGCATCGAAAAGAAGCATCTAGAATCTTCCAGAACTAGTTCACACAGGTTCATTTTACTATATAAGAGGCATGTAAATCGACACGTAATTCAGTCAGTATATGGAAGTCAATCAGTCAGTATTATCAAGACAGTTTATTGAAGTGAGTTTTATCAAAGTGTTTTATCGAAGAACATCAATACAAGAAGTGAAATACAACAAGTGTTTCATTACATCAATGCAGTCCACATCCAACCAAGACGTTGTGTTCCACAGAGCATTATTGTATCATCACAAGGTAAATGTAACACGGTAAGCCTTGAGAAGCGTGATTATTTATTTTTATTATTTTTATGACTTCAAGTGCAAAAATGGCTCCCGATAGCCTTGGATTGGAACTAAGAAAGGAAATTATTGGCGATTACGTAAGTGGAATGTCACAAAAAAGTATTTGTGATAAATATCGCGTGAAAAAATGGACCGTATCAAGACTATGTTCCAAATATCGTTCTACGGGGAAGTTGGCAGCAGATAACAAAGGTGGAAGACCGCGTTCCACCACTTCTAGAGAGGATTCTATGATCGTCAGATCCGTCAAGAAGGATCCCTGGATATCATTAGTCGAGACACAAAAGCAATTAGAGCTGCCTGTATCGGACCGAACAATCAGACGACGTGCTGTTGAAGCCGGATTGTTTTCTCGACGCCCTGCAAAGAAACCGCTGATTTCACTAAAAAACCAGAAGAAAAGACTCCTGTTTGCTACATCTCATATTGACTGAAATGTGCAGAAATGGCGAACTGTCCTGTTCAGTGATGAATCGAAGTTCAACATCATTGGGAGCGATGGCACTTGCCGTGTACGCCGACCGGCCGGAAAACGCCTCGATTTACGTTACTGCCATAATACCGTGAAGCATGGTGGAGGCAATGTAATGGTCTGGGGGTGTTTTTCTGCTAACAGTCTAAGTCCAATACATCGAAACGATGGAATAATGGACCGTTTCATGAATAAAAATATCCTGAAAGATGTTATGTTACCTCATGCTGAATGGAATATGCCAATAAAATGGGTTTTTCAGCAAGACAACGATCCGAAACACACTGCAAAAGTTGTCAAGCAGTGGTTTCAAGACAACCACCTATCAATGATGGATTGGCCGCCTCAATCTCCGGATCTCAACCTGTTGAAAACCTGTGGGAGATCGTCAACCGCAGAATTAATCGTGAAGGTGTTTGTAATAAGGATCAAATGTATGAACAAATCCAAAAGGCCTGGGCAGCGATTCCACAAAGTTTCATTGATCACCTGATCGAATCTATGCCTCGAAGATGCAAGGCTGTGATCAACAACAAAGGATTCGCCACGAAATATTGATAGCGAAATACAGCTTGGTCAACATTTTGTCGAGTTGCACTTGTTTTGTCCAGAAGGAAATCAACTTTTTTAATACTTTTGATTAATTTATTAATTTTCTTGTACAAATAATGAACTTTGTGATGAATAAAACTTGAAGAACTTTGTCTCTAAACAGTTACATAGTTATTTCTCTAAATTGAAAAAATGCAGCACTTTTATATAAAGAAACTAAATTAGCATTATTTGGTTGCACTCGTTTTGTCCGATACTGTAGGTGTAGGTTATATTAATATTTTTAGGGTTCATATTAGCTTATTTCTTTTCTTTTTTTATTTTCTCTACTGATTCTTTCTTATCCTTCCCTCATTGTTTTTCTCTGTAATGGGAATTAGTAGGCCTATTTGATTATTAATTAGTATTATTGGCTTGTTTTTAAAATCTTCCCTACCCACATTTTCTGATCTAGATCTATTTAAGCCTATTTGCCTTTTCTAATTATTTTTTTTTCTTTTCACTATGCTACATTTTGCAGAAATTTTTTTTACACACACATTTTCCTATATTAACAGAAGGTTTTTGCATTTTTGTTTTCAGAAGACAGGCAGCTACATGGACTGAAGAAGATCTAAAAAAAGCGCTGCTTGCTTACAAAGATGGATTTTGTGGGCTTAATGAGTGTGCAAGATTGTATGGCATTTCTAAACCCACTTTAAGACGTCATTTGCTGAACAAAAACAAGTTTGCAAGAGATGGATTAAAAGTGAGGGGCAGGTCAACAAATCTTCCACCTGAAGTCGAAGAAGATCTGATCAAGCACATTCTGCTGCTTGAAGGAATGATGTTTGGCATCACTAGAAAGGACCTAATGCAGTTAGCTTTTCAGTTAGCAGAGGCTAATAACTTGCCACATAACTTTAATAAAGCTAAAAGAATTGCTGGCAAAGATTAGTACAACTCTTTTATGAAAAGGCACCCTACACTGAGTTTGCGGCAGCCAGAGCCTACATCAATTGCCAGAGCCTCAGGCTTCAACCTTGCAGATCTTTTGCTGGCTTTTATGACAAGCTTCAATATATCCTGGATAAACATTCTCTTCAGGCCAAGGATATTTACAATATGGACGAAACTAATTTGTCAACAGTTCCTAAGTCCATACACAAAATCATAGCGGCAAAAGGAAAACTTCAGGTAGGTTTTCTTTCCAGTGCTGAAAGGGTGTTACAACCACTGGTGTTTTTTGTATGAATGCTGCTGGCAATTTTCTTCGACCGATGATAATTTTTAAACATAAAAGGATGAAAGATGAGCTAAAAGATGGTGCATCCTCTGGATCAGTTTTTGCATGTAATGATAGTGGATGGATGGACACAGAACTGTTTGAAAAGTGGATTGACCACTTCATAACTTATGTGAAACCGTCAAAGGACCACCCTATTCTATTAATATTAGATGGTCATGCCACCCACACAAAAAACTTAAATGCTATTTTGAAAGCATCAGAATCTGGCGTAATAATGCTGAGCCTTCCACAACAATTTTACACATCGCATGCAGCCTCTTGACATCTCTGTTTTCAAGCCATTGCAGACATATTATGAGCAAGAGGTTGAAAAGTGGCTGCGACTAAACCCTGGAAAAGGAATAACCACGTTTCAGGTGTTTAACCTCATGGGACTTGCTTTTCCCAAGGTTGCCTCAATGTGCAATGCAATAAGTGGATTTGGTACCCCTGGTATTTGACCTTTCAACCATGATCCTTTTTGAGACCATGAATTTGCAGCAATGGCCATCCGTGATGAAAACCTTGTCACGATTCTTTTTTCAAATGATATCTCATGCCCTGTTAATACAGATACATCGCAAGCCTTTCAACTTGAAACATCACCAAACATTCAACTTGCGACATCGCAGACCAATCAACTTGAAGTATCACCAAACATTCAACCTGCGACATCGCGGACCATTCAACTTAATTTACTGCCAACTTCTCAACCTGAGACATCTGCTGCGCTACCTGAGACACCCAGTCAAACATTTGAAACCATTAAATCAACACCTGATGGTCGATGTTTTTTTAGAAGTGTTTCCATTAGTCTTAATGAATCACTTCAAAAAGTTGACAGGGATGAAATTGGAATAATCAAGGACTTCCAACAAATTCCAAGAGAAGTCTTTAGCTGATCTGTTAAGGGCACAAGTGATAAACTGCATGTGCCACATTCTCAGTGACTATGAGAAATTTGACCAAGGAACTCTCTGCGCTGATATGCCACCCCATAAACGGTATAAAAACTTTTTAGAGAGAGTTGAGGACATGTATAACGCAACAACCATGCCTGGAGAGCTGGAACTTATTGCCATCAGCAAACTTATTCAAAGAGCAATAATTGTTCACAACCCCAAACACAGTGCTGTACTCAAGTATGGTATGGAGGAATTTTCATCCTCACCACCAGTTATCCTTATGTTTACCAGGGTTGGGGAGGATGTAGGTCACTATGATTGCTTAATTCTAAAGCAGCAGCCTGTGAAAGCAGCCCCAAAGAATCACTTATACATCCCTGTGAAACACATTTCACCAATTCCTGTGCATGTCAAGATGCCAGCAAAAAGAAAAAGAAAAAAAGAAAGCTCCCAGATATTAACATCAAGTCCATATAAAAAGCAGCTTTTATTCAACAATACCCCCAAAACTAAGAGAAAAACTGACAAAAAGAAATCAAGTCAAAATATAAATAAGAAAAATGTCAAGAAAAATAAATGTACCACTAGTACAAGTAGGTTGAAGGGGCAGTAAAAACAGAATTGCCCAACCTCTAAAGATAACAAAGGGCAGCGTTGGTACTGCTTCATGTGTGATGAGGACATTGGGGAGGATATGATCCAGTGTTTAATTTGTGGAGCATGGGTACATGTTGCATGCTCATCATCTGAGTCTCAAAATGGGTCACATGATAGTTATATAAGTGAATTATGTCAATAAATATATTTAACAAGTGTAGAATGAACCATTTATTGTTTTATTTATTACTTATTATTAGTGCTGAGCTTTTTTTTCTTCATACCCTTTGGTAATTATTAGCCTCACTAGTGGTACTATTTGAACCTTCTTGTGGGTAAATAGTACCACCTTGTTTATTTTTAGTTTTTATTAGTGTGCTCTTTATTTTAATATTTACATCTTGAAATCATGATTGTTTGTTTTAGTTTCATCAATACATGTTTCTATCTAAAAATAAACTTTTTCCTACATTTAGTTTTATTTTTATTAATTTTTTTCCTTAGGGGGTACTATTTAGCCTCCTTTCCCCTACATTGGTGATCTTTTTAAAAAAGAAATGCATTTATATAAATTGGCTGAATATTGTAAGGTGAACATACAAAATGTTCACCTAACAATATTCAGTTATTACTAATGACTGAATATTCTAAGGTGAACCGTGCTAATGACAATTGAAACTGAAAATTTTTTTAAAAGCCTTATTTTATTTAAAATTATTTAAAATGGTAATTTTATTTAAAATGCTAATATTAGCAAAACTAATAGACTCCCATCATATTCAATTAAGAAGTAGGAAAACTTATCCTATACAAGAGGTATAGTCCTGCAATTATATAGATAGTAAAAATAAATTAAAAAAAAGTTTTATTAATAGACAAAAAATGTAAACAAACACTTTTCTCTTTATAAAAACATGATCGCGCATTTTGAGTTTTTAAAAAAAAAAAAAAAACTTAATGAGGCAACTTTTTTTAAAGACGTTTTTTTTGTAAAGAGAATTTTACAAAAATGGTAAACAAACAAAAAAAAAGTTTTTTCTTCATTAAATTTGTATATAGATAATAAAACCAAAACTTACCTGATGCAGTGTTGATTATTTTCAATTATAAACCAAATTTAACAACACCTCAAATTAACAAAAACATTACAGATACGCTCGAAATGATAACCGTTCAAATACGCGGTACTGACATTTACTGGCTCATGATACGCAGTATCGTTCTTGGGCAATAACCTGCATTCTATAGGTCAAATAAAAGTAAACTCAATATTGTCGGATGCCGATAAGAATCCTCCATGCATTGCCAAAGAAATCTCAAATTAGCTACATTTGTCAGATACGCGGTATTATCCAATGCTTACGCGGGTTTGCACTATCCCCGGCAATATATATATATATATATATATATATATATATATATATATATATATATATATATATATATATATATATATATATATATATATATATATATATATATATATATATATATATATTTATATATAAATATATATACATACGAGCTGTTTCTTGATTTTCTGTTGAAGGACGTTTCGTTCACGGGAGTTTTTCAAAATAACTTGACAATTTTTCTAACTTTTATCATAACAAATAGCAAGTGAAGTTTCAATTTTGAAATAGGAATGTTTTTATCCATGGCAGCATCATGAAAACTGACTTTTCAGATTTAGAAGATTGATTGCTTCGGAAAAAAAGTTGAAACCTGAGACTTTTCTAATTCAGTTGCATCTTTTATTATTAACATTTCTGTGTTTGACAAAAATACATTAAAAAAATTTGGCTGTAATTGTAAACTAAAGTGCCAAATTCAGATTACTTCAAATAAAAGCAAAAACCGCAAGCAAAAAATTAAATGGTATAACCCTCTATTCAGTCAAAATGTGGAAACAAAATTAGGATGTGGTCTTCTAGCATTAATTAATATATATTGCTATTATATATTAGGGGAGAGTGGGGTATTGGCGAACACCTTAAGCGGGAATGTGAATTAAAGACACCAGTTATACAAAATTGATCATATTTATTGCTTATCAATTAGTTTAACTACTCAGTCACAAACCCTCAAAAGGAATTTTTAAAAATCTTATTATAAAATAAAAATTTATGCCAGAAATAAAACCATTGGTGTTCGGAATTACCCTGCCTACGTGGGGTAATTCCGAACACATTGGGGGGCAATCACAAGCACTGTTGTGTAATAGCGAATAAAAAGCTAATTGTAATAACTAAGTCTAAAAACTATATTATGCAACAAAAACAAAAAAAAGGAGTGACTTTATTTCTATAGAAGCTACAACAGAGTGTTACTCAAGAAAAAAGTTGCATAAAATTATCAGAAAAATTTAAAATCAAATTATAGTGAACAACATCCGCAGCTTCATTACACTACTGCACGTCTGGAACTGAGCATAGGATCCCTTCTCAGCAGGTAAAAAAAAATTGTCGAATTTATTTTTTTACAATGCTGTTTTGACCATGTTCGGAGTTACCCCGCGTTCGCCATTACCCCACTCTCCCCTACTATTATCATTTTTATTATTATTAATACTATTATAAAAACGATTTACGGAAATTAAATACCTTCTTGTTGTTGTTATAACTTACTTTGATAATTATAGTAATAAATAATGATTAATGAGCAAAGAAACAAAATTAGGAAGATGCCTAGTAGGCATCTTCCTAATTTTGTTTCTTTGCTACTATGGTTTATTGGAAAATGAAGGTCAATTATTGACTTTCATTTTCCAGTAAATCGTAAACTTCATAAAATATTTAACAGAAATTCAATCAAAGTAAGTTATAACAACAACAAGAAGCTTTTAATTTTCCGTAAGTCATTTTTACGATAGTATTGATAATAATAAAAATAGTAATAATAGCAATATATATATACAAGATATCAAAATTAATACAAATTATAATAATAGTAATAACAAGTATATTTACAATAATTACAATGAAAAAATAATAATAAATATTATAATGGTAGTTATAAGCATAAAATTATTTATGATAATAACTTAATAATTTATTAGGATGGTGTCACTCATACAGAAATCTGATCAAAGAAGTGACACCAATTTGTAAAATGTAATATAAGTAATAATAAGCAGACATACATATATTAAAACACATGGACCGTAAACACATAGATTAAAGCATAGAGAACATACATTAAGAATAAACATGTAGAAATCACAACTTGCAGGTTATAATAATAAAAAAAAGAAAAAATAAACTAACAATAAGTACTAATGATAATTGCAGTAATAACAAAAAGAAAATTAAAAGAATATTTTAATAGCAAGGATAATGTCTAAAAATTAAAATAAAATGTTTTTCAGAATTTTTTTAAATTGATTTTGTTAAAAATGGGGAAAAAAGTATTTTAGGATGTAGCTTTTTGGACTTATTCAAAATGCATACAAGGCTCCTGCTCCATTCACAGACGCACTAATAAATAATAGAATATTTACCATACTTCTGGATTTTAAAAGATGGTATATTTTCTTGTAGAGTAGGAATGTACTAGTAAGTAGCTTTATACGAATGTTTAATTCATATTTAGTTTGCATAACGGCAAGATTTCACACAGTAATATAAGTCAAAGTATAAGAAACTGCAACTGCATCAAAAGACCGCTTGCCCATTAAACAATTATTGTTTAATAAATAATATTGTTTATTGCGCTACTGTAACTACGTAAAATTCTAATCATAAAGAAATATTATATATTGGTATTAGTGAGATATCATTCAAGTTAAGTTTTTGGATTTTGAAAGATAAGGCCATAACTTATTCTAAAGCGGAACAACTCTGTAAACATTACAACCCACTAACTAAAATTTGCAACCTTGCCTTAATGAAAAGTTTGAAATATTATATCATAATGAGAATAACATGTTTAATAATAAAGTTTAAATTATATCTCAGTGTCGACAATCTAATAAATTACCCTTTTCTTTTTTTGATACCGGAGACTTAAAGATTAGATTTATTACATTATGTCAGAATTCGTTCTACCGTAGTTTTTAAAAGTAAAACATTAACGTTTTTGAAATGTATATATAAAATAGCTGATGATTGTCGTAAGGCATGAAACTTTAAGTTCTATTTTATATTATTATTCATTTAAACAAAGTTTTTACATATTTACTGGTAATTTTGTTAATAAAATTCGATATTTTCTGTAATATTAATTGGTAATTCCAAATACTTACTAGTAATATATGCATAACATTTATATATATTATATACATGTATTATATTTTATATCATATATTGTATTATATTTTATGTTATATATTGTATTATATTTTATATTATATATTGTGTATATATATATTTATATATATGTATGTATACACACACACATACACACACACACACACACACACACACACACATATATATATATATATATATATATATATATATATATATACATACACATGCACACGTACATACATCCGGGTTATATATGGGTTAGAGTTTAAATGTGCCTGTATTTTTTTGAAAGATATTTACCAAATACTAATTCTTTTATAAATTATAAAACTTCTTTAAACCAAAATATAGAATGAAACATTAGAAATACAAATAATATTTTTCAACGGTGAAATATATTTAAAAAATTAAAGCAGACAAATAACACGGTACACATAAGGAAAACAATATTTTCTAATTAGATTTCAGATATCATATCATTAGCTGAACAATTGACAAGACCTACTGACAACGTAGATTCTATTTTTAGTTTCGAAGATTCATCACGTGTATATCTTTCACTCAACGGCTCGTTTGTTTCACCACTAATTTTTTTAACTGATTTTACATGCACAGGTTTTTGGAAAATATTTTCTTCCAATGCATCGTCGCCTGATTCTGATGGTAGACTGTTAAAAGAAGCAGCGTTATAGTAATTATTTTTTTCATCAATACTAAAATCAAAATAGCAATCGCCACAAGACATTATTTTATCAAGAAGATCACGCAATTCTGTAAAAGTAGGTCTTTGTAATGGATCTTCATTCCAACAGCGTAGCATAATATCGTACCTATAGTTAAATAACAAAATATATAAAAAATATATAAAAATAAAAATTATAAAAAAATAATCATAAGTAACTAAAATACAATATTTTCAAAATTTATAAAAGCATAACAATATAGAATACATCGGCTCAGAACAATTTTCGGGTCGTTCCATTCTGTAACCAGACTTTAAAAGAGTGAGAAGTTCTCGATTACTTATACTAGGATAAGGAGTTCCTCCTGTAAAATGAAACAATAAAAATACAAGTTTAATAAAACAAATATTATAAAAACCACTTAGTTTAATATTTAATAATTTTCATTAACATTTTTCATTAACATTTTTCATAAACATTTACCTAACGTAACAATTTCAAACAAAACAACGCCATACGCCCATCTAAAACAAATTTTAATAATAAAGTTGCAATGAAGAGAAATTTATAAAAAGCAGAAAACTGTTATCAATAATAATTTTAAAACACTTTTAAAAACGCAATTTAAAATTTTACACATCACTGAATGTTGTGAACATTTGGTCAAATATGGCTTCAACTGACATCCACTTTACTGGTAATCGACGATTTTTGCTGCTCATGTAATTCAATTCATCGTTGATTTTTCGTGTCAAACCAAAGTCGGATATTTTTACATTTTTTTCTGTACCAACCAAAATATTTCTGGCTGCAAGATCTCGATGTACCAATTTCGTAAATGAAAGATATTCCTAAAAATTAAAATCAACTTTTGATTAAATAAAAAAAAACAAAAACAGTAAAAGTAAACAAACCAAAAATAAACCCACTCATACCATTCCAGATGCAATCTGCCATGCAAAACTAAGTAAATCATCAGGTGTTATCGCTCCATTATCATCTAATGGAGTCTCATGTGGCGTTATTCCTGACGTACAGCTCTCACTTATTGTTGTCTAGAAAAAGTTAAAAAAACAAACATCAACATTAAAAGAAAAAACGGTTCGCATAAATTTTATTTATACAAAATGAACCTCGAGAGTTTGTTGATAGCCTTGCGTGTACATAAAGCTCATCGTAGATTCTTCACCAAATTTTGATGAACAAAGCTACAGAAACAAAATGCAAGCCATAAAAATTTTTATTTTTATTGTAACGTCATTGATAAAGGAAAAAATCGTGTTGATATTTGTTTAACTTTTATTTACGTATGTATATATATATATATATATATACATATATATATATATATATATATATATATATATAAATATATATATATATATATATATATATATACATATATATTTACATATATACACACACACATATATATATATGCATACATATATATATATATATATATATATATATGTATATATATATATATATATATATATATATATATATATATATATATATATATATATAAATTATATTTCAGTTAATTATATGCCGTTAAACTGTTAGTAGTTTCACCTCAGCTATTGTCTGTTTAGCGCTACGGATTTTTATTCAATTTGTGTGCAAATTTTTCCAGCTGAATTGTCTCCCAAAAATAGTTTTGCAATCTTTAATAATTGCCTAAAGAAAGTATTACAAACATATGTCTAAAGGGAATTACTTGTGTAGCAACCAATAATAATTACCTAAAGTGAATATTTTAAATGATTGCACCACAGGAAATAGCTTGTTTAGCAACCATTACATCTTCCTTTTTTTTTAAAATTCATTTTGTAATTAATATAGTGCATGGGTTTTCTCAAAGCTCTTCCTAATTTTGCTATATTTACATTGGGGTTTATTGATTCAACGTCATCTATATTTAGAGCCTTATTTGTATTTTTTGACAGTTTTCTATTACCAACAAACGCGTCTTTTGTGTGATTTGTATCGCTGTCATCTGATATATCAACATCCCAATCTTCTCCTTTCATTATTTTTAGTGAATATTTTCTGTTTCTTCTAATAACATTTCCGTTTATTGTTTTGAAATTAAAACTTCGTAGTTATTTGCTGTCACCAATTTTTCCTGGTTGCTAATTATTTCCAGCTTGGATTCGAACACTGTCTCAATCATCTACGTTTTCCAATGTTTTTGCGCTTCTATTTCTACCGTAAATTTTTGTTGCTGTTAAGTTTCTTGGATCCAGGTAGAGTCTTAACTGTTTGGTTGGTTTTTTCACAACAACCAAAAAGTTTACCCATTCAGTTGCTACATCTATTTTTTTTATTAATCTCATTTTCCTATTTCATCCAATTCTTTTTTTATTTTTTATTTTTTATTTCTGAAAGTTGACAAGAATTTTTCTTGGAGGATGAATAACAAGGTTTGAGTCGTTCTTTAATTAGATATGACGTTCAGGTCTAATCACCCCTAATCCATTAAATAATTTCGGATACATTTTATGTATTTCTTCTTTTAACTCTTTTTTTTATTTTCTTTCAATTTGTTTTACATTCTTTATATTAGCATTTTCTTTTTGCTGTCGGCACTTCTTTCATGTCGATGTCTTCTGTCGATGTCTTCAGTTGTTACTTCATTTAGTAGTTTGATAACTTGCAATTCTTGAGAATTTTTTAGGCTAAGAACAATTTTGGTTTTTGTTTTCACTACACAAAATTTCACCGACTTTTTACAATTTTACTAACGTTTTACGATTTCACATCATCTTTGTTGATCCAACTATTGAAATATAATTACCACCATAACCACGTAGTTTGATGTTTGTATACGTCAGATAATTACGTAATGTTAGTTAGTCATAGTTTGGCAGTTTGGCATAGCATCAACTTTAGCTATGGTGTCAATCAGAGGCGCTTTTGTGGTTAAGGCGCCCCAAGGCATATGAATAGTTTTCGCCCTACAATTCACAATAAAAGTTTAAACAATGCATATCTAAAGTAAAAACTAACTGTGTGTTGTTTTTGTAAATTTATCGATTAATAAAAAGCAAAAATACACTCGATATAATAAAAAGCAAAAATACACAAAAATTTTCTCTGTAATTTTTTGTCAGTAGAATTAATATTCAGAACTCCTTATCCCGTATAAGTTAAATCGTTTTCTATTGATAATATAGTTAAGACATTTAAACGCTGTTCTTTGAAAGCTAAATACAATTTCATTCCATTCAGCAACAAAAGATCCGTCCCGCATAGCATTTCATTAAAATAAGTGCACAAAAATATTCTTATAATTATATTTATATTTAGAAATATCAGTTGGGCTCAGGACTTTCTGGCCGGATAAACTAAGCAATAACTCAAGAAATTAAAAAAAAAAAATTCTGTTCTATATACATTTAGTTAATTGTATTGGTGTTTTACTATTACTATCAGTTTATCAGCCCAAGAGGAGGATACCATTGAATAATCGGTAGAAGGTTTTGGAAATTTTCCTTCAAAGACCAACTCACAAAAAATACAAATTTGTCAAAAGTCGCTAAATCCTTGTCAGAAAAGCACTCAAGAGCAAGGGTTCAAAGGCTAACATTTTGAAGAAAAAAATTCAAAAAAATTGATGGAGAAATAAAAGCAATTAGCTGTGCATGCTTGTTAAACTTTTTAACCGAGAAAATTTATGCTTTATTGAGGATGATGAAACGTACTGCAAAAAGAATTTTCAGCAGTTGAGCTGAGTATTTTGATTTGTGTTGAGTATTTTATCAATATTATTATCATTCAAAAAGAGTATGTCAAGAACAAATTTTAGTATATTCAGATTGATAAGCTTACTTTAAAGACCCTTGTGTCACAAGAAATTTGCTCTTGTGTCCTTAAGAGTGCTCCATTCATCACTCGAAAGACTTTGACTTCCGATTTGTGCAACACTGAATGTCTTCAGAAACATTTTTTGTTATTTACAAACAAATACAACAAGGCAGTTGTCTTTTGAATGGATTTGGCAATAATTCACTACTTAAAGAAGACAATAGAGCGGTATAACCAAAGTGGTATAAAAATTGTCCCAAAAGATGCAAATCCTCCAAACTACCATGAGCAGTGCGTTATCAAGAGTTATTGTAAAAGGAATTTTTTGATTTGTTGAAAAGTAACAAATCAGCAAAAGATGAAAGAAAACTGAAGCAAAAATGGATAGCAGTATCAGAAAAGGTCACTAAAAGCAAGATCCAGGCGATGATTACTCCAAAAAAAATTTGATTACTTACCAAGCGTCTTCTGAAACCTGTACAAACTGATTAGAAACTTTGAATGATACAATAACTTTCATTTAAAAAAATTTGGAATCAATTCGTTAAGTATTTCTCAAGTTATTGCTAAATATATCCGGCCGGAAAGTACTGAGCCCAACCTATACAGTTTATAATTTCTTGTTACGTAATAAAGCCTAGTGAACATTTTTTTCATAAAACATTTAATTAAATAGTTTTTGTACATCATGTATAAATTTACTGCATTTTCCAAAATTTTATAAAGTGGGTATTTTAAATGCTTAATAAATACAAAGTTTTTGTAAATAACTTCATATGCTTCAAGCCTTTTTTTTCAACACTTTTTTTCAAATATTTTTGTAAATAACTTTATACAAATACAAAACTTTATACAAATACAAAACTTTATACAAATACAAAACTTTATACAAATACAAATTTATACAAATACAAATACAAACTTTATACAAATACAAACTTTATACAAATACAAACTTTATACAAATACAAATACAAACTTTATACAAATACAAAAGTTTTTGTAAATAACTTCATATGCTTCAAGCCTTTTTTTTCAACACTTTCCACACTTCCAAAAAAAAATTAAACAATTCTTGCAAGAAATTGAAAAAGGATGCTGCATCTCTGCAACTATTTGCCGCAAATTTTCCAACAAAGTTCAATGAGTGTACTGTATAAAGTATAAAATGTGCTAGTTAATTGATATTATTGTTTTGCGATTATAGTCGTGAATAAATTTCAGACATATTACTAGCATTATCATTGGACAGTCCTCTTAATTTTTTTATTTTAATTTAATTTGCATTTAAATATTCTATTACTTCTCTTTCCATTCAGCTTTATGTCCTACATTTCAAAATACCATCAATTAATGTTCCTCAGAGACTTTATTTTTTGCACACGACTTTATTTTTTGCACATTTTTTGCAATCTAAGTGAGTTGATTGGTATGTGATACATTAGGAGTAGAGTTAACACTAGTGGAGTAATACTTTTCTTCTTTTATCTTCTTAAGTATATATTGTTTTACTTTTTTGACTATTAATATAACAATTTCTTTGAATATGATTGACAATAAATAAGATGTCCTATCGCTTCCTGGATTTCAAAAGATGTCTTGCTGTGTTCATTATTTTATTGAGTTAAAATTGTTTTTCCTTTGCTAATTTTCTATTTTGATAACTGCCAGTACTTTTTATTACGCAAAAATTTTATCAAATAAAAACACTCATAACTATCATTGATTAAATTCTTGGTTGTTTAGTTTACTTTGTTATTTAATTGTAATTTTTTAAAACTAATCGTGGGAATAGTTTTAAAAAATTAAAATTTAAAATTACATCTGATTATCTAATAAAAAAAAAAAAAGCCTAATAAAATTTTTCAAAGATAAAAAATATCAAGCGCCTCATTTTGGTTGGCGCCCCTAGGCAGTTTTCTAAAATTGTCTTATGACAAATGAGCCCATGCATACTATATTTTTATAAATTTTGATGATTTTTTAAAGTAAATATTTAAAATAATGGTTCAAAAGGGTCTCGTTACCAATCAAACAACATAGCAAAAAATGAAAATTTTTTATTATTTTGAACAATTACCTTTCCCTTTTTCTGTGAATTATTTAATTGAAAATAATATAATTATAGTTAAAACTAGTTGATACTATAGTTAATGTACTTAATGATTTCAATGAAAATAATATAATTACAATGATTAAATGAAAATAACATAATTATAAAGATACTAGTTAATGTAATTAATGCTTTCATACAATATTTATAAAATAAATAAGATGTCCTACTTGGTGATAAGATATAAGATGTAGAACTAAGGAGAATACCTTTAAATAAGATTTAAAGTTATTCTCCTTAGTTCTACAAATTCATTCATTTCATATTTTCTGATTTAAAATTGTTAAGGCAGATTTCCATTTGAAAGAAATTTTACGAGTGAAAGAGAAAACTATCCAACCATGTAATATGAAAATTGGGCATCTTAAATTTTATCAAAGACTTAAGAAATGTTAAGAGCTTCAACCTCTCCACATCTATTTAATGCAAGATAAAACTTATTAGTTAATACCATTAACAAATCAGCTGTAAAACAAGAAGATAAAAATTATTGATGATCATAAAGTAAGTTATTTGATTCAAGATGAGTGATTAAGTTTTTGTTAATTTACGACTCAAAAAACTTGGTTATATTCAAAAGAAGATGTCTCATCTGGAAGAATCTGACTATTGTCCTTAATGGGATGGCAGTTAGATAAGTCAGATTGCTGTCTAAAATTTTTTAAAACAGCAATAACAGATGCCGCTTTCCAGCAGGCTGGAAAACAAGACATTGTAAGCACTTGCCAAATAGTTTTGAAAGTATAGATGAAAGCCCTGAAGAACACTTGTGCAAGACTATAAAAGGTATGTTGCCTGGATCACAATCTGTAGAAGAGTATAAGAAGGAAGTCTTAGATACAGAATTTTTAAACATCTTCGCTTCCAACAAGGTTGCAAGCAGCCACTAATTAAAGTTGGAAGTTACTGAAAGAGAAAAGATGAAGATTGTAGAGCAAGATAATGATTGACATAAGACTTAAAGGATTGCAAATTATATGAATCAGGAAAGCAAGATTAAGGAATCAAGTTCCAAAGAACTGATGTTCGAGGAAAAAAACTAGACAAATAAGAATTTTTGGAGCACTTAGGAATAGTCACAGAAAAAGGATGAGACTTAACTGAATGACAAGTAACACAAGAATGAATTTTAGTAGATGGCACAAGAGACGCTAGCTCTTTAGAGCAGTGCCCATTATAGTATTTGTAGAAAAGAGAAAAAGAAGCAACATTACAAGGATGTGAAATGGTTGGAAATTAGCTGCAAGAAAAAACTATGTTTAAAATAGTTAATCCTAGTATAAAAGTAAGAGTTAATCTTAGAAGATGAAGGGTAGATGACTCATCAAGTACAATACCGTTCATAAATAAAGGAAGATCTAAATTATTGCGATAACGATTGGGTGAAAAAAATTGAGTTTTATCTGAATTAAAGTTCACCAGCCACTGTGAGCCCCATGCTGTAGCAGAAGTGAGATGCTAGTGCAAGTAACATCTCACTTCTGTGCAACTAACATCTAGCAACTTGTGGAATTAAGAGATGATATTGATAAAAAGTTCTTAGCAAACATTTCAGCTTTGTCTTAAGGTGAGATGACAAAATCTGAAACATACAAGAGAGTTGGAATAACAGACTTGCCCTTACCTTAGAGACTGTTTGAGATTCTCCAAAAGTCATGAGAGCCTACTTTTTTAGATGAAACACAAAATTTGGTGACGTGAGAATAGCTGGTTTTGGCATTTACAAAATCTTTTTAAAATGGTCTCCAGAAAACAGACATCTGTTTTCTGGAGAATTGTTTTATTGAAAGATATGGAAGTAATGGTTTCGATTGAAAAATGCAGTTGCATTTTTCAATCGAAACCATTACTTCCATATCTTTCAATCGATTGTGAGGAAAACCATGGAAAAGAGAGAGGCTTGAATTGGTATATGATTTGGATTGTGCAGAAAGAGAGTTGAAAAATGAACTATTTGTGTTAGAAATTGAGAAAGACAAAAGTTTTGGGCCTTAACACCTGCAGTGTCACTGACACTAGAACCACACCATTAAGCGTGATAAGAATTAAAATCATCAACAACAACGGTATTGGGTGAAGGATAAAGAGAAAGAGTTTTGTCAATTTGATCAGAAATAATATCAAAAACCCAGTCTTGAGATGATGGAGAGCAATACAGAACAAAAAGAAAGATGATAGAGCAAAGTAATGCTAAACAAATGCACATGCAAGAATATTCTTTGGATTTAAACATAGTTTCCCGACAACTAGATGAATTCTTACAAATGTAGGTTTCCAGGCCAAGCATGTGAATATTGGAGTTTTTGTGAATTAAAAGAAGATAGCCATTAACACTAAGATCAAAAGATGAGACAACTAAACTCAAATTGGTCTTAAAAAGAGCAAGTAAGTCAAGAGATAAGACTCAACAGAAGAAAAGTTACTTTGACGACCAGGAACATTAGTGAATGATAGATTTAGAGAACTTGGTGATGACAATGGTTTTTTGTGCTTTATAGCCTTTGATACTTTAGTTATTTTTTAAATTGATTATAGAACTTGACTTAAAGCACAGATAGTACTTAGTACACTATCTAATAGTCTAAGAAATTGCCTTATTACTAATAATAATTTCTAAGCCATAACAAAAAGCTCCAAATGTGGCCTCAACAATGCACAATAAAAGTATGAGCATGGCACTGTTAGTACTCTAATATTTTACAGCTGTTGATAGAATCAGCCTCTCTGAGAGTTACTACAGGGTTTGGAAACCTGACTACCAGCCAGCCTCAGAACCATAAAACTGAGTCTTAAAGCTGTACCTTCATTAGGAGATAATAGAATAAGTTGTGTAGTCATAAAAACAGAAACCCATTAAGCAGAACATATGCAATGAGTCAAGAAGATCCAGCATTCAACATCCTAAACTGGAAACAATGTATTATAAATACGTCTACTAATAGATGAAGAAGGGTTGCAACAGATGGAATCTATTTACCCCTTATGAATATTTATTGTAAATGGAATGCAAAGTTTTAAACAAATCAGTAATAATCATAACAACTTTTTAAATTTAAAACTTTTGTTTCAAAAATTAGTAAATATTGCATTTACTATTTTACTTCTGAATATTTTGTTGGTTTTTTACGTTTTTAAAAACAAAAGAATTTTTTTGAATAATACAATTTTTATTTTTTGATACATTTATGAAAAATATATACGGCATAAGTTATCAAAATATTTTTGATATTGAAATATTTGAATGTCTGTATGAAAAGTTTAGATATCTTACTTTATTGCGTCTATTTCGTAAGAAATGCAACAAATCTCCATTCTCCATAAACTCAACAACTAAACATAAGGGTTTTTTAATTGTAGAACAACCAATCATGCTAACAATATTCTTATGATATCCAATGCCCTTCATCAGATTTATCTCCTCATTAAAATCATCTACTTCTGATTGGTTTGCAGAATCTAAATGAAGAATAAAAATAAAATTATTGTTTCTTTTTAAATTTGATATAAGATATTAAATAATAAAATATATTTTGCCTTATTACACACTAGTTTCAACAGCATTAGCGATTGGTAATTTCACATTAGTATTTGAGCATTCCAAAATAGTAAAAGGAAAAAATAAATTATTTCATAATTCCTGAATAATACCTCCCATTATCAAAACTTACCATTATCAATACCTCCATTACTTCCAATTACCATTATCTATTACTACCATTACCTCCATTACTATCCAATACTTACTATTATCAATACCTCCCATTATCAAAACTTTCTATTATGTCTAAAGTATTAGAAACCATCATTCCTTTCCAATTCTAAGAAACTCTTTAAGTATTACAGAACTGCTTTTAAATAACTTTTTCTCAAAGACATTTCCAAGGCCAATAATCACATTGCTGGATATCCTGGACAAACACATTAACTATTTTTTAGAGACTTTTTATTTTTTATTTTATAGAGACTATTTTTTAAGAGAATTACTTGCTTTAGAGATCTCTTACGATTTTACACTTAAACTAGCATGGGTAAAGTCATTTATCACTCAGACCCTCAGCCCACTGAATCAAAATCAGTCTTCGGCAATGCTGACCTAACTGCTGAGTTAAAAATGTCTGAGGTCAAAAATTTTTTGTGCCGACCTGGTTCTGACCTAAAATAAATCGAGATATTAATTTAATTTTCTTCGTTATTATTATTTTTTAACATTGACTTTTCAGTTTTATATGAAAAATGAGGTGTTCTTTAGCTGTTCTTTTTTTTCCAAATAAGCATTCTACTATTTTGGAGAAAATTTCAGAATGCAACAATGTAACTGCAACATAAAAATAACAAAAATAATTTAAAGTAACCTTTTAAAAGTTTTACTGCAAAAAAATTAGCAGACTTTTCCTTGATATCAAGTGAAGTGACTTTTGAATTGATAGATTTTTGAGTTTTAAAGTTCTGATTCTTTGTATTGGAAAAAATGTTTGTATCTATTTTTGCAATGTAGACAGTACCAAATGCCCCTTCACCAATTTTTCTATCCAAAGTAATGTCTTCTGGAAAAATTTCCCATTCATCTGCAGATAATTCCTTGCAAACCATAAAGTTTCTAAAAATATTACACAATAATATTATGTTCTTATAATATTATAATATTACACAATAATATTATGTACTTATCGACTGAACTGCAACTTTTTAAACAAATGATTTTTCTTTAAATGACTGTTTGCATATGATTATTTATAAAAATGGTCATTGATTAAAAATGATTAAATATGATAATCTGTATTTGACCATTTGTGACCCTATGTATGACGATATTTGAACCTATACCACCAAACCAGAAAAAGAAATTTAAAGCCATGAAACTAAAGTAAGTTATTGATAGGAAAGACAAAAAAAGATAAAATGAATAAAAATTTGAGAGTTTATTTGATCATTTCATACAGTTTAAATTGAGTTTTCAAAACAAAACCCATTTTTGATATATTTAAATTTATAATTTTTTTTTTGAGCATTAAAAATTAAAGAGTAAAATATTTAATTAGTTATGACTAAAGTTTTTAATAATTTTTATTTCTTTTTCTGTGTAAACCTTCTAAGATAAATAAAAATTACTCAAGATGCAATGTAAGACAATGTATGAGGTAATTATAAATAAACCTTGAATCATATGTATCATAATATAAATAGATATAAGTAAAATTGGAATAGGCCAAATATTGATCTTGGTTCTGCAGACTTTTTATGTTATTTGTCATCTTTGTCATTCTGCGTCATACTTTTTCTGCTATTTTAATGTCATCCTTGTAATTTAGTGACCAAACTGGTGCTGCGAATTCAACCAGAGATCTAACAAAAGTTGTGTATATTTGTTTGACAAGATGCTGATCTAAATTAACAAAGGTGTTTTTTATTACCCCCATTATTGCTATTGCTTTTGATGAATATGTTACTATGTGCTTTTTCCATTTTGGTCATGTATCAAAATTTATGCCAAGATCACGCTCATTTGTTGAATTGTAAATTCCTGATCAATTTACTGTGTAACTGAATTTTATGTTGTTTTAACCATACTGCATAACCGCTCATTTACTTTTTTTCAGTTTGATTAACCATTTTTCTGACCACTCTTCAATATTATTTAAATTGTTTTAAATTAATTTAGTGTTGTATGCATATATATTCACAGTATTTTTTTAAGTCATTGATGTATGCTACAAAAAGGATTGGCCCTAGAATGGATCCCTGTTGAACTCAACTTAATACATTTCTCCATGTTGACACTGCTTCGCCATGAACCACTCTTTGTACTAAATTATTCAAAAATGCATCAATCCAGCTTACAAATTTTTCTTTTATTTTTATGCATTTAATTTTAGTAAAATTGGCTTGAGTGACACAGTACCAAATGCTTTCGCAAAGTTTAGCATATCTAGAGATATATTTTTTTATAACTGTGGAAGATAAAATTGATTTGTTGTACTTGATTTCCATTTTACAAAACCATGTTAACATTTGGTGATCAGATTAAGGTTTTCAAAAAACTTTTGCATTTTATGACTTATAACTCCTTTGAGTATTTTGCATGCTATTGGTGTTATTGATACAGTTCTATAATTGGATGCATTTAATTTAAATCATTTTTTAAAAATTAGAGTCACATTTACTGCACATCACTGTAGCAATGTGCAAAATCATTATCACTTACGTCAATCTATAAATCATTTTACAACACAAGTAATCTGCCGGATAATAATTATTGTATTTTTTTATTTTTATATTGTTTGTATTTAGCTTTTTAAGACAATTCAGAATATCTATGTAATCAATAAATCAAATAATCAATTGTTTAGATTAAGTATGCGACTTATTAGTTTATTTTCTATTACTGGCATAGTGCTACTTTTGTTTACAAAAGCACAGTGAAACTAGTCATTTAAAATATCTGTGATCTCATTTGGTTATTTGTTACAGTACCGTAAGTATTCAAAATGGGTTTGATTGATTGTTTAGTGTTCCTCTGACTGTTTATGTATTTATAATAAGTTTCAGATTTGATTTTTATTTTATTATCAGGTTTCTTTCATAGTCTTCTCTGGCTAAAACAGCTTCTTTAAATACTAATTTTGTTATTGCTATGAATGCATTGACTTTTTCTGAATCTTTCCATTTAGCTGCTAGATTTATGTATCTTTTTTCATTTGTACTAGTGCTCTAAGGTTATTGCTAAACCATAGATTTTTCTTGTGTTTGTTTTGCATTAAGTTAAATTTTTTGTATATATAAATTACTCAGATAGTTTATAAATAATACAAAAGTATTGTTCATTTGTGAAAACAAAAGCTCCAGTCAATTGAATTAACTTTTTTACATTTTTTTCCCCGCCTATTTTGTGTAGCCTTCTCTGGTGTAGTCAAATTTATATTTTGGTTCTCTGCTTGTCTGGTTTATGATTAATTCAAGTTTCAATGTCAATAATAAGTACCCATGTTTGTACAACCCAGGACTTCATAGAATTGTAGCTCATATACTCTGTTACTATTGTTGGTAAATATCAAGTTCAGTAAAAACTGAAATCTCCTAGTATTACTACACAAGCATGCATTTTAATATCAACTTTTTTGCATTATGTAAAACTTGTCTAAAATTATGTCTATTTGTTTTTTTGGTCTATATATATGAATGTTTGAGTTATCAGGACATTCTATAACACAAACTTTTGCTGATAAGTAAAAACAATTTGAGTTATCAAAACTTTTATTTAATCAACTAACAATTATCAATTTGTACTTTATGTGCAAAATTTTTAAGTGAAATCATTTTAGTTTTGTAACATTATTATCAACTATACATTTCCTTTAATATTAAAACTTTTTTTTTTCTTCTAAAATTTTTTTCTTAAAAAATTTAAATAAACAACTTTTTTTGTATTCAGCTGCTTGAGTAACATTTAGCCCAATGAACTTAGTGTTGCTCCATCCATTCATTCTGGCTTTATTCATTTACAAGGAAAGATCGTCCTAGATGACTTGCCTCTTCCACTTGCTGAAGAGCAAATAACTGCTGTGACAAGCTGACCCCTATCAGCTGAAGTGATAGAACCAAATTGTCTCTTCCTTTTGGTTGAAATAATTTTAAAGAGACACTTCAGAACACCTTTGAAACACCTGTTTTTTTCAGAATTCCAGATATTTTCAACATGTAGCTTGCTTGTATGGATACAAATGCTTGTTGATTAGATGTTGTTTATAATTTCTCATATTATTGAAAAACAATTATTATTTGTATAGCACTTTTTCTTACCAAAAACTACAAATTTTTCTAATATAAATTTTTACAATTATCTTATTAATCAATATATATATATATATATATATATATATATATATTGATTAATATATATATATATATATATATATATTAGTAGAAAATCACTTAACTAAATTTTTCCATTTGACACTGTGTTTCATCAACAAAGATTCATCAGAAATAAATGATCAAATTAATAAAACTTCAATTTATACCAAAAATTAAATTACAGGAAGTTGCAAATGTCTTAACTACTGTAAATTTTCACACATTTGTGGAATTTACGGACACTATTATAAAAAGAATTCTTTAGAAATGATTACTTATGCTATACATTTTATATTTGTTTTATTTGGACATTTTAGATTTGTTAAGTAAAATAATCAATATAAAAGATTTAGGCCTTTATCGCGACGATGGTTTAATAGTAATGCGTAGAAAATCTGGTCCACAGCTCGACAAAATTAGAAAAGATATTATAAATATTTTTAAAAATATTGGCTTTCAAATCGAAATAAACATAAATTTAAAAATTGTGAATTTTCTTGATGTCACATTTAACCTCTCTGAAAATTCATATAAGCCTTTCAAAAAACCAAACGATGAACTATGATATATTAACATTAACTCTAACCATCCACCCCAAGTTCTAAAACAAATCCCGATTTCAATTAATAACAGACTAAACCAAAACTCCTCAAATGAAAATGTATTCAATTCCTCTAAACGAATATTTGAAGATGCCCTAAAAAAAAGTGGTTTTGAAAATTTTGAACTAAAATTTGACCCTGAAAAAAAGAATACAAAAAAACGAAATAGAACTAGAAATGTAATTTGGTTCAACCCCCCATATAGCAAAAATGTTTCTACTAACATAGGAAAAGTGTTTTTAAAATTGGTCGATAAGCATTTCCCGCGATCTAATAAATTACATAAAATTTTTAATCGAAATACAATTAAAGTTAGCTACAGTTGCACAAAAAATATGGAAAGAATTATAAAAGGTCACAATAAGGCTTTGTTAAACAAAAAAGAAATCCTAAATGAAAAAACTACAGAAAATTGTAATTGTAAACAAAAAATCAATTGTCCAATGAGTGGAAGTTATTTATCAAAAAATGTGGTATATAAATGTGTTGTTTCCTCTAAGAGTGTACCTGATAAACAATATATTGGCATAACAGAGGGTGAATGGAAAAAACGTTTTGCCAATCACAAGCAATCTTTCAAGAATAAAAAGTATTCAAAAGACACCATGCTGTCAAAATATATATGGGAATTAAAAGAAAAAAATATTGATGATTTTATACTGAATTGGTCTATCCTTAAAACAGCGCCTACATATAACAATATTTCCAAAAAATGCATACTATGCCTACAAGAAAAATTTGAAATAATTACACATGCAAATCAAGAATGCTTATTAAACAAAAGATCGGAATTATTTCTAAATGTAGGCACGAAAATAAGTTTCTCCTAAAAAACTATAAAAATAAATGAGTTCAAATAATATTTACATTAACTACCCTTTTTTAAAAAAACATTGTAAAAAAATAGCATAAGTAATCATTTCTAAAGAATTCTTTTTATAATAGTGTCCGTAAATTCCACAAATGTGTGAAAATTTACAGTAGTTAAGACATTTGCAACTTCCTGTAATTTAATTTTTGGTATAAATTGAAGTTTTATTAATTTGATCATTCATTTCTGATGAATCTTTGTTGATGAAACACAGTGTCAAATGGAAAAATTTAGTTAAGTGATTTTCTACTAATATATAATTGCTCTGTTCTTATAAGAACATTGAGCACTCTATTGTGTAGAATACTTTTTAAAGTTGTTTAAATATATATATATATATATATATATATATATATATATATATATATATATATGTGTGTGTGTGTGTGTGTGTGTGTGTACATGCATACATATACATGCACACATTAGAAAAATTGATACATTTCAAAATTGAAATGTTTTAATGATACCTTATTCTATACTAGTTAAATACAAAACAAGCATATGCTCACATTTATATATTACTCAATTAATATATTACTGCATCATATAATATAACATATTAAAATTCATCAAAATTTTTTCAAAGACATATTCATTTTGTTATTTCCACACTCAGAACAAAGTCTATTTGCAAACCACATAATGACTATGGACTACCAAGTATATCCAAGTATATGGACTACCAAGTATACAGATGACAAAATTGACACCAAACATAAAAAAAAATTTGACAAATGCTCTAGATTATTTTGCTAACTGATGAAATTTTTTAAACCAGAAATAATAAATCAAGAAGGATATATATTTAGTAAATCTGTTAACTCCCTAAATTAATCAGCAAAAACAATTACAGGCTAATTGATTTGTTAAATGTTTAATAAAAAAGATTATCAGTAACAAGTTTATATTACCAAGTTTCAATTTGATAAAACAGTGTTGTTGCTATTCTGTGCAAAAAATTATCAGTAAACCAAAAGATTTTGGAAATTTACTAAAAAATCCTCATAAAATAATGTAAAAAATTAGCATTAAAAAACCAAACTTTGTTAGATTATTGATATCATTTTTGTATAGTTTAGAAGATTTGCCATTTGTCTGATAATTTATTTATGCAAGATGATACTTTTAAAAATATTTACTGTAATCTTACTACATATGAATTAATTTAAAAGAAATTAAAACTTCTTTAGTTTTTATTTCTAGGTATGCCATTGTAAGAGATGCCATTATAAGAGAAGGTTTAATAAATCTTTTTTTTTATTTATCAAAAGTATATCATAGAGATTAATTGCATGGTGCGTTAAGTTTGTCTAGTAATAATATCTGTTATTGGACGTTTTATACCACCAACCATGTATTTTTTTTTCTTTCTTTTTTTGTAATAAACTGTTATTTTATTTTATGTTTTTTTTAATTGTTATGTCTGTTTTATAAAGATTTTTATAAACTTATAAAAAATTCAGAAACCCAATTTATGTATATTATTATTTTTTGTTTACAATTGTATTTGTTACAAAAGATTCTAAATGAGAAAATAAAATTTAAAAAATGAATACTCAATATATAATTAACAAATTGGTTTCAGCTAATAACATTTTTTATTATTTAATATAATTATTTCAATTCTTACTCCTTTTTCCACATGGATTGAAAAGATTTTACTCTTTTTCCATGAATTTTTAACATAAAAACAATTGAAAACAAAATAAAACCAATTAAAACAGGAACTAATATTGCTACAACCACAATAGAGGATTTTGCTAAATAAAAGAAAAATACCAATTAATTTATTTTTCATAATATAATATAAAAATGTTGAGAAATACCAGTATAAAGTGTTTAATACAGAGTAAAGCAAGTTGGTAAATAATAACATTATTGTAGTAAATAATGTTATTATTTAATTTTGCACTATATATATATATATATATATATATATATATATATATATATATATATATATATATATATATATATATATATATATATATAATATATATATATATATATATATATATAAATATGTATATATATATATATATATATATATATATATATGTATATATATATATATATATATATATTTATATATATATATATGTATATATACATATATATATATATATATATATATATATATATACATATATATATATATATATTTATATATATTTATATATATACATATATATATATATATATACATATATATGCGGTAGTGGTGTTGTGGTAAAGCGCTCGCTTCATAAGCGAGAGGTTCCGAGTTGGATCCCTACCACATCCCTGGTAGTATCGCGCTCAACTTGTTTCTCCACGCAGCGGCCTTGTTTGTCGAGGTTTGTGTTTCGGAGTTATAGAGTTGAGAGAGGGTTATAACCACTATTAAGTAGACTCCTCATCTGTAGTGGCCTTCTTGGCTTTGAGGAGGTGAATAACAAAAAAAAAAAAAAAAAAAAAAATGTATATATATATATATATTTCCAACTACTAAATTTTCAAAATAAACTCCCTTGTAGGCTACTAGTTACTTCAAAAAGTGAACTAGGGCATGTTAGTAAAATTAAATTAGACGAAATAAATAATATTATTTGAAAAAAATTAAATTTGCAACAGTGGAAAAATACCACTGATGTTATAAATTGGTTTTCTAAAATTAGTAATAAAAATGAATTCACATTTATATAATTTGATATTAACGAATTTTACCCCTCAATTACAGCCGAAATTTTAAATAAAACAATAGAATTCGGAAAAATCCACACTGAAATTACAGACGACACTATTCGTCTAATTAAATATTGCAGAAAAACTTTACTCTATTTTAATAACGAGACATGGAAGGAAAAAACCACACCCAAATGCTTTGATGTAAGATTGGGAAGATACGACAGAGCAGAAATTTGCGAATTTTTAGGGTTATATATTTTAAATACTCTAGCTAAAATTGTTCATTTTAATCAATTAGGCTTGTATCGCGATGATGGTTTAATAATAATGCAAAAAAAATCAGGGCCTCATCTTGACAAAATCAGAAAAAGTATTATAAAAATTTCCAAATTGAAATTAACATTAATTCAAAAATTGTAAACTTTCTTGATGTCAAATTTAACCTCTCGGAAAATTTTTATAGGTCTTATAAAAGACCCAATGATGAATTATCGTATAATAATATAAATTCAAATCATCTCCCCCAAATCTTAAAACAAATTCCTATTTCAATTAACAATAGACTAAATTGAAATTCTTCTAATGAAAATATTTTTAACTCTTTCAAACGTGTGTATGAAGAGGCCCTTAAAAAAACGGATTTAAAAATTTCGAGCTAAAATTTGAAACAAAAACTGCAAAAAAGCAAAATAGAAATATAATTTGGTTCAACCCTCCGTACAGCAAAAATGTTTCAACAAATATTGGAAAAGCGTTTTTAAAATTAGTTGACAAACATTTCTCTCCCTCTAATAAATTGCACAAAATTTTTAGCAGAAACACTATTAAGGTAAGCTATAGCTGTACAAAAAATATTGAAAGAATTATAAAAGGCCATAATTTTGCATTGATTAATAAAAATGAATTTCTCAAAGGAAAAAATACTGAAAATTGTAATTGCAAGCAAAAAATTGACTGCCCTATGAATAGCAAATGCTTTACAAAATATATTATTTACAAATGCATTGTTTCCTCACAAACTATCCCTGATAAACAATATATTGGCTTAACCGAGGGCAAACGGAAAAATTAAACTGGTCTATTCTAAAAACTGCGCCTGCCTATAGTAACATTTCCAAAAAATGTATACTATGTTTACAAGAAAAATTTGAAATTATTACTCATTTAGATCAAGAAAATTTACTAAATAAAAAATCTGAATTAATTTCTAAATGCAGACATGAAAATAAGTTTCTTTTAAAAAATTATAAAAACAAATGACCAGTCCTAAAATTAATTCTAAAGAATTCTTTTCATGATTTTTTAATTATCTAATGTAATTGATGCAACTTCCTGGTCGCAAAATACTATAGCTATTACATAATTAGTTATAACAATTTCCAACTTCCTGTAAAATAATTTTTCTATAATTTGAACTTTTTGATGTTTAGACATTCTTCCTGATGAACCTACTGATGGAGAAACATGCTGTTGAAGACTACTAAAAATTAGATAAGTGTTATTACTAATTTATATATATATATATATATATATATATATATATATATATATATATATATATATATATATATATATATATATATGTAGTTAGATATATATATATACATTATATACATATATGTATATATATATATATATATATATATATATATATATATATATATATATATATATATATATATATATATATATATATATATATATATATATATATATATATATATATATATATATATATATATATATATATATGTACATATATATATATGTATATATACATACACACATATATATATATATATATTTATTGTTTGTATATATATATATATATATATATATATATATATATATATATATATATATATATATATATCACAAACTCTATAAGGGTGCATAATCCACACCATGGAAAGATATGCTCAGCAGGAGATGACATTGTAGAGACATTCTTAAATACCGTTTTATTGTGTACAGTTTTTTTTTAACAAAAAAACTCTGCTGAACTTATTTATATAAGATTGTTTATCAATTACTAAATGGGGTTAACAATGCTACTCTGTGACTGTAAAACATAGTTTTTCTATAAATTGCAAAATGGAATTTTGAAAATGAGGCTCTTGAATCTGAAGTGTAATAATATTTTCAGTATATGTCCAAGAGTGTTTTAACATTGTTATTGAGCAAACCTTTGCTCAAGAACAATGCCAAGTTTTTCTGTGTAAGATAAACTTGAATATAATTTGTTTAAAAACTGAATTTTTTTTATTCAAGATTTCCTGCTTTATAATTTTTATTATTGGAATAACATCGAATTGATTTTTCTTGTGTTTGTTATTACTATTTGCTATGTACTGCATTATACTTTCTAAATCAATAAAATCACCCATTTAAGTTTAAATTAAAAAAAAAAAAACATGCATTAAAACAACTCAATGTTTATTTTGCTTCTAACTTCTTCTTTTTGCTCTACTGTGCCAAGATGATCTTAAAGCCAATGATGCATCAGGTCTATTGCACTAGCCATCATAAATAAAATATCATCAAAGTTAAGATGACGAATATTTGAATATGATGCAATTTTACCTGGATTTTAAGAAAAAAAAATATTATGAAAACAGCTATGTAGTCCTAGCAACAGAGTTTTAATCATTAATGAAAAAAAACTGCTTTTTCTTAATGTTTGCTCTAAAGTTTTAGATAGTGAGAGAACAATGAGTTTCATTTTTAGATAGAACACAAAGTCTTTTTCCCATTCTAAATTCACAGACACTAAGTAATAAAGAACTTTGATGCAATAGATTTTGAAGTTTAGAGCTTCCTGAAAGAGTAAACTTAAAATTTGTTAGAGATTTTATTCCATCACAAATTGCAGAGAACAATGCAATCTATTCACTTTGCAGCTATATATAGAGATCCAATTAAATTTATATCATCTTTGACTGTATTTTTCCACTATATGTATAGAGATCCATTTAGATTTATACTATCTTTGACTGGATTTTTCTACAATTATGGATCAGTCTTATTACCCAAAAGATTTTTTACATCCTTAAACAAAACATTCATAGCTTTCTTTATATTGAACGCATTTTCTGTCACAACTTAATATACTTTATTAGCATTGTTTTTTTCTTAAAAATTATTGTATATCGTTAAAATAAATTAAAATCAGAGCTGTTTTCAAATCACTTTTGAGCAAGTCTCAAGTCAAGTCTTGAGTCATTCAGTGAAATGTCAAGTCAAGTCACAAGTCAAGTCATATTACGAATAAAGATTCCAGTGTGCGTGGTTGCTGTCAGTGCTGTGGCTAGGAGTTCGGAGGCCCCAACCAGAAAATTCTTAAAAATGCCTCCCACATTAAGGGGCATGGGGAGCCTAGCCATGGCTCTGGTAGCTACATTCAAGCAGTCAAGTTGCAATTATAAACAACAGCATAGACATGAGAATAATTATAAGTTTATACTTTATTGTATTAAAGTAATACTTCAAAGCTGTAAAAGGAAAATAAACCTACTGTAATATAGCAGTTAAGGAGTCATAATACACAATACCATAAATAATGCTTTTCAAGTTATTTAGGCTATTTACTAAAATTATCATTCCTTCATTAATTTTAAATAAAGATTACTAGTACTGATTTTCATAAAAAATCTTATATAATTGTTTACCTGTTACATTTTAAAAACACTGACAGTGTCAGAATTTAAGCTTGTACGCTCAGAGCTCATAATCAGGCCACCCTAACTGAATACTCTTTTAACAGAAGCACTGCTTGCAAGTACACCAAAAGTATACTTGGCAGCACTTTTAAGAATTGGTAATCTTTGCACTTGTATTACATGGGCAATTGGTAATCTTTGCACATGTATTACATGGGCAAATATTACCAATTCTTAAAAGTGCTTTCCACAGGTTGTGGAAAACACTTTTAAGAATTGGTAATATTTTTCACTACAAGTTTACCACCTTTGGGTAAACTTGTAGTGAAAGCTTTATGCATGTTTGAGGCTTTGTCTGTCACAACATACACAACTTTGTCAAGTATTTTATATGTTTTACAAATAGATTCAAAATGTTCTGCTATGTTGTTATTGCATGCCAACAGTCGTGTGTGACAGTGATAGTCATGCATGTAATGCACTGTTACACCAAGTTAACCCCTTATATTTCTTCCTGACCAAATATCAAGTATTAGGAAAATGCTGGCAGCCTGACATAAATTTTCAGATAAGTTTTCCATTTGCATCCATGTAAGTTTTCTTTAAAAAAGTTTTTACAACAGAATGGCTAATAGTTGAGCACTGAGGATCAAGAACATTATTGTATTGCCAAAAATATTAACTATCTGTAATAGTCATGGGTAGTGATGCACCAACTACTAGATGCTTCAAAATGGCTGCCAAAATTCTTTGTTGATTGGGGTGGGTGCAACCATATGTTGTAGTAGAAAGCAACTCTCCCAAAGCAACTACAAATAATAAATGCAATGTCATTCTCATTTTTTATTCTATAAAGTAATAATCCATTATCTTTAATGCTAAGGTTTTAAAGCTAAGCTTTATTTAAGTAAAGTGTTAGGAGGTCAGATGTAATGTGACACTGCAACATATTGTTGTACAAGCTAAATTACATAAAAAATAAAAGAAAGTTTTGGGAGTTTAATGGAAGTTTTTAATAAATAAAATATAATAAAATAAAAATGAATAGAGTTAAGAAAAGATCTATGCGGACTGAAGTTTAGCTGATCAATTGTAATTTTAATATGCATACAAATGTATTTATTAATCTGTTAAACAAAAATGTTACATTATGCATATAAAATTTTACATAATTAAGAAATTAAATTTTGCTTTTTGTTTAGGTTCTATCTAAAGTTGGAATGAATTAAAATATGGAAGATGTGCCTCCAGAAATAAATTTTTAAATATCCACACTACAAAAAATTGTTTCTGAAGCACGGCTCACAGGTAGTATACAAGAAAATTTGCCCACTAAAGTGCTTCATTACTATATTTTTCTCAATCAAGGATCAATGCAGAATATAAAAAAGATGATTTAAGAAAAACACAAATGCCAAAAAGATGATTATAAAAGATATGCAATTCTTATAAGATCAAAAATCAGGTCACAAAAATGGATTAATTTGATCTTGATAAGACATATTTTAATTTGAAAGTAAAAAATCAAAAAAGTATTATATAACAATAAAAAAAATACGAGTGCTTTGTGAGAAAAAACCAAAGAAAAACAAGAATCTTTAACATATATTGAACATTTCAGATTGCTTGTTTTTAACACATCAGCTAATAATTAATTTTTTTTCAAACTATTTCATTATTTCAAATAAATTATGGGTATTAAAGTGATGCTTGTATTTAACTGAAAAAGCAAAAGTTATTTATACTGACTTTTCAGCATCACATATATAAAAGTATACAAAACTCAGTTCAAAAAGAAGTGTTAAGTGCAAATCACTAAAAGACAAAAGTTTTTTTTTTCAATTTATAGATTTAACTTGGCTTTTAGCACAGTAGCTGATTTTTAGACTTTCTACTCGGTGTGAAACAACCTATACAATCACAAAAAAGAATGTTTTTTAATTAAAATAGACAGAAATTGCTGCCTACTGCTAACTATTAAAATTGTATAGATGTAATCTATGTTGTTGATCCAAACCCAACATCTCACAAAAATTTTTGGTTTTGGTTCTTAAGCAGTACATGACAAGGCCATGATCAGAAAACTGGAGACATTATGTAAATTTAATAGAGTTTTTGACATTGAAAGTTGATTCTGATAATGTATTAGAGGTGATGTAGCTTATAATAGACTTAAACATGGCTTGAGGAACATGGCTTTGATTCACAAGCTTTAAGAGCAACAGAAAGAACTTTTATTATCATGGCATTTTCAAATATACTTTTTTTCAGAACAACCAATTGGTAAAAAATTGCTTCAAAATCATCCACCATTAGCTTCAAATGTTTTCAAATTTTGAGTCTAATTCTGGTTTTTAATTAACAATCTAAAATTAAAAGATGAATGACTGTATAAACCTTTGGAGTGACAAAATCCAACATATTGATGATCTATTTGCTGTTCAACACTTGCTTGTATAACTTAATCAGAAAATATTATTTTTATTAAATTGCACAATCATCATCATCATCATCATCATCATCATCATCATCATCATCATCATCATCATCATCATCATCATCATCATCATCATCATCATCATCATCATCATCATCATCATCATCATCATCATCATCATCGTCATCGTCATCGTCATCATCATCATCATCATCATCATTATCATCATCATCATGATTATTATTATTACTATTATAAACTGATGTTAAGATAGAGAGAGGAGAGATGATGTTAAGATAGAGAGAGTAAAAATAACTAGTAAAGATAAACACATAAAAAAAAAAGATATTCTCTTATGTCCCTTTAAAATCCCACTAAACTTTACAACTCATTTTTTACTATACTCACTTCTAAATAGTTATATACTTGAAAAAAACTTAACAACATCAACATATATTTATAATTTGTTTTTTATTATTTATTATCATTTATTATTTTTCAATTAGATTTTATGATTTCAATAGACAAACATTTTTACAATCCTAATTATATAAAATTAAAATTTTAAAAATGTTAAGCTGAAAATAATTTCTTCTATATAAAAGTTTTTAATGGATAATGCTCAACAACATTGAAAATAATTTCTTAATAATCACATTCTAAATGTATAATACGTAAGAAACAAATCATATTTAAAAAAACATTAACTTTAATTAAAACATAAAACATAGCATAAAACCTTTTTTTAATACCTGATGAGACAATAACAGATTGTGAGCTTGTAATAACAGGTTGTGAGGGTGTAATAACAGGTTGCAAGCTGCTATCTAAAAATCCAAAATGAAATTTTAAAGTATAAACTAAAATAATGTTACCAATTTGTGCTAAATAGTCCAACTCCATGAACCTAAAATTCATAGATTATATATATTTGATTTGTTAATCAAAAGTTTTTTCTAACATATATATATATCAAAATTTTAACAAGTAATTTTATTCAAAAAGGGATGCAAGATGAACTGAAATACCTATCAAACAGCCACGAAAACAACAATATTGAGAAAAACTCTTGAGAATTTAATACATAAAATAATCACTAATCATATACTGACAGTTAAATCAGCAAAGCTCAGCTCAGCTTTGTAAAAAGAAAAGACTGCACTATGAAATCGCTAGAATCCCACAAAATTTTAACTGAAGCTGCTAATAAAAAGCAATTTACAAACATTGTCAGCAATTTACAAACATTGCAGATTTGAGAAATGCTTTTGAAAAGGAGCTTCACACCTGACTCAAGCATAAACCTTATAGCAAATATTTTTGTGAACAATATTGACCAATTGTAATAACATCTAATCAAACCTCAGAAAATGCAAAAATCTGCACATCAAATTAATGCCACCTCTGCACATCAAATTAATGCCACCTCTGCACATCAAATTAATGCCACCTGTGCACATCAAATTAATGCCACCTCTGCACATCAAATTAATGCCACCTCTGCACATCAAATTAATGCCACCTCTGCACATCAAATTAATGCCACCTCTGCACATCAAATTAATGCCACCTCTGCACATCAAATTAATGCCACCTCTGCACATCAAATTAATGCCACCTCTGCACATCAAATTAATGCCACCTCTGCACATCAAATTAATGCCACCTCTGCACATCAAATTAATGCCACCTGTGCACATCAAATTAATGCCACCTCTGCACATCAAATTAATGCCACCTCTGCACATCAAATTAATGCCACCTCTGCACATCAAATTAATGCCACCTCTGCACATCAAATTAATGCCACCTCTGCACATCAAATTAATGCCACCTCTGCACATCAAATTAATGCCACCTCTGCACATCAAATTAATGCCACCTCTGCACATCAAATTAATGCCACCTCTGCACATCAAATTAATGCCACCTCTGCACATCAAATTAATGCCACCTCTGCACATCAAATTAATGCCACCTCTGCACATCAAATTAATGCCACCTCTGCACATCAAATTAATGCCACCTCTGCACATCAAATTAATGCCACCTCTGCACATCAAATTAATGCCACCTCTGCACATCAAATTAATGCCACCTCTGCACATCAAATTAATGCCACCTCTGCACATCAAATTAATGCCACCTCTGCACATCAAATTAATGCCACCTCTGCACATCAAATTAATGCCACCTCTGCACATCAAATTAATGCCACCTCTGCACATCAAATTAATGCCACCTCTGCACATCAAATTAACTGCTTGCTGCTCTTGGTAACTAATTTTCATCTTTTAAGTACATTTAAGGCCATTTTGCTAAACAGTCTGATGCTAAGAATAGAACTGGATAAAGTTGTAATGACTTCCTGGGTAATCAAAAGGGTAAAAACTATGTGGAGCTGGTTTAAATTTACATAAAGAATGGTGCTAAAGTCTAATTACAGAATGTCACTCAAAGTCAATGTTCTTAACACTCGCCTTAATAAATTGAAGCAAGACACACTTTCATCAAGATGAATTTGACTTTGAATATTGCTATCAATGACAGCATAACAAAAATATGAAGGGGGACTATATTTTGGAACTACTTTGTGAAAGTGATATTTACAGTATATTTTCTACTTATTTCTGAAAAGATTTCTCAGATTGATTCATTACTGTTTTTAAATATGCAATTGTAGATCAAATGAACAAAAAAATATTTTTTCTGTCTCAATAAAAACAAATTTTTTTGTGCTGTGGTCATAAAAAAGAGTTTGTAGTCAATGTAGCAATGTTTTTAACAGTCAAATTATAACCAGAGCAATTGAAAAATAACATTATAGGACAATATATATTATATTTTTCAGAAATATATATTATAGGACAAAAATTGTGTTATATAGAGTTAAAATCAGGGTTTTTCTAATTAGAACTAAAATTTTAAATAAAGGATAAGAATAAGTAACTGAGATTGATATCTTTAAAAAATAGACATCTTTGAAGAATAATTTTTATTCCAGTGAAAACTAAACTTGGTATGTATTTTTACATGTTTACAAATAACATTAGTACCATAAATTAATTAAGAATTTAATTATATAAATTATAGATAAAAAATCAATTTTGTTGTCCGGGTTTAACTGTAAAATATAAGACAAAATACTGTCAATACTACTTTCTATATGGAGTAATATTGACAATAGTAATCTTATCCTGTATATTTTAAAGTAAAAGTATGAGAGTTATCATTATCGTTATTTGACAAACAGAACATTTTAAATAAAAGTTTCAATGTACAGTTGGGTTTTAAAAATAAGATCCATAAAAAAATTGTAAAATCGCCATAAAAATAGAACAAAAAAAATACATTGGAGGCTAAAAGTGTCAAGAAATTTTAATAAAGTTTTGTGGTGTCAAATTAAAATCAGACTACCAGTATACAAATCTATGACATAATTTATTAGTTACATAAAATAAGGCAGTGTCCTTTTATAATTTAAATAATATTTAACTATAATTCTTCTTGTCTCATATTTTTCTTTTTTAAATGGTCTGCAGGGATTCCTAATACGATATTTTGTTATTGTGCATATTAAATTAACTATTTTTTTCTTGAATAGTTTTACAATATTAATTTTCTAAATAGCTAATCGCATGTAGGTTTTGAGGTAAGCTTTAATTCAGCTTACAATTAAGCTTACATACTGCAAAACAGAACAGGCAATAAACTTCAGCTCAGATCAGAAATATTAGAAATATTAGTTACACTTACCAAAATGTATGTAAGTATAAGTTTCATTTAATTGGCAATGGTATAAAGTATTTTATTTATGAATGTTTGGATAGATATTTTAGAGAACTTCTTTTCAAAAAACTTGGTTAGATAATTTCGGTAAAATTCAAGTTCAAAAGTACAAAAGTTAGCCTACTCTTTCATTATATCAACCAATTGAAATTTAAAAAGTTTATGAATTAAAAGGAATGTATGGCAACTAATGTAAAAGTGACAAAATTGTTGAAATAGAAAGAATGACATAGTAAACTAATTTAGTGCTCAACCTCTGAAGCAGATGAAAGTCTAAGCCACTGAATTACCTTTTTTAAATACTATTTACTTTATCATTATATGTTTTTAGATTTTATTCTGAAATAGTGGAAAAAAAAAGATTTGTAGGTTTACATTAAAAAATTTTATATTCATTTATTTTTTTAGCAGCTTCTTAAATTGAGCTATGCTTATTTTTGTTTTAAAATTAGGTATTAACAATAAAAATATATTTATTTTAATTAAATTTTGTTCAATGTAAGACACTTATGTCGTGGAGTTAATGGTTAACAACTCAAAATGAGACATAAGCCCATCAAAAGACATCCTTAAAAACTGAAAAGATTAGTTTACTATGTTCATTCTAGTACCTCTTAACTGGTTGATTACTATATTTCAATTAATATACCAATATCTGCTTTAAGGGCTGCATTAGATATCTGTAGATTGCTAATTAAAGTATTTTTTGTGTAACTTTATGGTTTTTCTACTGCAAATAATTTCTGAAAGAAGTATGAAATTATGATCAACTCAACTTAAGCTAAAGTACTTAAGTGTTCAAAGTTTTCTTTTTATATTGAAAAAATTTTAATATAGAGTTGTCAAACGCAAGCTAAACATTAATTCATCAAGATTTTACAAAATGTTTTAAACAATAATTTTATTGTAATATGTCAACATGTAAATTTCAATCTTAAAATGATTTAAAATAACAAACCACCAAATAAAAAAAAAACATAATTTGCCCCACCCTTCTCCCCTTAATTCAATGTGGATTCACATTCTGATTTCTTGCTGAATTAATGCTGTATATCATGTATTTTCTTAGAAAACACTTGCATAACTATCAAATATTAGGGTAAAATTGACATTTCTGACAACTTTACTGCAAAACTAAAATGCTTGCAAAAACAACTAAAAAAATAAAAGTAGGATCATTTAAAATCATTTAGAAAAAATTAGGAATACTTTTATAACTACTTTCATTAACTTTATTTCACTTTTAAGGATTGTAAATTATTTAAACTAAATATTGATTTAGTATATTACCAAAATCTTTCTTGAGCACAAAATAATCATTTATTTAAAAAAATAAGACAAACATTTTCATTTTTAAAAATACATGTTTCCACTATATATTAGTCATAATCAGTTTGAAAAACCAATTAAAACAGCAACTAAAATTTAAAGAGTTTCCAGTTAAACAATAGAAAAGCAATCAATATAAAAAAAAAAGAAAAAGAAGATTATTGATGATTTAGACTGCCAGCGACACTCTGGCATGATTAACTTGTTTGTTCATATTGGGTTTTTTGCCACTCTATATATAGTCTCATCATTAATACATATAATATTTACCTTTTTTGATTTTTGAATCTTTTTTATACCTTCTGAGTTCCGCATAAAAGGTTTATTTTCAATTCTTAATAATATTAACAGTGCTAATGTTACAATATTTTATATAATACAATGTGTCTAATTTATTTACCGGCATCCCATTAAACAAAACCATAAATATAGCAGTAAATTTCATTCTTAACAGTAACCCTAATTTAAAAATTAATAAAGCAGATATTACAAAACTATTTCACTATGCCGCTTCTCAAACACTTTCTGTTCAAAGGACAATTTTATGAATAAATCAATGGACTGGCAACGGGTTCACCACTTTCACTGGGTCTCACAAATCTTTTTAAGGTTAATTTTGAAGAAAAGTGATTAAATTTGTATCACGGAGTCAAACCAAATTTTTATACAAGATTTGCTGACGACATTTTTGCAACATTTCCTTTTGAAATTCATACAATTTCGATTACATTAATACCAGACACAAAAAGACTTTTTTTACAATGGGAAAATCCAAACTTTCCTTTTTAGATGTTAGTATATCCAAAACTAATAACTCCATTTTAACAACAATTTTTCATAACATTTACTCTGGGCTTTATACAATTTTTTTTACTTTTTTGCATATAAGGCAGGTCTCATTTAATGAGACCTGCCTTATATGCAACAGGTCTTTTATGACTAAAAAGTCATAAAAGACCTGTTGCATATAAGGCAGGTCTTTTATGATTAAAAACACAAACAGGTCTTTTATGACTAAAAACACAAAATCTGGTTTTTCTTCTAATATTTTTAACCTCTTTAAAACATTAAAACCAACTATGTAAAGAACCTGACTTTTTTATAAAATTTATGCATCTTATATGATAAATTATTCTATTAAAATATTACCTCATAGACAAAAAGAAACCATTTGTTAATTTAAATTTCCTTACATAGACAAAATTTTAGATATTACTAAACAAAAGTTAAACTCCATTATCAAAAGACACTGTCAACCACTTTTTGTTTTCACATCACTTAAAACATCTCATTTAAATTGTAATAAAGATCACTTTCACATTGAATTTAAATCTTTTGTAGTTTACAAATTTATGTGGGCAGAATGCAACTACTATTACAATGGCAAGACATCTTGTTATTTTAAAACTCAATTATTTGAACACTAAAGAAGAGATAACAACTCCAATATAATTAAACACATTCATTCCAATAAAAAAAACTTCTTTAAATTTAGTAATAAATGCTTTTCAATTCTAGATGAAGCTGTTACTTAAATGAACCTCAAAATTAAGGAAAGTTTCCATATTGAGTTGCAAAATTCATATATGAACGAACAAGTTAATCATATCAGTGCGACGATGATCATTTTTCATTTTACTTTCTTTTCCTTATATTACAGTGGCTTTCAAATATATAAGGTCAATTTTATTTTTTTTGACAACAACTCAATAATCTCCTAAAAAGTTTTTTAAATAATTAGTAATTAAAAAACATTTTTGATTTTTAAGTTAATTAATCAATTTGCTTTCTAATGGTATATAACACCAATTATCCTTTCTGAGTAACTTAATAGTAAATTGAAGCAATAGTATGTATTACTATTTGAAAAATGTGCCAAATTATAAGGTCATTTACTTTAAACTTAATAACTCTTAAACAAATACTGCAAAAATCCTGAAAATTTGTATTTGTATTGACCAATATAAACTACAAATAAATAATAAAAAATAAAAAAAAATAAAAAATTATAAACCAGCATTTCAAGAGATAGTTAAATTGGTTAATTCTTGGCACACCTGAAGCAGAAAAATTGGGACAAATTGATATCTCAACAAGTCAGAGTTTCGTTTGTTACCACAAAAACATTGAAAAATAAAATTTTCAATGTTTTTGTGGTAACATATTGTCTTGTTACGCTTTGTTGAAGTTATAGTTTATATTTGATTTTAAATTGTTTTGGGGCAGAAATGGTTTAGTAGATAAAGTTTAATTTAATAATGATTTATTTTTAGTTAGTTTTTGTTTATATTTATGTAATAGTTTTATATACCTTATGGGTTTAATGAAAATTAAAGTTCTATTGAAAATTTTGTATCATAAAAATAAAAAAATAGTAAATTATAATAAAGGTAAAAAAAAAAAAAAGACACCATCAACAAATAAATAAGAAAAAAATATATTTTTTAATTTAAAACAAATTAATATATTTAATTTCTGGAAAAATCATTTTCTTTCTATAAACATTTGTGCAAAAAAAGTTCCAATTTAAAACAGTCACAATGATTTTTGGAAGAAAATACAATCATGTATCATTATTTTAAAATTTCAAAGCATATTTCATTAAATAAATTAAATAAAAACTTACTTGAATCTCCATTGAATATAAAGAAGTTTTTAATAAATCCATCTTGAACTTCATACCATGGATCTGAAGCATATACTTTCACATTTTCAAAATTTTGCGCTTGATCATTGATAACACAAAAAACAACATCTCCATTTATTCTAATTGTGTATAAATAATATGTGCTCTTTAAAAATTGACTAACTTCAATGTTAGTCCACAAATTCAGTTTGAATGGATTTGTGTTGAAAATGTAATTTTTGTAACCATTTATTGGTGCAGCAACAAGCAGTGTCCCATTACCATTTTCATGAAACCATATTCCAGGAGTTCTATCACCATAGTTAGCATTATCAGAACCAATAGTAAAATGAATAACACTATGATAGTAAGGAACAAACTTATTAGGATAAACATCAAATGAAATTAAATATTCTTTATTAAGCCTCGGTATTTCAGCAACAACCTTTCCTTTCACTAATGGAGCATGGGTATTATCAACAATGTACTCTAAATTTCGAAAAAAAAAAAAATAATGCCCTAACTAATAACTAACCATTTTCCCCTTGAAAAAAAAAACAAAAACAAAAACAAAAAAAAAGACTATGAAACTATTTTACTTTATAATTTTAATGCAATTGTTTATATTTTTAACAATTTAACTATAAATATTACATTATCAACAATTAAATATTGTGAATAAAAAAAATACTCTCACCAACTTTTCCATTTATAATCAAAAAGTCAGCAATAGAACCATTTTGAGAATCACACAAAGGATCAGAAGCATACACTTTTACATTTTTAAAGTTTGTTACATTATAATTTTCTACTCTATGTATATTGACTCCATTTAAATCAACATTTAACCAATATTTACCATTTGATAAAATTTGACTTATTTTAACAAAAGACCATTTATTTAAAATAAGTGGAACTGTTTCAATAGTGTAATTACCAGTATTATTTACCACAACAAAAATAACAAGCTTTCCAGAACCATCTTCATGAAACCAAACACTTGAACTTCGATCACCATATTTTCCAATATTGTTATCCAAAGTAAAACTAAGAACATTTTTTAATCCTTTAGAATAACTTTTAGGTTTTAGATTAAAAGATAAGGTGTACTCTTTCATCATAACATTGAGATTTCCAAGATATAAACCTTTCGCTAGAGTGAATTCTTTTCGATAATTTAGAAAATCTAAAAAAGGAATATTTTTAAATATATACTCACACATTTTAAAAACATAATTTTTTTGCAAAAAATTATGCTTTTATAAGAAATATGTTTTTATAAAACTTTTTTGTAAAAACTAGCAATATATAACAATCAAAAGTAAAATATAAAAAGAATACTAGTTTCATTGTAACAAGGTTACATATAACTTTCTTTCAACACTTTTTACAAAATATAATAAAGCTTTATATGACTTAAGATGATTTATATGACTTGAGATGTGAATATTTTGGTGTAACTTTTATAAAAGACAGATATTCCATCAAAAAAATAAAATAAAAAACACAAATGCAATTAAAAATTCTTCATTAAATACCAACAGTTAGATCAAGCTAAATTTATAATAAAAAATATTTTTTTTAAGCTTTAATAACCAATCAACATTTAAACTAAACTTATCTTGATGGTTCAACTTTGAATCAACAACTGAAAGAGGAGTATAATAGAATAATTATTTTTAAAGATCTAATATTGAAATTGATTTTTTTGAAATATTTTGGTTAGAAATAATTAATAGAAAACCAAAATGCAATAGTATAGCAAATTAAATTTTGTATTGCCCCCTATGTGTGAAACTTAAGAGTGGTTTCAATTTTGAAAGGTGGATTATATTAAATTAGAAAATCAAAGTTTATAAACTTTAAAAAATAAACTAGGAAGGTAATTAAAAAAAGCTTTCAATTTTTTAAACTAATAAAATCCTAACAAGGTTGAGAGTAAACACTATAAAGTAAGAAGTTATAAAAATAAAGAACATTGTTGAAGAGCAAGGCTGACAGAAGACTCAAAAGGTTGTTGGTTGTATTTTTTGAGAAAACGTGAAGAAGGGAGAGAGTTCCAAAGCGTTTATGTGAGAGGAAAAAAACTAGATGAATAAAAGTTTTTAGAGCATAAAGAGGCGGAATTAGTAAAATGATGCATCTTTGCTCAATGATGAATAAGGCAAAAAAAAAATTTGGTAAATGGAATTAAAAACAATAGCTTGTTTGAGCAATAATGATAAAATTTGTAGAAAAGAAAAAGATATGCAATATTACAACAATGAATGAGTGGCTTAACTATATATATATATAAAACAAAAAATTATATACATAAATGTTTATGTATATATACATATTCATATATATATTATATATATATATATATATGTTATATATATATATATATATATAAATATATATATATATATATATGTATATATATATATATATATATATATATGTATATATATATATATATATATATATATATATATATATATATCATATATGTTTTATATATATACCATTCATGTTTTATATATATATCATTTATGTTTTATATATAATATATATGTTATTATAAACATCATAATTGTTATATATATATATATATATATGTAGAGTTTTTTAGTCAGCTTTGCAGCATGTGAAACAAGTTTCTTTAAACTTAACTGACTTAATATAATAATAATTTCTTTTTTTTTTCCTTTAATCTAAATTTTGAATTAATTTTATCCTAAATTATCATTTATACTTTCTATAAATTTTTTTTTCTTTTTAATTATTTTGTCCATGTCTTATTTATAAAGCCTTTTAAATATAATAATAATAACAAATCAAAACAACATTTTTTTTTCAAAAACCAGGAAGTCAGCTACTCAACTATCAGCTATGCAACATGCAAATTTCGATTATAATTTAGAACAAAACATAAAACAAATTTCATACTATACTTATAGCTTTTATTTAGAAATAATAAAAATCGTTTCTACAAATTATAAAGGTCATTTTTAAGATACCTGTTCACTTCTAAAAAGACTAAACACTAAATGTAAATTTTTAATTCCTTTTTTAGCATGCATTTTTTGGCAAAATTTGTTCATCAACAACGCTTTCATCTAAAACCTGAAAGTAATGGCATTTACACAATTTGTTTATCAAATTTTTTTGTTTTCTTAAAAAAGATACTTAAACCAGGAGAGCAGTTTATTTCTGGCTTTTCTTTTTTATTCAGTTTTATAACAGTACCTTTTAAATTGTTTGTATCGATTGCCAAATCGCTTGCACAAGAAATTATAAAATTTTTCTGTTGAAACATTTTTTCTGGCAACACATTTTACAGTGGATCCAATTCCATCTGCAAGTCCTTTTTCATGCATTGCAGCAAAAATATATTAGTGTATTTTAAATGTATGCTATTTGTCTAAAATTTCTATCGATGCTAAAATATACTAATTTTTGAAGTAAGATGTTGCGTTGTCACTGAAAACATGAACTTCTGTAATACTGTCTGATAGAAGCTCGATAATTTTATTTATGTTAGGAAATACAGATAATTTTGTACGGTCACCTGAATCAAAAAAATAGCGCAAAAGATTTAAATTGACTATGCCAAACTGCACATGTAAAAATAGAATTGTGATTTTGACCAAAATGAGCTGCTTGCATATCGTAAAAACAAGAATATTTTTCAGCTCAGTCAACTTGAAAAACAGCCTTATTTGAGTTTTTTTGAATCACTGATTCTATATAAAATTTAAATTCAGATGATTGACTGCTTTTGACATTACTATGAATAATAAACTTTGTACGCATTATTTTAATATGTGATAACAAAACTGCAACTGCCCAACCTTTGTTAACTTTTTAATATAAGTTTTTGCTTGAGGTTTCTGCTACTGATTCCATGAAATGCCTAACTCAAAATGTTCAAGCTGAAGTAATAATTTATCAAAAAGAGCATAAACGGTACATTCCTTGCAAACAGCATTGAAACACTGTTTTGTTGGTTTTCACAAATAATTTTCTGAATCATTAAGTTTCCAGTTTTAATTGTAAAAAAATACAAACCCCACGAAAGTAATTCAAGCGAATAACATATATTTTCATGTAACACATACATTATAAGGAAGTGATGATATACATTAAACGTAAACTGGTCTTACCTGACAAAAATTTGGCAGACTTATTTTAATATCTGCATGGTTTAGCTTAAACTCTTTAAAAGCTCCTTTTAGCATATAAAACATGCGCCAGATTTGAACACACACCTTTTTGTTTGCTATCGCTATAGAAGTATAATCTGTCTTCTTGGTGGAAAGTTGACTAGTATCATCGTCACTATAAAAACTTTTAGTAATCACGAAGTCTTTCTCTCTCAGATTGATTGTTGGTTTTCAAATTGAGTAATGGTTAAGTTTCATTGAGTAAACAAAACAACATTTCCTTCTTCTGAAAAGGACTTTTACGAAGAGAGCATATCAATTCTTTCAAATACTTTCCTTTGACTTGCACATTTGCAAATAATGAGTGATTTGATTCTACAGATGAACATACACCTTTTTGCCGCAGTCAAGATTTTCTCATTCTTTAGCTTTGTGTTTCTTTTTGTCATGATTTCTACTCATGTAAGTCCTTTATTTAGTGCTTTTCTGTTTTTCATCTTGATTTTATTTTTATTTTGAGATCTGCATTTATCCCTATGCACCATTCGGGTGGGAATTGATGATGGTCAAGGGACTTTAAAAATCCCAGTTTTAAGATTATAAAAACAGTAAGCTCACTGGTGTCAATAAAGAATAAATTTTGGTCATTGCACATGGCGTTCAAGAGAGAAAGTACAACTTAGGAAGAATAATTGAGATGACAAAGTTAAATGAACTGAAATTTTATGTGGCAGCAAATCTTAAGTTAATTAACAGTATGTTGGGTGTTTCAGTAAGTTATTTTATTAGAAACCAAAATAATTATTTTATGTTTAGGCATTTTATATTTAAATATAACTCATTCAAAAAATTATTGATTTTTTATTGTTAGGAGCATGGCATAAAGCTTGCTTGTTGCTATTGTTAAGGACTAAAAAAGAAATCACTGGCCAGTTAAGAACGTTTCAATGCCTTAAAGATTGGTACACAAAGCATGTTGAAGACAGCGAACAGTGCAAGAACATGCGTATTTACAAAAAAGTTGCTGGTTGATGTTTGCAACAATAAAATCCAGAGACTATGGTAATTGACATAGTACCACCTCCTTAAATGCATTTATTTGAGCATATAGTGACTCAAGTTACAGATGTGCTAATGGCTGATGAGTTTACTAAAAACTATTTGTTGAATAAAACAGTTATCAGATATGGATATAATGGAGTAGGGTATGATGGTCTTAACTGTCACAAAGTCATGACTTGTTCAGATGAACTTAGAGATATGTGTCCTCCTCACATTATACCCTGCATTGAAACATTTAGATTAAGTTTAGAACAAGTAGCAAATAATTAAAGGTAAAACATATACAAAAAAAAAGCAACCTTTAATTATTATTAAATCTTTTCTTTAAGTCAATAAAGGCTGTTTTGGAATGGAGCAATCACCAAATTTTGGCAAACACATCCAAGATATTGTAACCCAAATGTGCAACTTAGAAAACTATCTTAAGAATCATACGAGTTACTCTTTCACCCTGGGCTGGCAATTCCACAAAATACAAGCCCATCTTGCTTCTTTTATTGAAAGAAAACAAATATCCTTGTGTGTTTTCAGTGAACAAACCTCTGAGACTGTACACAAAACAATGAAGAGGTTTGCAATGCCAGAACTGAATGAATCACACAGAAAAAAATTGAAGAAAATGGCAGTCACATACTCAAGAATAAGGAATTAGAGAATCAATTTAAACATTTTCCAATAAAAAAAAACATGTCTATGATATTTATGGCAATATTTAACTACATTTTCCAATAAAAAAAACATAGCTATGATATTGAGCACAAAATGTTTATTTTATTTGAAGAGTATCTTGACATTTATGGCAATATTTAACTACATAAAATATTAATAATAGCAGTAAAAAAAGCTTGTCTTTTTTTAAATAATTATTCAATAAAGATTATAAAAAAATATATATTCCACAATAAAACTTACATAAGAAATTACCTATTAAACGATATTAATTGTTTTATAATATTTATTTTGTAATTTATTTTAGTTTTCTTAGTTTATTCTTATCCCTTAGTTTCGAAATGTTTTTAAGTGTTTTCAAGTTTCAAACATTTCGAAGCATATGTAAATCATTTAATGAGATTTAGTTAGATTTCACTCTAATTTTTTGTATTATTTTTTAAAAGGATACACAAAACAGTTTACCTTTAGGAAGAATAACAATTGGATGAATTTCACTACCTATTAAAAAAATAATGCAATGTTTTGAAATAATATATGAAAGAGTTTTCATAACAAAAATACAACATATAAAAAGACTAAAACGTGTTGTTTATATATATATATATATATATATATATATATATATATATATATATATATATATATATACATATATATATATATATATATATATATATATTTATATATATATATTTATATATATATATATATATATATATATATATATATATATGTATATATATATACATATATATATATATATATATATATAAATATATATATATATATATATAATATATATATATATATATATATATATATATATATAAATGTATATATATATATATATATATATATATATATATATATATATATATATATATATATATATATATATATATATATATATATGTATATATATTTCACTGACTATATGTGATTGTTGACCACATACAGTCAGGAAAAAAATTATTTTTTAGTAACTCCCAAGTTGATAGTGGTTTATTGCATCCTTGATGAGAGTGAATTAGTTTAATAATGAAAAAAATGAAAGATTTATGTTGTTCATGATCAATATTAATGTAAACATTGTTATGGAGCTGAACATGTAGTTGCTAATTTCATTTGTTTTAATTGCTTATGGTTAGAATGCTCACACTTTTTAGCCACTTCCTAACTGATATCATTGGTGAACCTGTGATATGCATATAACTTTTTATCTTTATTTAAACTTATTCAAACCTATTTCATATTAGTTCGAACTCATTCTATTCTTCGTTATTTTATGCCTGCATTTTTATATATTAAAAATGCTAAAACAAATCTCTGAGTTAATGCTCAATGATAAACAACTTTGTAGTTACATTCTGGTATAGCCTATATGAATTGCAAACACCTTGTCAATGTTTTTCGTCCAAATAGGTTGCATAATTATATAACAAATTAATAAAATTAACAAAAACAACTACAACAACAACAACAATAATAATAATAACAATATTAATAATAATGATACTAACAATAATAACAACAAAAACAATTGTATCTGAAATATTAATTCCTTCTAAAACTGAAATTGTAAATAATTAAAATATTTGAAAATATAATCTGGATTATAAAAAATATCAATGATCATGTCTTACTCATCGATAAATAATTAGAAAAAAAGGTAAAGTTCGTTTATTTACATCTTGTGTATATATCATCTCTTAATCTACTAGCAAATTAGTTGTTTTTTAATAAAATTGAGCATTTTTATACAGTTACTCACTTCTCAAGACAGTACTCTAATAAGTAAATAATTTCTCAATTAATTTCCTCAATAACAGTACTACAAATAAATTGTTTTGAAGGAAAACAAATTGACTTTGATATCAGCGATGTCTGTCAAAGTAAAGATTATCAATAATGATAACAATATTTAATTCAGGTAACTAATTTAATCAATAATATTACTCATAAGAGTACATAAGAAGAATACATTTCTTTGAAAGTAACCGAAAATAATTTTAATAAAATTTCATCAGTCTAAATGACAAGTAAATGACAAGTAGATGTCCTTATCTTTTGCATAAAAATAAATTATCAGTATAATTTATTTTAATGAAGGAATCCTTGAAGACATCAAGAAAAGACATTGTCTTTTTAGATCCACCAACATTTACTGTTTTATTTTACTTCTCGAATTTACATGCCAAAGGGTGTTTGCCAATGCTGGTTTTTGTAAATTTTGTGCCATCTTTTCTTTAATTGATGCTGACTCTCTGTAGATTTAAATATCTAAAAGAGCCATGCTAACCAGATGTTCATAGAGAGATTAGAGATCTCTTGAAAATGCTTCAAGTGTCTCTCTGTTAAAAGTCTTCATTAAATAGGTAATCAAAATTTGGGAAGAAATTTGATGTCGTTAATAATGGCTTGGATTTCAAGTAATGCTTTATTCCACTTTTGACATAAACAAGGCTGGCAAAACTCTTAAATCTGTGATATTCACAAACTGCCAATGTGAATTGAGAAAAAAAAAGATTTTCAGAGTGCAAATGGTTTTTGCCATCAATCATGCAAGATATGTTGGATTAAGTGCTAAAAAATTCTAGCTGCCTTTGCATACACCAAGAAACAAAAAATTCCTCAAGACGAAATATTTTTTTTCGTCTTGAGGAATGAACTGAACTGTTTCAAGATATAATAGTTCTTCACTATTATATCTTGAAACAGTTCATCAGTTGCTGTACAATATGCATCTTGGTTTATTGATGGCTATTGTTTCTGAAACCATTTGAATAGTGAAGTTGGTGGACTTTCAGTTGAACTAAACAGAGTTGTAAAAACATTTAAAAGGACAACTTCTATGACATGATAAAGGCATGTAATCTAGACCATTCAAACTCCCAGAGCCTCTTGAGTGATAACACATGACAGCCTTATGACACCTTGTATTGCTTGACACATGCAGCCTTATGAAACCTTGTATTGCATGCAGTTGCATGGAACAAGCCTTTAATCTGTGATTGCAGACTCCATTTCTCAACTACACAAACACATGCATTGTTTGAGCCTCTCCTGTTCCTTTATTCAGTTTTAGAACAGCTTTTCCCTGTAATAAAAACAGCTATCCACAAGTTCATTTAATTTGTTGGGCCATTAAGATTACCATCCCAATAAAATTCATAACATTTTATGCCATCCCAATGCTGGAATAGTGGATCTGCCAAAAAATATTCATTTTCATCGTCATTGCAGCAGCCTTTTGTCTTTCTTTTACTCTAGATTGTCTGATTGATCTTTGTGATGTTATTTCAGAAATCTCATAGCCAGTTGCCTGTGCAACAGCTCCTACAAAAAAAAAAAATACAGCTACAAGGTCTTGGAGGCCTGAGAACACAATTCGAAGCATCTACATCTTAAGGTAATTGAAAGATACTCATAAAATCTTTTTTGTTGATAAAGCCGTTGATTTTGACAAAGTAGTCTTTTGTCACATAACTTGAGTGGAATGATACTTTTCTTTTTTTTTCTGACTCCAAAGTAGTCAGCAATGAAAGTTCACCTTTTGTTTCATTAATGCCCTTTGTCATTCATTCTTCATATCTCATTTTTATTTATTATTTTTTTCTTTTCGTTGCGAATTGTCCCGCTTATTGCTACTCTCATTTTATTTAAAAAGCTCATGCTGCACCAAAATCAATTTATCTTTGCATGCAAAGGAATTTAATCCTGAAGATAGTAATACAAATGTTTGTTCCAATTTACTTGATATAATATGTGGGGTCCCTCAGGGTTCTATAATAGTACCCCTCCTATTTTGTATTTACCTTAATGATCTCCCTGGAGCCTCTAATTTAATGACAGTCATGTTTGCTGATGATACTAATCTCTTTTTATCTCATAATAACATTACAACATTATTCCAAAATATGAACCTTGATTTAACAAAAATTTCTTACTGGTTTAGAAAAATAAGTTGTCATTCAATGTTGAGAAAACAAATTGGACACTTTTTCACCAAACTTAAAAAAAAAGTTATTGCCTCCTGTCATGCCTTTACTTTTTATTGACAAAGTTAAATTAAAAGAGAAATAACTACTAAATTTATAGGTAAAACCTTAGTTGGAAATATCACATTGATTTATTGTCCAAAAAAATTGCTCAAAATATAGGAGTTATGTATAAAGCTAGAATTTTTTTAAATAAGCACAGTTTAACACAATTATATTTCTCACTAATACACTGCCATATAAATTATGCAAACATTGCCTGGGGTAATACCAACAAATCTAAACTGCAACCTCTTTATCTTCAGCAGATCGACTTGCTCATGCCGAACCACTTTTATTTCAAATGAAAATTCTTAATATTTATCAACTAAATATTTTTAATATACTTTGTTTTATGTATAAATGTAAAACTAACGCATCTCCTGTTTCCTTTCATAATTTATATACCTTGAAAGAAACATATAGATATAACTTAAGAAATGATAATCTAGTTTGGCAATAAACTAATTTTGGAAAGTCATGTATCGCATTTCGAGGAGCTTTTCTTTGGAACAAAAAAGTTTTGAAAATTTGGATTTTTCCCATGAATGGAATTACATTTCATTCACAAAAAAACTGAAAGAAATAGTTTTATCTTTTGAAGACTTATCTTTATATTTTTAACATTTTATGAAAATATGAACTTATTATATAATGTTACATACAATAATATCGGATTCACTATTTATGTGTTTATAAAATAAGTACTTTTTTATACAAACTTTGTATTTACATATCAGAATCAATTATAATTTCTTTACAAATTTATTTATATATTTTTACAAAATTTATGTTTTTTGCAAATTATTTCTTTGACATTTTTGTTTTATTCTTTATGTAATGTTATTTTAATGCAATTAATATTCACAAGCGGTTCTCGATGATAAAACCTAAAGGTCTTCTGCGAGTCTCCGCATTGTATTTATTATGTTTTTTATTTTTATACTTATATATTTTATTATATTTGTTATTGTATAATGATTTTTTAATTGTTACTGTATAACGATTTTTTTAATCTTAACTATCTTATTGTATAAATTTATTTAATATTTAAGAAAAGAACAAAAAATTCTAAGAAAAAAAAAAAATATATATATATATATATTATACATATATATATATATATATGTATATATATATATATATATATATATATATATATATATATATATATATATATATATATATATATATATATATATATATATATATATATATATATATTATACATATATACACATACACTGCAGGCCAAAAGTTTCCGGACACTTGGATTTTGTTTAATTTTTTAATTAAAACTCCCATAATTATTTCAAAAAAATTCTTATATCTTATTTATTTTATAAAAGATACATATAGTTACTATTTAAGAAAAAAAAAAGAAAAAAAATAAAAGAAAAAAAATACTAACAACACTATTATTATTAAACTGTCTTTTCGTCAAAAAATGACCCACGAGTTTTTATCACTTTTTTTGCGATCCGTGGCATCCTATTTATTAATTTATCTATTATTTCAGGTGTAATCGATAACCAGGATTCTTCTAATATCTGCCACAGGTGCTCTTTGGATGTTGGGCATTTTTGTCTGACCTTTCTGTCCAATTCTTCCCACAGTAACTCTATTGGGTTCAAATCTGGTGATTGGGCCGGCCAGGTCATGTTTTTGAGGACACCATTATCCTCTTATTCCTTTATGTAGTTCTTACATAGTTTTGAGGTGTGTTTAGGGTCATTGTCCTGCATAAAAACAAAACTACGACCAATAGTTCTTAAGCCAGAAGGTATAGCATTGTTTTCTAGAATTGTTTTATATTGTTCTTTTTTCATAATACCCTCAATTTTAACTAGGTCACCAACACCAGCTGAAGAAAAACATCCCCATACCATAACTGACCCACCACCATGCTTGATTGTCGGCACTAAACACTCTGGGATCATTTTTTCTTTTGTTGTTCTTCTGATGTAAATTCTACGTCTTTGCCCAAACAGTTCAAATTTGGACTCGTCGGTCCATAGTACTTTTCCCCAGTCTCCTTCTGTCCAATTTTGGTGGTCTTTAACCCATTGTAACCTTTTCTTTTTATTTCCAATCCGTAGCAACGGTTTCCTGACCGCTATACGGCCAGAAAGTCCTGCTTGTCTAAGACGTCGTTTCGTAGTGGTTAATGAAATAGATTTTGAATGACTCCTATTAAAGCCTGAAGTTATTTCCGGGGCCGTAAGTCTTTGATTCCTTTTACTCATCAATATTATACTATTATCTTCTGCTTTTGTTGTTTTCCGTGGTCTACCAGATCTTTTTTTGTCTTCAAAAATGCCTGTTTCTTTCCATCGTTTGATGGTATCTTGTACAGTACTTCTGGCAACTTTTAATTTTTTGCAAATTTTACAAACTGAATAACTTTCTTTATGTAATGTAATTATTTCAGAACGTTTTTCAACCGTTAAAGAAAGTTTCTTACCCATATTTTTAGTTAAATAGTCGAATTATAAAATTTTAAAATTTTTTTCAAGATTTTTTAATGTAACCATCATTAATACCAAATGAAAACTAAACAAAACTAAATATTCTTAATCATTTTAGTCGGCTATCATTATATTATAACTATTTACTTCATGTTTCAACAAATAAATAACTTTAACAAGACCAAACTCTTAAGAGTAATGTAACGCTATATATCAAGTTAAAATAAACAGGTAAAAAAAAAAACTTACTTATTTAAGTTTGAGGTCAGTAATACCCAATTACTGACCTCAAACTTACATAAACACTTTAAATTAGTAAGTTTAAGTATTATAAATTAATTTTATTGGTTAATTTAATGATACAGGATAGATTTTAGCTTTTTATATAAAAATATCAAGTGTCCGGAAACTTTTGGCCTGCAGTGTATATACATATATATACATATACTCATATATATATACATATATATATATATATATATATATATATATATATATATATATATATATATATATAATATATTGAAGCAAATAAGTTATATATCTATCCTTGTCCTCAAAGCACATGTTTGGATAGAAAAAAACCCAAAAATGACCAAAAGAGCAAGGCTAACATAAATACTTATAATTTTTTTTTTTAGAGCTTAGATAAATATATGTACTTTTGATTAAAAAAGTATAGTTTTTTTCTTTCTTCTCAAAAAATAGTATAATTTAAATTTTAAATCAGCTAAAAAAATGTTTATTTTGTGGTGCGGCATTGTTTTTATAAACTTTTCAACAATTAAATTCAAACTTTGTTATTTAGATTTGTAATATAGTTTGCAAATGTATATATTTAAAATAAGAGTAGAATTACTCATTTTATGTATGTTTATTATTTGTAATATTATAATCAGAGTAAAATAAAATACATTATTACAATTTATCAATTTGTCTTCAAAAACCGCACTTCACATTTTTTTACTTTTTTGCAAAATTTAAATACACGGTTTATAAGTGGTCTTTAAAAACAAATCATTAACAGTTAATAAATAAAAAGGTTTTTCTCAAATTTACCGAAAAATATTGATTTTGTAACATGTGGTTTTTGCATGTCACAATTTAATGTTACTTATCAAATCAAAAAAAATATGAAAAGAATGATTCTTTTGGCAGTAATTGTGCCTCATTAAATCTAATATAAGAATCAACCCAATCATATGAGTATACACCTTTTCTTAGTAACAAATCTAATTTTTTACCTGAATAAAATCTTTAAATATTTTTGCATTGATCTTCTTTTAAACTTTTTGACATAAATCTAAGAAACGAAGTTCACGTTTAACTTCAACTTTTTTACCCTCTTTATTAATAAACTCACCAACTTTAATTTCTCTAGAAAAGCTAATATACTTTTCTTCATTGTTTGGTATACAACTCAACTTTTCTCCTTATAATTTCTTTATAAATAAGTGAGAATCATAACCAGATAAATTGTGAAATAGTACCAAAAGAATTTTGGAATTTTATATTTAAAATAACAATTTTTATGGGCAGCACCTCTATATTTTCCAGTATTATGGCAGTGGTCACGTACTTTATCTTCATTTAGATTTTTTCCACAAATGTGACACAATATTGCAGCATTAAAATCATGCTTGTTTTCATCAGTAAATATTACCCTATTTGGAAATTTAATCTTGTTGTAAATTTTTATTATATCTTCTTCTAAGCTGCCAACAAATTTTTGTGCAACATCATCCATTTCACTACTTGCAGTAAATGTGACTGGACTGCTTTGATAAAAACTTTCATCAAAACATTTAATATACTCTGTGGTAGCTCTCAGAGAGGCTGATTCCATCAATAGCTAAAAAATATCAAAGTATTAACAGCGCCATGCTGCGCATGGATGGTGTCCCTGTTTGTACTTTTGGTGTGCATTGCGGAGGCCACATTTGGAGCCTTTTGTTATGGTTTAAGGTAAATTGGTAGTAATGAGGCAATTGCTTGGACTATTAAACGGTGTTCTGAGTACTATCTATGCTTTGAGTCAAGTTCTTCAATCTAATTTTAAAATGAATAAAGTACCAAAAACTATAAAACACAAAAAACCATCATCATCACCAAGTTCTCTAAACCTATCATTCACTAATATTTGTGGTCTTCCAAGTAACTTTTCTTCTGTTGATTTTTATCTCTTGCAAAGTTAACCACACCTACTTGCTCTTTATGGGACTAATTTGAGTTCAGCTGTCTCATCTTTCGATTTTAGTGTTGATGGTTACCTTCCTTTAATTCGTAAAGACTCCAATAGTCACATGGTTAGCTTGGGCATTTACATTCGTAAGAATTCACCCATTTGTCATGAAACTAGGTTTGAATCCACAGACTATTCTTTCATGTGCTTTTGTTTAGCACCACTTCACTCTATTGCCTTTCAATTTGTTCTATATCGCTCTCCTTCATCTCAAGACTGCACTCTTTTTGATGTTATTTCTGATCATATTGACCAAGCCCTCTCTCTTTATCCATTAGCTAATATAGTTGTTGTCAGTGACTTTAATGCTCACCACTCTGAATGACTTGGCTCTAGTGTCAGTTACTCTGCAGGCTTTAAAGCCCACAACTTTTGACTTTTACAATCCCAAACTCAAATAGTCAACTTTCCAACTCACTTTCCTGACAACCCGAATCATTTACCTTCTCTACTTGACTTATGTCTTGTTTCTGATCCTAGTCAGTGCTCAGTTTCTCCACATTTCCCCTTAGGTGCTTCTGATCACAGTTTGATCTCTCTAAAATTAATATCTCATTCTTCTTCATCACCTGAATCCCCCTATTATCGTACCTCTAATGACTAAAGTAAAGCTGACAGGGATTCTTTCCATGATTTTCTTTGTGATAGCCCTTGTCTTCCTGTCTTTTGTCTTCTTGCCGACAAATGCGCAACTTACATAACTTCGTGGATTCAGGCTAACATGGAATCTTTTGTTCTCTCTTGACGATTCCAGGTCAAGCCTTACTCTCCTCCATGGTTTTCCTCACACCGTGCTGCTGCGATTGCCAATTGAAACCATTACTTCCATATTTACCAGCAAAACAAATCTCCAGAAAACAGAGGTCTGTTTATTACTGCAAGAAATCATTGGAAAAGGTTTTGTCTAACGCCAAATCCTGCTATTCTCAGGTCATGAAATCTCGTATCTCATCTCAAAAATTCGGCTCTTGTGACTTCTGGAGAATCTATAATAGTATCAATAATAAGGGCAAATCTTTAATTCCACCTCTCTTGCATGGTTCAGACTTTATCACCTCAACTAAAGACAAATCCGAATCATTTGCTAATAACTTTTCATCAATATCATCTCATGACTCCATGAGTTGCGTTCTACCTGATATTGCCAACAAACAGGTTGATTTAGCTTCTGTATCTAAAATGATTTCCTGCCTAGACTCTTCTACAGCTTGTGGCCCGGACAACATACCTGTTATTGTCTTGCAGAAGTGTTCTCGGAAGCTGTCGTCTATACTCTCAAAACCATTTCACAAGTGTTTATCAGAGTCTTATTTTCCACCCTGCTAGAAAACAGCGTCAGTTATCCCTATCTTCAAAAATTCTGGAGAGCGATCTGATTCTTCTAACTACCTTCCCATTAGTCTTTTTCCTATCATAAGCAAGGTTTTTGAATCTTTAATTAATAAACACTTACTTTCTCATCTTGAATCTAATAACTTTCTGACCATCAATATGGATTTCCATCTTATCGTTCTACAGCTGATTTGCTAACAGTAATAACCGATAGGTTTTATTGTGCATTAGATGATGGTGGAGAGGTTAAGGGCATCGCTCTTGACATTTCTAAAGCTTTTGATATAATTTGGCATGCTAGTCTTCTCCATAAGCTTTCTTCTTAAGGTGTATCTGGAAAAAGTTTTTGGATTATTGAATCCTTCCTTTCCAATCGTAGCATAAAAGTTGACCTTAATGGACAGCACTCTTCTTCTTATTCTGTAACTTCAAGGGTTCCTCAAGGTTCTATCCTTGGCCCTATACTCTTTTTAATTTACATCAACGATCTTCCAGATATTCTCACATCTAAGGTGGCATTGTTTGCTGATGATACTACCATTTATTCTTGTCGTGATAAGAAATCAACACACTCTGATTGCTTGGAGGGGGCATTTGAGCTTGAAAAGGATCTCACTTCTGCTTCAGCATGGAGCTTACAGTGGCTGGTGAACTTCAATACAGATAAAACTCAATTTTTTTTAGCCAATCGTTATCGCAATAAAAAGATCTTCCTATATTTATGAACGGTGATGTACTCGATGAGTCATCTACTCTTCATTTTCTAGGATTAACTCTTACTTCAAATCATTCTTGGAAACCACATATCAAATCAGTTGCAAAATTAGCATCTGCTAAGGTTGCATCTCTTTATCGAGCTCATCACTTTTTTACTTCGGATTCTATTCTCTATCTCTATAAATCTCAAATCCGGCCTTGTATGGAATACTGTTGCCATATCTGGGGCGGATCTTCTAATGATGCCCTTTCTCTTTTAGACAAGGTGCAAAAACGCATTGTAAACATAGTTGGACCTGCTCTTGCAGCCAACCTCCAACCATTATCACATCGTCGTAATGTTGCTTCTCTTTCTCTTTTCTACAAATACTATAATGGGCACTGCTCAAAGAGCTAGTGTCTCTTGTGCCATATACTAAAATTCATTCTCATGTTACTCGTCATTCAATTAAGTCTCATCCTTTTTCTGTGACTGTTCCTTAGTGCTCCAAAAATTCTTATTTGTCAAGTTTTTTTCCTTGAACATCAGTTCTTTGGAATTCACTTTCTTCATCTTGTTTTCCTGATTCATGTAATTTGCAATCATTTAAGTTGTATGTCAATCGTTATTTTGTTCTGCAATCTTCATCTTTTCTTTTTCAGTACCTTCCAACTTAAATTAGTGGCTGCTTGCATCTTTGTTAGAAGCAAAGATGTTTAAAAAAAAAAAAAAAAGTTTTACACATCGCACTATATAATGATTTATATATTATAATTTCTCCAGTTTCCATGTTTGTTAATTTAACAGTGACTGGTTTTTTCTTTATTGTTCTTAATCTTTTAGATTTTGGATCTAATTCTTTTTTTTCTTGTTTTTTATGATGTATTCTAAACTTGATTGTTTTTTTCTCATTTGTTTCTTTCACTGGGTGTATTCTAGGTCTGCCAACTGATCTTTTATCATTTACTTCTTTCACTTCAGTCATAATTGATTCTTTATTTAACAACCCATTACTATAGCAATCATTAGCAATGAAGCAATATTGTCAGATGTTTTTGAAATGTTATTTTCTTCTGATAGATTTTTTAAATTGTTCTTTGTGTATTTCATTATTTTAATATATAAAGAAAAAAAATTTAATTAATTTTCAAAAAAATTTAATTTAAAAAAAATTTAATAAACAGAATAAAATTGGGTATAAATCTTTATAGTCAGAAGGAATTATACTGCTGAGTGTGATCAATTCAATTATTCTATAAAATTTTTCATTAAAAACAGCTGCATCTCTATAAGCTCTTGAAAATTGCCCCATTTGGGAATGATAAATTATAATCAACAGCAGGATATCTTTCAAAATTAAGAGAAATGTAAATATTTGACAAGTCACAATGATCAAATATTAAAGGATTAGCATTTTGGTCTCCAATTTTATTTGTTTGAAATGCAACAATAACGTATCTTGGTTTTTCAGTACCTATCCTTGTGCACACGTCTCAAGAAAATCTAGTAGATTGTTGAACAGATATAGTATTACACTGACGCTGACAATAACATACTGAAATATTTGTTTTTGATGTGATTTGCTTATAAAGTTTAAACCTTTCTGGATCTGCTGGTAGCACATGTGGTATAAACAACGTATTTTATTAAGATTAACTTTCGCATCATCTACAGTAGAAAGCATAAAAATTGCGTCATTATCAGTTTTACTTACAAGAGTTATAGTATGCTTAAATCCAAAAATAATCCAAAAAATGTGCCTTGAAGGTATGCAAAATGAAAATGTTCCTTTTGTAGTCAATTTCTGAATTATGTATACTTGTCTTAATGCAAACCCTAAGTTATCAGTAAGTACTGCTGTCTATGTAGTATTTTTATACCACAATTGATTTAATCCTTGCGCTCATTGAAAGTCGTTTGGGTATTTAAGCATTCCTAACATTGTAGTTGCTTTACCTGGGTGATTAATAGTTTCTTCATTTTGGTTTGATAATTGGTATGATAATTGACTATATAAACGCTTAATACCATTATTTGTCAGCGTCACTGCATCTGTATTAGCATAAGCTGTTCCATCAGCTAATTTAACAAGTTGCCCTTCAAATAAGAGATAAGCTTCAGATGGAAGTGTGTAAATATCTTGTGTCACAACATAAATTCTTATTTCTTCAGGACTATTTAGATTAGTACGAGCAGCTGGCTCATACTCATGGAATTCAAGTCTTTCAATTCCGTTATCCACAGTTGGCATTTCTGTAAAATTTAATATTTCAGAAGTTGTCATTTTGTTTTTTTATATACAATATAAAAAAATTATTTTTGATTAACAATTCTTAAAAAACTTTCTATAAAAAATTTCGCAAGTCTAAGCGTAGGTCATTGAGGTCCTAAGCCTAGCTCATTGATTTAACAAGTGAAATCTAAGCGTAGCTCCTTAACCTAACGTCCTTTTGTTAACTAGATCTTCTATTCTTATAGCATTTCCATCTGATAGTTTTTTTGTTGATCTTTTTACTGATCTTATTGCAGTACCCATCATCATTTTATTTATATTTGTTGTTATATCATCTACATTATTTTTTTTAGACCTTTCAGATCCAGATTTCATTAGATTTTCAGATCCATTATTAATCAGGTCTGTAGATCCAACCAAATTTGAAATTATTTCATCAATTTTTTATTAGTAGCAGGTTGTGATACTTTTTTTGAAGATGTTTATCAATTATTTATTTTCCTTTTTTAACTGGAGCATTTGTAGCAGCTTTTATCGCTGATGCGGAAAGTTCTTTTCCTGCTGATTTAGCAGCAGTTATTGCGGTTTTTCCTAAATCACTAGCAGCCAATTTCTTCAACATAGCTGATGATACTCTTGTTACATTTGATGTTTTAAGTCGTTAAAATAAATCTCTTATACTTTCGAATATACCACTTCCTCCAATAACATGTTTCTTTATATATCTCTTATTATGAACAACTAGCATTTTTTATGTACTATATATTTTTTTTTATATGCACTGGTATATAATTATAAATTATTTTGTATTGCTTTATACTGTAAACTATCTTTTATACCTTGTCAAAATAATTCATCACAAATTGCAACAGCTTCATTTCTTGCTCCCGTGTTACCTGCTTTCGATGCAGCTATACATAATTCAAGCATTTCAATTAATGCACCAGGGTCGCGAGGAAGAATTATAGTTTGTATTTTTGTTCTTCCTCCAATTCCATTTCCTTTTGATTCTAGCTTTCTAGATATTTTTATATCTCTCCAAATGGGTGCTATTATATATCTGAATTTTTCACTTCTAGATGACTTTGGTTTATGTGTATTAGTAGTAATTGCATCTGTTTGTATTAATATATCTTGATATTTTTTAAGGTCATCTTCACTATATATTGCCTTATCAGGTTTAAAGTTTGTTATCAACTCCCAAAGACCAGGAGTACCATAAAATGTTTCACCATCAATAATTATATCATCATCATTAATATGCTATTTTCCAATATATAATATATTATTATCTTTAGAATGCATCCCAAAGGTAGTATCTGCAGATTTTTTACTAGTTGTAAACCTTGTTAGACAAACTCTTGCAACGGTTCCTGTATTTATACGTTTATTTTCTTCATGAGATGGTAATAGTTCTTTAGTTTCAGTTATCATTATCTCTTTATTTGCTTCAGGATAAGAATTTGAAAAAGTGAGTGCAAATTTATTAGCTTGATCTTGCAATTTATTTATGTTTTCTTTTATTCCATCTTGACTATCAATTAATGGCTTGTACAATTAACTGTAAATTAGTTTCACCCATCTTTTCATATAAACTATCATTCAGTATTCTTTTTTTAAGATCTAAGAATTCTTTTTTTTTCAATTTGATCTCTTTTTTCACGATCTTCCATTTTTAGAAATGACATTTTGCTTTTTTTTATAAAAAAGATAAAAAAGCACATCATTTTTACTAAATCTGCTTTTGAGTATCTTAATTGCATTATCTCTTCCAAGTTTAATTAATGATTCTTTAGTTTGTTCATCAATTAATTCTTTTGTATTTGTTCAAATTTGCTCAAGCATGACTTTAAATTTTTCAATTTCACTAAGTATTAGTTTAAATTCATTGTCATCTATACTTCCATCTACTAAAGCATTAGAAATATAACTACTTATTGTATTTAGTTTTGAATCAGCAAGTACTTTAATCTTTTCATGCTTTTCTGCTTTTAAATTTAATTTTTTATTAACTTGTCCTTCTATTAATGATAAAACACCTGCTCCTAATTCTGCCCCCTCGCATGCAATAACTACTGGTTCTGCAATTATTGTTGCTAAAAAGCCAATTCCAATAGTTCCAAGTGTCATGCTAGTGCTTGCTAGTAATGCATTATCAATTGCTGAAATTATTTTTACAGCTCTACTTTTTACTTAGTATACTTCTCTTTTCTCTCTCACGCTCTATTTCTTTTTGAATCTCATTAATTGTGTTTAGGCAATATGCATGTGCAGTAATAATCTTATTTTCTTCATCAGGCGCACTTGGAAGATTTGGATATATTTTATTGATTTGGATAAGTTTTATTATCATTTGCACTCTGTGCATGGATATTTGAATATATATAACTTTTTTTAAAAATATTTACAATAAATTAACAAAACATCTCCTTTTTTAATCAATACATCAGAATCAGAATTATTAACAAGATTTATTATAATATCATCAACAGTCTCTGATATTACAGAGTTTTGTAAACTTAACATTTTTAATTAAGTTCTTCTTTTAATGAAACTAACGCAACACCTTCATTAACTACTACACTAAACTTTAAAAGAATATATTGATGTGATAGAGATTTTATTGTAATGTTGTGTTGTGCAAATATTTCATATTTATTCTCATTTATTAATACTGAAGGATGCTCTAAATCTTTGTGTACCTTAGAATGAAGAAGTATTTTTAGTGGTTCACCTGGTATATATTTGTTTATAAATTTATGTAATGGAGGATTATTTCTTAGCATTTCTTTTTATATGCAATATAAAAAAATTTCACGAAATCACAGAATCATATTTAAAAATGGAATATCAGCAAATGGTGAATTTGGTCCTAATAATAAACCTGATCCTGTTGATGTATATCCACTTCCATTAATAAAGTACAATCCATAACCTACAAAACCTTCTTTACTCCATGGTCTCAAATATAAACCATTTCCTGCAGCTGTCATTTTAACTCCTTTTCCTTTTTTTTTTAAGTACACAATACCCCTTCCAGCAATTTTATCAAACATAGCTGATCCAGCTGCTGAACCTACTCCTGTTAATAAACCTGTTGCAAGTGCTGGAGCAACGATTGATAATAAAAATCTTCCAGCTGTACCAAGTAAAGGAAAAAGTGCACCAATAAATCCTCCCTCTATTTGAGAATTGTGTGCTAGTTGTGTTTTACTAAACTTATTACACCCGTACCTTTTTCATATGCTCTTTTAACTCTATTCAATTGTGTATTTACAGCTAATACATGTTCACCATTAATTAGTTACAGCTAATACATGTTCACCATTAAGATCTGAATGTGATAACTTAATACTAGCTCCATAAGCATCTTCAATTGCTTTTCTAAGTTTTTCTAATTGCCCTTGCAATACATTTATTTTAATATTAGTATATTTAATCATTTTATATATAATATAAAAAATAATTTTTGTAAAAATTACGAAAAAAAATTTAAATATATTACCAAATATTATTTTACGATTTATATCTTTACTTCTTTGATATGAAATGTAATAGCTACTTCTTCTCCTTGTAAATTCAAAAGATTTCCATTTTGATCAAGCAATTTATTTTCCATTTTTGATATTGTTTTTAGTGTTACTGGTAAATAAATTAAGTTATACGGCTCTAGAGCAATTTTATAACCAGGACCTACAGTTGGAAAAAATGAATATATAACATCAGTTCCTCCATTTATATACAATGATCCTATTATATCATTTGTTACTTGTAAACTATTAACATTTAATATGTTTACTATATTAGTTGACAGTGACGATTTGGTGAAGATGACAATCTTGAAAAAGAGAGACAAATGAAGAACTGAGACCAATTTTACTAGAGGAAAAGACTGAGTTGAAAGTCCAAGTAATCTCTGGGAAATTGAAGTCACCAGCAATGATGATACCGTTGTATTTTTTAGTCGATATTAAAGTTTTGGCAAGGAAAATAGCACTTGAAATCTCTGAGAAGGCTTCGATACCGGAGGATGGAGGTCTATAAATGCAGCCTAGGATCAGAGTTTCATTCAAAAGCTTTAGTTCAACCCATAATTGTTCTGAATAGTAAGGAATAAAATCTTTGTGTAGTAGGAATTCCTCTATTTTGTTTGAGATGATTTTACTATTTATGTATATAGCTACACCTCCTCCGATTTGGTCTGACGGTCTGAACGATAGAGGTTGTAGTTCTGAAGAGTTGATTGGTCATTGAACCATGTCTCGGTGATAAAAATAATGTCAAAAGAATTGTTTTCTGCAAGTAAGGACAGTTCGATGAGTTTTATTGGATTGAGGGAGGTTGCATTGGTGTAGAAGCACGAAAGATGAGATAATTTGATGGAAGAGCTGGCCTTGTTAAAGAATGTTGAACTAGTGAAATGTTGAGAGCGACTGAATGGCTTCAGCAGCTGATTTCCATTTGAGGAATGGATTCCTCTCTCTTCCATTGATGTTGACTGTTTTGGATGTGTCAATGCATTTGATTTTTTTGCTGCGGATAACAAATCGAAAGGGTTTGTCAAGTAAATCTTTTGCCAAAGGTTCTGCATTTTCTGTAGCACGCTTTTTGTTTAAGTTGTTGAATGTTTCTTGTTCGAGAGGTGTACGGTCTGGGTGAATGTAGACAGATTTTAATTCATCTATTGAGGCAAGTCGCTTTGCATTAGATAAGAGATCATTGAGGTGCTCATTCGAGTCAAACTCAATGATGATCAATTCATTTGGCTCAGCTGCTATTGTAGTTAAACTGGTGTTGTTGTTGATCTTTTTTGTGAAATGCCCAACAACTTTAAAAGCAACATTATAGTTAAGTTTTTTTAGCATACTTTGAA
>NC_088928.1:53662500-53672500 GCF_038396675.1 Hydra vulgaris
CAATCAACATTTAAACTAAACTTATCTTGATGGTTCAACTTTGAATCAACAACTGAAAGAGGAGTATAATAGAATAATTATTTTTAAAGATCTAATATTGAAATTGATTTTTTTGAAATATTTTGGTTAGAAATAATTAATAGAAAACCAAAATGCAATAGTATAGCAAATTAAATTTTGTATTGCCCCCTATGTGTGAAACTTAAGAATAGTTTCAATTTTGAAAGGTGGATTATATTAAATTAGAAAATCAAAGTTTATAAACTTTAAAAAATAAACTAGGAAGGTAATTAAAAAAAGCTTTCAATTTTTTAAACTAATAAAATCCTAACAAGGTTGAAAGTAAACACTATAAAGTAAGAAGTTATAAAAATAAAGAACATTGTTGAAGAGCAAGGCTGACAGAAGACTCAAAAGGTTGTTGGTTGTATTTTTTGAGAAAACGTGAAGAAGGGAGAGAGTTCCAAAGCGTTTATGTGAGAGGAAAAAAACTAGATGAATAAAAGTTTTTAGAGCATAAAGAGGCGGAATTAGTAAAATGATGCATCTTTGCTCAATGATGAATAAGGCAAAAAAAAAATTTGGTAAATGGAATTAAAAACAATAGCTTGTTTGAGCAATAATGATAAAATTTGAGAAAAGAAAAAGATATGCAATATTACAACAATGAATGAGTGGCTTAACTATATATATATATAAAACAAAAAATTATATACATAAATGTTTATGTATATATACATATTCATATATATATTATATATATATATATATATATATATATATATATATATATATATATATATATATATATATATATATATATATATATATATATATATATATATATATATATATATATATATATATATCATTTATGTTTTATATATATACCATTCATGTTTTATATATATATATCATTTATGTTTTATATATAATATATATGTTATTATAAACATCATAATTGTTATATATATATATATATATATGTAGAGTTTTTTAGTCAGCTTTGCAGCATGTGAAACAAGTTTCTTTAAACTTAACTGACTTAATATAATAATAATTTCTTTTTTTTTTCCTTTAATCTAAATTTTGAATTAATTTTATCCTAAATTATCATTTATATTTTCTATAAATTTTTTTTTCTTTTTAATTATTTTGTCCATGTCTTATTTATAAAGCCTTTTAAATATAATAATAATAACAAATCAAAACAACATTTTTTTTTCAAAAACCAGGAAGTCAGCTACTCAACTATCAGCTATGCAACATGCAAATTTCGATTATAATTTAGAACAAAACATAAAACAAATTTCATACTATACTTATAGCTTTTATTTAGAAATAATAAAAATCGTTTCTACAAATTATAAAGGTCATTTTTAAGATACCTGTTCACTTCTAAAAAGACTAAACACTAAATGTAAATTTTTAATTCCTTTTTTAGCATGCATTTTTTGGCAAAATTTGTTCATCAACAACGCTTTCATCTAAAACCTGAAAGTAATGGCATTTACACAATTTGTTTATCAAATTTTTTTGTTTTCTTAAAAAAAAAGATACTTAAACCAGGAGAGCAGTTTATTTCTGGCTTTTCTTTTTATTCAGTTTTATAACAGTACCTTTTAAATTGTTTGTATCGATTGCCAAATCGCTTGCACAAGAAATTATAAAATTTTTCTGTTGAAACATTTTTTCTGGCAACACATTTTACAGTGGATCCAATTCCATCTGCAAGTCCTTTTTCATGCATTGCAGCAAAAATATATTAGTGTATTTTAAATGTATGCTATTTGTCTAAAATTTCTATCGATGCTAAAATATACTAATTTTTGAAGTAAGATGTTGCGTTGTCACTGAAAACATGAACTTCTGTAATACTGTCTGATAGAAGCTCGATAATTTTATTTATGTTAGGAAATACAGATAATTTTGTACGGTCACCTGAATCAAAAAAATAGCGCAAAAGATTTAAATTGACTATGCCAAACTGCACATGTAAAAATAGAATTGTGATTTTGACCAAAATGAGCTGCTTGCATATCGTAAAGAACAAAATTTTCAGCTCAGTCAACTTGAAAAACAGCCTTATTTGAGTTTTTTTGAATCACTGATTCTATATAAAATTTAAATTCAGATGATTGACTGCTTTTGACATTACTATGAATAATAAACTTTGTACGCATTATTTTAATATGTGATAACAAAACTGCAACTGCCCAACCTTTGTTAACTTTTTAATATAAGTTTTTGCTTGAGGTTTCTGCTACTGATTCCATGAAATGCCTAACTCAAAATGTTCAAGCTGAAGTAATAATTTATCAAAAAGAGCATAAACGGTACATTCCTTGCAAACAGCATTGAAACACTGTTTTGTTGGTTTTCACAAATAATTTTCTGAATCATTAAGTTTCCAGTTTTAATTGTAAAAAAATACAAACCCCACGAAAGTAATTCAAGCGAATAACATATATTTTCATGTAACACATACATTATAAGGAAGTGATGATATACATTAAACGTAAACTGGTCTTACCTGACAAAAATTTGGCAGACTTATTTTAATATCTGCATGGTTTAGCTTAAACTCTTTAAAAGCTCCTTTTAGCATATAAAACATGCGCCAGATTTGAACACACACCTTTTTGTTTGCTATCGCTATAGAAGTATAATCTGTCTTCTTGGTGGAAAGTTGACTAGTATCATCGTCACTATAAAAACTTTTAGTAATCACGAAGTCTTTCTCTCTCAGATTGATTGTTGGTTTTCAAATTGAGTAATGGTTAAGTTTCATTGAGTAAACAAAACAACATTTCCTTCTTCTGAAAAGGACTTTTACGAAGAGAGCATATCAATTCTTTCAAATACTTTCCTTTGACTTGCACATTTGCAAATAATGAGTGATTTGATTCTACAGATGAACATACACCTTTTTGCCGCAGTCAAGATTTTCTCATTCTTTAGCTTTGTGTTTCTTTTTGTCATGATTTACTCATGTAAGTCCTTTATTTAGTGCTTTTCTGTTTTTCATCTTGATTTTATTTTTATTTTGAGATCTGCATTTATCCCTATGCACCATTCGGGTGGGAATTGATGATGGTCAAGGGACTTTAAAAATCCCAGTTTTAAGATTATAAAAACAGTAAGCTCACTGGTGTCAATAAAGAATAAATTTTGGTCATTGCACATGGCGTTCAAAAGAGAAAGTACAACTTAGGAGAGAATTGAGATGACAAAGTTAAATGAACTGAAATTTTATGTGGCAGCAAATCTTAAGTTAATTAACAGTATGTTGGGTGTTTCAGTAAGTTATTTTATTAGAAACCAAAATAATTATTTTATGTTTAGGCATTTTATATTTAAATATAACTCATTCAAAAAATTATTGATTTTTTATTGTTAGGAGCATGGCATAAAGCTTGCTTGTTGCTATTGTTAAGGACTAAAAAAGAAATCACTGGCCAGTTAAGAACGTTTCAATGCCTTAAAGATTGGTACACAAAGCATGTTGAAGACAGCGAACAGTGCAAGAACATGCGTATTTACAAAAAAGTTGCTGGTTGATGTTTGCAACAATAAAATCCAGAGACTATGGTAATTGACATAGTACCACCTCCTTAAATGCATTTATTTGAGCATATAGTGACTCAAGTTACAGATGTGCTAATGGCTGATGAGTTTACTAAAAACTATTTGTTGAATAAAACAGTTATCAGATATGGATATAATGGAGTAGGGTATGATGGTCTTAACTGTCACAAAGTCATGACTTGTTCAGATGAACTTAGAGATATGTGTCCTCCTCACATTATACCCTGCATTGAAACATTTAGATTAAGTTTAGAACAAGTAGCAAATAATTAAAGGTAAAACATATACAAAAAAAAAAGCAACCTTTAATTATTATTAAATCTTTTCTTTAAGTCAATAAAGGCTGTTTTGGAATGGAGCAATCACCAAATTTTGGCAAACACATCCAAGATATTGTAACCCAAATGTGCAACTTAGAAAACTATCTTAAGAATCATACGAGTTACTCTTTCACCCTGGGCTGGCAATTCCACAAAATACAAGCCCATCTTGCTTCTTTTATTGAAAGAAAACAAATATCCTTGTGTGTTTTCAGTGAACAAACCTCTGAGACTGTACACAAAACAATGAAGAGGTTTGCAATGCCAGAACTGAATGAATCACACAGAAAAAAATTGAAGAAAATGGCAGTCACATACTCAAGAATAAGGAATTAGAGAATCAATTTAAACATTTTCCAATAAAAAAAAACATGTCTATGATATTTATGGCAATATTTAACTACATTTTCCAATAAAAAAAACATAGCTATGATATTGAGCACAAAATGTTTATTTTATTTGAAGAGTATCTTGACATTTATGGCAATATTTAACTACATAAAATATTAATAATAGCAGTAAAAAAAGCTTGTCTTTTTTTAAATAATTATTCAATAAAGATTATAAAAAAATATATATTCCACAATAAAACTTACATAAGAAATTACCTATTAAACGATATTAATTGTTTTATAATATTTATTTTGTAATTTATTTTAGTTTTCTTAGTTTATTCTTATCCCTTAGTTTCGAAATGTTTTTAAGTGTTTTCAAGTTTCAAACATTTCGAAGCATATGTAAATCATTTAATGAGATTTAGTTAGATTTCACTCTAATTTTTTGTATTATTTTTTAAAAGGATACACAAAACAGTTTACCTTTAGGAAGAATAACAATTGGATGAATTTCACTACCTATTAAAAAAATAATGCAATGTTTTGAAATAATATATGAAAGAGTTTTCATAACAAAAATACAACATATAAAAAGACTAAAACGTGTTGTTTATATATATATATATATATATATATATATATATATATATATATATATATATATATATATATATATATATATATATATATATATATATATATATATATATATATATATATATATATATATATATATATATATATATATATATATATATATATATATATATATATATATATATATATATATATATATATATATATATATATATATATATATATATATATATATATAATATATATATATATATATATATATATATATATATATATATATATATATATATATATATATATATATATATATATATATATGTATATATATTTCACTGACTATATGTGATTGTTGACCACATACAGTCAGGAAAAAAATTATTTTTTAGTAACTCCCAAGTTGATAGTGGTTTATTGCATCCTTGATGAGAGTGAATTAGTTTAATAATGAAAAAAATGAAAGATTTATGTTGTTCATGATCAATATTAATGTAAACATTGTTATGGAGCTGAACATGTAGTTGCTAATTTCATTTGTTTTAATTGCTTATGGTTAGAATGCTCACACTTTTTAGCCACTTCCTAACTGATATCATTGGTGAACCTGTGATATGCATATAACTTTTTATCTTTATTTAAACTTATTCAAACCTATTTCATATTAGTTCGAACTCATTCTATTCTTCGTTCATTCTATGCCTGCATTTTTATATATTAAAAATGCTAAAACAAATCTCTGAGTTAATGCTCAATGATAAACAACTTTGTAGTTACATTCTGGTATAGCCTATATGAATTGCAAACACCTTGTCAATGTTTTGTCCAAATAGGTTGCATAATTATATAACAAATTAATAAAATTAACAAAAACAACTACAACAACTACAACAATACTAATAATATCAATAGTAATAATAATGTTACTAACAATAATAACACCAAACTCAATTGTATCTGTACTATTAATTCCTTCTAAAACTGAAATTGTAAATAATTAAAATATTTGAAAATATAATCTGGATTAAAAAATATCAATGATCATGTCTTACTCATCGATAAATAATTAGAAAAAAAGGTAAAGTTCGTTTATTTACATCTTGTGTATATATCATCTCTTAATCTACTAGCAAATTAGTTGTTTTTTAATAAAATTGAGCATTTTTATACAGTTACTACTTCTCAAGACAGTACTCTAATAAGTAAATAATTTCTCAATTAATTTCCTCAATAACAGTACTACAAATAAATTGTTTTGAAGGAAAACAAATTGACTTTGATATCAGCGATGTCTGTCAAAGTAAAGATTATCAATAATGATAACAATATTTAATTCAGGTAACTCATTTAATCAATAATATTACTCATAAGAGTAAATAAGAAGAATACAATTCTTTGAAAGTAAACGAAAATAATGTTAATAAAATTTAATCAGGATAAATTACAAGTAAATGACAAGTACATGTCGATCTTTGCATAAAAATAAATTATCAGTATAATTTATTTTAATGAAGGAATCCTAGAAGACATCAAGAAAAGACATTTTCTTTTTAGATCCACCAACATTTACTGTTTTATTTTACTTCTCGAATTTACATGCCAAATGGTGTTTGCCAATGATGGTTTTTGTAAATTTTGTGACATCTTTCTAATTGATGCTGACTCTCTGTAGATTTAAATATCTAAAAGAGCCATGCTAACCAGATGTTCATAGAGAGATTAGAGATCTCTTGAAAATGCTTCAAGTGTCTCTCTGTTAAAAGTCTTCATTAAATAGGTAATCAAAATTTGGGAAGAAATTTGATGTCGTTAATAATGGCTTGGATTTCAAGTAATGCTTTATTCCACTTTTGACATAAACAAGGCTGGCAAAACTCTTAAATCTGTGATATTCACAAACTGCCAATGTGAATTGAGAAAAAAAAAGATTTTCAGAGTGCAAATGGTTTTTGCCATCAATCATGCAAGATATGTTGGATTAAGTGCTAAAAATTCTAGCTGCCTTTGCATACACCAAGAAACAAAAAATTCCTCAAGACGAAATATTTTTTTTCGTCTTGAGGAATGAACTGAACTGTTTCAAGATATAATAGTTCTTCACTATTATATCTTGAAACAGTTCATCAGTTGCTGTACATGCATTTCTTGGTTTATTGATGGCTATTGTTTCTGAAACCATTTGAATAGTGAAGTTGGTGGACTTTCAGTTGAACTAAACAGAGTTGTAAAAACATTTAAAAGGACAACTTCTATGACATGATAAAGGCATGTAATCTAGACCATTCAAACTCCCAGAGCCTCTTGAGTGATAACACATGACAGCCTTATGACACCTTGTATTGCAAGCAGTTGCATGGAACAAGCCTTTATTCTGTGATTGCAGACTCCATTTCTCAACTACACAAACACATGCATTGTTTGAGCCTCTCCTGTTCCTTTATTCAGTTTTAGAACAGCTTTTCCCTGTAATAAAAACAGCTATCCACAAGTTCATTTAATTTGTTGGGCCATTAAGATTACCATCCCAATAAAATTCATAACATTTTATGCCATCCCAAAAAATATTCTTTTTCATCGTCATTGCAGCAGCCTTTTGTCTTTCTTTTAATCTGGATTGTCTGATTGATCTTTGTGATGTTATTTCAGAAATCTCATAGCCAGGTGCCTGTGCAACAGCTCCTACAAAAAAAAAAAATACAGCTACAAGGTCTTGGAGGCCTGAGAACACAATTCGAAGCATCTACATCTTAAGGTAATTGAAAGATACTCATAAAATCTTCTTTGTTGATGAAGCTGTTGATTTTGACAAAGTAGTCTTTTGTCACATAATTTGAGTGGACTGATATTCCTCATTTTGTTCCGACTCTAAATTAGTCAGCAATGAAAGTTCACCTTTTGTTTCATTAATGCCCTTTGTCATTCATTCTTCATATCTCATTTTTATTTATTATTTTTTTCTTTTCGTTGCGAATTGTCCCGCTTATTGCTACTCTCATTTTATTTAAAAAGCTCATGCTGCACCAAAATCATTTTCTCTTTGCATGCAAAGGAATTTTTTTTATCTTCGATCTATAAAGGTTTATTAATCTGCCAAATATCTTTGTATTCGAATGTCTATACACAATCGACAAAAGCAAGCATATATATATATATAAACATACATATATACATATATACACATATATATATATACATATACATATATACATATATATGTGTGTGTGTATATATATATATATATATATATATATATATATATATATATATATATATATATATATATATATATATATATATATATATATATATATATATATATATATATATATATATATATATATATTAGGGGTGTTCAAAAATAAATAATTGTAGAATTTGGAAAACCAAGTCATCAAATTTGAAAAAAAATGAATTTGAAGCAAATATGTTTAAGCTTACTCGCAAAAATTTTTAACATAATTGAACCACTCTATCATTGCCCTCAAAGCACATGTTTGGATAGATAAGGACCCAAAAATGAGCAAAAGGGCAAGACTAACATAAATACTTATAATGTTTTTTTTTCAGAGCTTAGATAAATATCTGTACTTTTGATTAAAAAAGTATAGTTTATTACTTTCTTCTCAAAAAGTAGTATAATTTACATTTTAAATCAGCTAAAAAACGTTTACTTTGTGGTGCGGCATTGTTGTTATAACCTTTTCAACAATTAAATTCAAACTTTGTTTATTAGATTTGTAATATAGTTTGCAAATGTATATACTCAAAATAAGAATAGAATTACTTATTTTATGTATGTTTATTATTTGTAATATTTTAACCAGAATAAAATAAAATATTCCTTAAGGTATTTTTACAATTTTTTAATTTTTCTTCAAAAACCGCACTTTGCATTTTTTTACTTTTTTGCAAAATTTAAATACACGGTTTTCAAGTGGTCTTTAAAAACAAATCATTAACAATTAAGAAATAAAATGGTTTGTCTCAAATTTACTGAAAATTATTGATTTTGTTCATACGTGGTTTTTGCATGTCATAATTAAATGTTGCTTATCAAATCAAAAAAAAATTTTGTGGAAGTTTTCTCTATAGTTAATCAAAATAATTTTTTGTTTGTTTGTTTGTGTGTGTTTTTTTTTTGTTAGTGTTTTGTTTCTTCACTAAGGAGGAAAGATAATCTGATAATCGTTTTTCAGTGATACTGGTGGAGCTCTTCCTGGAAATGCTGAAAACAGAACAAACTCTGTCAACTGATATTAATCTGTTCTGTTTTTTCTCTTTGTTGTTGTAACAATGAACATATTGCTGCATCATGCCAACTAATAGGCATTGAAAAAAATAAAGCTATTGGCATAATTTTCAAAAGTTTTAAACGAAGACTGTGTATGCCAGTATTGCAGTGGAAGTGAAAGCCAGTCTTTTCTTCTTTCTTCAGTTAACTCACTAAAAATAAACACAAGGTAAGAAAACTCATCTACCAAACGGGCTAAGCTTGGTGGATCTTTCTCAGTACTAGCATTTTTTTCTATCTCTTTTCTAATATCTTTCTTTTTTTTTTGTTTCCATTTTTAATGTGTTCAGCCTTAGGCATTTTAAATAAAAAAAATGCAGCTGCAAATTTTTGTTTTTCATGCAAAGGCAGCAAATCCTCATCCAATAGAATTAGTGGAATCATAGTTGAGTTTAAGTACCAAGTGTGCTTGTAAAGTGAATCAAGTACAGCATTAACTTAACTTTAGGATTTCAAAAAATATTTCTAAATTGATGTATCTGATGGATAGCATTAATATCTAAGCTTTGCTTTGCCAAGAAAACGGGCATGAGGGATATCTCAAGTTTTCCTGTTTTTATAAACAGAAGGTGTTAGATAAGTCACACGTAATTTAGCCAGCTCTCTTCTGTCTTTGCGTTTATCTTCTCCTGCTATCCTCTTTCTTTCTATATATGCTTTTTAAAAGTTCATAAAACTTTCAGCAGCCTTTTTACTTATACCACTACTCACCTCCTTCCAGTTAAACTAGTACAGATCACTTGGAGCATAACTAAAATTAGGATGTACAAATAGGATCTTAAATTTTTGAAACAATAACTTTTCTGATCCTGTACTTAACTCATTTGTTGTATATTTCCAAAAATGCATAATTCTCAATTCTGCTATGTGATGCC
>NC_088928.1:53677500-53757500 GCF_038396675.1 Hydra vulgaris
GAAATAACATCAAAAAGAGTGCAGTCTTGAGATGAAGGAGAGCGATATAGAACAAATTGAAAGGCAATAGAGTGAAGTGGTGCTAAACGAAAGCACATGAAAGAATAGTCTGTGGATTCAAACCTAGTTTCACGACAAACAGGTGAATTCTTACGAATGTAAATGCCGAGGCCAAGCATGTGACTATTGGAGTCTTTACGAATCAGAGGAAGATAACCATCAACACTAAGATCACAAGAAGAGACAGCCGAACTCAAATTAGTCTCACAAAGAGCAATTAGGTCTGGTGAACTTTGCATGCGATAAGACTCAACAGAAGAAAAGTTACTTGGAAGACCACAAATATTAGTGAATGATAGGTTTAGAGAACTTGGTGATGATGATGGTTTTTTGTGTTTTATAGTTTTTGGTACTTTATTCATTTTAAAATAAGATTGAAGAACTTGACTCAAAGCATAGATAGTACTCAGAACACCGTTTATATAACATATAATATATAATATATAAACATATATATATATAAATATATAATATATAACATATAACATATATATATATATATATAAATATATAATATATAACATATATATATATATATATATATATATATATATATATAATATATAAATATAACATATATATAAAATATAACATATATATAAAATATAACATATATATAAATAATATATAAATATAACATATAACATATATATATATAATATATAAATATAACATATAAAATATATAATATATAACATATAACTCTTGCTCACACACCCCTAAATTGGTTTGCGAGAGCAATTTACGGCTCTCGCAAAAGTATAATTTTTCATTTCAATGGTATAATTATCATCGTAACTAAAATAAAATGTTTTTGATTATATCGGAAAAATTATAACTATAATGCAAATGTTTTTGATTAGATCAGGCTAACTGATAAATTTAAAAATATTACACTCTAAATTAATTCTAAATTATATTGATAAAATATAAAATTATTTAACTGATAAAATATAAAATCATTACACTTTAAGTTTTTGAGTAATAATTTATATTTTATGTAATGAATTATATATTTTTTATATTATTTACTTTAATATATTTTTCACTTTTATAGTGAAATTTTTAATTGTTGTAATAACTTTAAAAATGCCTGAATTCAATTATAATAAGAAAATATAAAACATTTTTTATAAGCTGTAGAAACTTTTATGGCTCTTGGTCAAATTTTTTATCAAATAAGTATTGTTGTTAACAAATAAATGGATAGTTAATGTGAAAACCCAGACAACACTTGTTTTGTTTATATTCTTGTAATATTAATGTTACAAACATATTCTTGCAACAAGAATAAAAATAAATTTTGTATTTAATAAACAATATTTAGAGGATCAAACAGATAGCTTATGCTAAAACCAAAAGTTCTCATAAGAAGCTGTTTAGAGGAGCAGCTCACATGGCTTGCTGTGTTTGTTTTAAGAGAGCTTTTCTCAACTCTTGTGCTCAATTTCTCCATGCCAAGGCATGTATACATATATATATATATATAAATTTATATATATTATACATATTATGTATACATTATATATATATATTATATATATACAATTTATATCTATATCTATATATATATCTATATCTATATATATATCTATATCTATATATATATATATATATATATATATATATATATATATATATATATATATATATATATATATATATATATATATATATATATATATATATATATATATATATATATATATATATATATATATATATATATATATTAGAGTGTTCCAAAAACATCATACTTAAAAAATATTTCCTGTTAGCGCCTTAATACTTTAAGGGGTCTCCTTAGGCTCTTTAACATTGAACGAATCCCTAATATAGTTAAGAAAAGTTTTATAAAAGTGTTTTATGTCTGTTATCAAATGAAGCAAAATTATTTCAAAGTTTTAAAATTTGTTGCAATTGTTGCAATTGTTCAACAAAGTTATAACTAATTTTTTTTTATATTAGCAAATTAATATTTTTTTTTTAACTTTGAAATAAAAATATTTTAAAGTTAAAAAATTATAAAAGAACAAAATAAATTTTTATTTATTTTCTATTTTTATACATCAACTTAAAAAAGAATACATAAACAAACAAAGAAAACAACAATAAAAGACTTTTAATTAAACATTAAAAAAAAGAATATAAAAGACTTTTTTCTGATTTAGATCTAATTAAAGAAAAAATTTTTATTTAGAATCATGTCAAAGCAACGCAACAAATTATATAATAAAAAAGTTATTAAAAAAATTTTATCGAAAAAATTAGTGAACATAACTTTTTTCACTTTTAGTTAATAAACTTTATATATAAAAATATTTATTTTTATATATAATGATCATTTTTAAAATTTTCAAACAACTTTGCTATATTTGAAACCCAACATTCAAGCAGCAGTTGTGAATGTTGTGAAGTGATTAAAATTTTGGCTTTAAAACTAGAGGTCTAGAGGATCAAAGTTAGCTTCTACCATATATGCATCATTAGTTGAAAGAAGACATGAACTTCCAGGTTAAATATAGCACCAAATTAACTGAATAAAAAAAAACTTAAAAAATTAAAAAGGATGCACTTTAAAAACTTTTATTTAATACTAGTGAAACACTAATCAAATTTAATTTTAAACTTTTTATTTAATACTAATAGAGATTTTTAAAAAATCTATGGTCAAGAGAGAACCTAAAAATATATCTTATTTAAAAACTAATTAAATTTAGTGTTTATTTATTGTATAGAACAGGTTGATGGGGTGATAGCAAAGAGTTTTCAAAAATTTAATTTTTGGGACTCTTAAAATATATACATATATATATATATATATATATATATATATATATATATATATATATATATATATATATATATATATATATATATATATATATATATATATAACAATATTATTATATATATATAAAAATATATATACAAAAAAGTGTAGATGTAACTGCTACCGTAAAATTATACAAAAATATACAAAAAGTATAGGTTTAACTGCTACCGGCAGTATCATTAGCAAAATTGCTAATAATTGTAATAGAACATTGCAAATTAGAGTTTCGTTTGTTTCCAGAAAAATATTGAAAAATAAATGTGCCATAATTTTTAAACATCAATCTATATTTTTTCTTTAACTAAATTATATGAAAACTTACTTGAAACTCCATTGATTATAAAAAAGTTTTTAATAAATCCATCTTGAGCTTCATTCCATGGATTTGAAGCATATACTTTCACATTTCTAAATGTTTGAGCTTGACTGTTGATAATAGAAAAAACAACATCTCCATTTATTCTAATTGTGTATAAATAATATGTGCTCTTTAAAAATTGACTAACTTCAATGTTAGTCCACATATTTAGTTTCAATGGATCTGTGTTAAAATAGTAATTTTGGTAACCATTTATTGGAGCAGCAACATGCAGTGTTCCATTACCATTTTCATGAAACCATATACCAGGAGTTCTATCACCATAGTTAGAATTATCAGAACCAATAGTAAAATGAATAACACTATGATAGTAAGGAACAAACTTATTAGGATAAACATCAAATGAAATTAAATATTCTTTATCAAGAATTGGTATTTCAGCAATAATATTTCCTTTCACTAATGGAGTATGGGTATTACCAACAATGTACTCTAAATTCAAAGGAAAAAAATTAATGCCCTAACAACTACCCATTTTTTTTCATTAAAAAAAAAATTGCTACACTAACTTACTTCATATATTTAATGAAGTTGCTTATATTGCTAACAATTTAACTATGAATATTATATTATCAAACATTAAATAATGTGAATAAAAAAAATCCTCTAACCAACTTTTCCATTTGTAATCAATAAGTCAGCAATAGAACCATTTTGAGAATCACACAAAGGATCAGAAGCATACACTTTTACATTTTTAAAGTTTGTTACATTGTAATTTTCTACTCTATGTATATTGACTCCATTCAAATCAACAGATAGCCAATATTTTCCATTTGATAAAATTTGACTTATTTTAACGAAAGACCATTTATTTAAAGTAAGTGGGGGTGTTTCAATAGAGTAATTACCAATATTATTTACCACAACAAAAATAGCAAGCTTTCCAGAACCATTTTCATGAAACCAAACACCTGGATTTCGATCGCCATTTTCTACAATATCGTTATCGAAAGTAAAATGAAGAACATTTTTTAATCCTTTAGAATAACTTTTAGGTTTTAGATTAAAAGATACAGTATACTCTTTCATCATAACATTGAGAGTTCCAAGATATAAACCTTTTATTAAAGTGAGTTCTTGTCGATAGTGTATAAAATCTAAATTAAATGTTTATACACTTTTCAAAAACTTAATGCAAATTACAATACACTTTTTAAAAACTTTTTGCAAAGCCTTTTTATAAAAACTAGTAATACATAACAATCAAAAGTAAAAAGTAAAATGAATAATACAAAGCTCATTTTAAAAAGGTTATGCAAAACTTATTTGCAATACTTTTTACAAAAATTAATAAAACTTTATAAGATTTATACAACATTATTTTACGATTTTAATGAGAAAATTAATTAAAAAAGGACACATAATCCATCAAAAAATGAAAATAAAAAACACAAATACAATTGAAAATTCTCCACTAAAATAGCAAGAGCCACGTCAAATTAAATTTATTATAAAAACTTTTTTTTTTTAAAAAAACTTTATTAACTAAACAGAAAATTTTTTTCAGAAAATTTAAAAAGTTGTAGATAGTATAAGTTGACAGAAAATTTAAAAAGTTGTAGATAGTATAAGTTGAGAAAACATAAAGATGGGAGAGAGTTTCAAAACATTGACATGAGGGGTAAAAAACTAGACAAATAAAAGTTTTTAGAGCATAAAAAGACAGCTTTAGTAGAATGATGCACCTTTGCTCAATGATGAGTCAAGTAAAAATGAGTTTTGGTTAATGGAATTAAAGATGATAGCTTGTTTGAGCAACAACCATGATAGTAATTGTAGAAAAGAGAAAGAGATGCAACTTTATGATGATGGTAGAGTGCATTAAGCTTGGCAAACTCAGTGCAGATCCAACTAAATTTATAATAAATTTTTGGACCTTTTCTAAAAGAGATTGATCATCAATAGAAGAACCAGCCCAAATATGACATCAGTGTTACATATATAAGGATGAATAAAAAAAATGTAGAGATTTGGGATTACATTAAGCACAAATAAATGATGCAACATAGCAGATTCTAGTATATATAGCAATAAATTGTATATATGTTTTCCATGAGAGGCAAGTAGTGATAAATTTAAAGGATAGTCCAAAAAGATACAAAGTAAAGACGCAAGTAGAAGTGACACGATATGAGGAAAGTTTATGAAGAAAAGCAACATGCAAAATATTAACAAGCCATTAATATGTCAAGAGCAATAGATCTTGCCTTGCTGCCTCTATCTAATGCAAGATGGGATCATTCAATTACAGCAGTAGCTAATTAGGCTGTAGAATAAAAAGATCAAAATTTATATTAATGCTTTGAGAGTTATTAGACTCAAATAACACTATTGTTGACTAAAGACAAAAAAGACCTCACTACTAATAGAGAGAAGACTAATTGTATGATATTTGACCGGGCCATAGTGTTTTCAAGATTTTGAACCACAACTGCCATTTTCAGCAGGCAGTAAATAACTGTGTTTTGTTGAAGTTATAATTCAAAATCCACCGCAAGCACCAATCTGTAATCTGTTACAGAATTGAAATATTGTAAAAAACATAGGTAAGAATTACTCTGTTGAATTCTTTTTGCTCAATTAGGAAATCCAACATGTGTAATTATATATATATATATATATATATATATATATATATATATATATATATATATATATATATATATATATATATATATATATATATATATATATATATATATATATATTAGAAAATAAAAATACGTGATTTTCACAACTTTAGGTTTCATGCTGTTGCAATCATCAGATGAGATATAAATATAGTATGTTTGTTAAAAAATTATATACAATTGAAACTATACAGAAAAAACCTATACAAAAAAAACTATTGTAACAACTGCAATTATCTAATCTTCAGGTTTGTGGTTGCTTAATAGAAATTTATTTTTGTGACAACATTTGGAAATTAACTCTGTTTTTTTATTAGGTAGCTCTTTAGCATTTTTATAAAGTAAAATTTTTCATATAAACAAAGTAAACATGTTATTGTAAGTATTTTTTTATTGAATTGTCGTAAGCAGGGGCTTTTTTAGGATAGATCAAGTTAATTCTGGTGTTTCTTTCAGTTTGTTCATAATTTCCCATATATATTTTGAGAGAGTAGTTGCATTTGAATGTTTTTTATTTATAAATGATTACTTGGGGTTTGCATATCTCTTTTTCCACACTCTCTCTGATAAACCAATGTATGCTTTGCTGGGCGTGCTATACATTTGTAAATTATGTTTGTCCCTCTACAATATTTATTCAGCGGGCTGATTTATTTTTGTTTGCAATTGTGAGGGAGATTTTCAGTCAGGTTATTTAAATTTCTTTTTTTGTTGTGACTTTTTATAATTTTTGAAATGTTTTTTGAACAGCTATTTGAACCGTTCATGCAATGGGTTTGAAGGTGGGAAATGCTTATCTATTACTTGCAAAAAGATTCAACCAACATTGGTAGAGACGTTTTATTGTAGGGTGGGTTAAACCAAATTATATTCCTTTTTCTTTGATGGGGTATCATCTTTTGGGTTGTTTAAAAGTTTTTAAAACTGTTTTGTTTAAGTGCTTCTTCCTATTCTGTTTTTGAGGAGTTGAATATTTTCTATCGGAAGAATTTTGCGATAATTGATCATTAATGGAGAGAGGGATCTGCTTAAGGACTTGGGGTGGGTGGTTTGATTCAGTCTGGATGTAGAGTAGTTGATCATTTTGTTTCTTTTAAAAGGTTGGTAGGAGTTTTTATAAAGATTAAAAGTTACATCAAGAAAAATAGTGCTGTTTAGATTGATTTGAATATCTATTTTAAATATGATGTTATTAAATATCTCAATTATATTTTTTCTGACTTAATCTAACTGTGCGGTAGTTGTTTTGCGCATTACCATCAATCCATTGTTTCGGTAAAGACCTATATCATTTTTTTAATAATGGTTTTGGATAAAGAGTCTAGAATGTATAAACCCACCAGTTCACATACTTTGGCTCCGTCAAAACTTCCCATTGTGACGTCAAAACAATTCTTATACTCCTTTTTTTATCCATGTTTCATTTTTAAAAAATAATAGCAATTTTCTGCAGTGATTTATGACCATAATTTTTTTATTGCTGATTTTAGTGTGTTGTTTTGCAAATATTACGGCGTTGTTTAGTATGTCTTTTGTGATGAATGGGTAAAATTCATTAATGTCGAGTTGTATAAATACACAGTGTTGCTTGTTGCTTATGTTTGTAAACTATTTGATTACTTCAGCATTGTTTTTCCATTGGTTTGGTTTTAATTTCTTTTTTATTTCCTTGTTGATTTTATCTAGTTTTTGCTGACAATGCCGAGTTCACTTTTTCCTGGATTTAATCAGTGGCAAGATTTTTGATTTCCAAAGTTGTTTTTGTGGTCTTTTAATGTAATGAATGTTTCTGGTGATTATATTGATTTGTTTGTTTATATTTAGTTTAGTTACTATGCTTTTTGCTTCAAGGTTGATTGAATTTTCTAGTTTTTTAGGGGCTTTTTTGTATGTTTTTGTGATGTTTTCATTTAATCGTTTGGAGTAATCTTCGGGGTTAATTGGTAAATGTTGTTAGTTTTGTCGACAAATATTAGGGTGTTAGAGTTAGATTTAATTTTTGATACCTTGTTCTTTAATTTTTTTTTGAAATTGGCTTCGGCATTTCTTAAACTTTATTAATTTTACTAAATTAAATAGTTCTGTCTTAAAGTTTTCTAATTCTTTGCATTGTGAAGGTATTTTTTTTGTTTTTAAATCAAAACTTTCTTGTGTACTTGTTTTTGTTTTGTTCGTTGTTTGGTTCGTGTACTTGTTTTGGTACTTTTGTTTGTTGTTTGTTTCGTGTTCTTGTTTTATATATATATATATATACATATATATATATATATATATATATATATATTTATATATATATATATATATATATATATATATATATATATATATATATATATATATATATATATATATAATAATAATAATAATAATAATAATAATAATAATAATAATGATAAGCTGCGGCGAACAATAAAATGTTGCTTGAAAGAGGTAGCAACACTTTAGCTCTTTGCCAGTAGACAATGAGCTGTAGCAGCAATTCGGTACATTAACTGTAATTCTAGTGCTGGCTACAGTGTTTGTCTAAGCGGTTTTTAAATTCATTAAGATGACGAGAGTCAATCACAGTTTGTGGGAGTGAATTCCATCGGCTTACTACTCTTTTAGTTTTAGGGAAGAATTGAGTCTAGTAGAAATAGCATGCATGTTGTTATTGAGGTCAGAAGCATTAAAGAACTCTTTTTATTGACGATGAAAGTGTCCTCTAGTTATTCGCACAGATGGATAGCCGATTTGTGGGTTAATCCAATAAAATTTTCTAAGTTTAGGTTTGAGAGTAACACTTGTATGTAGTTCTCATTAAGTCTATTCAAGATTGATGTCTCATCAATCACAGAAAATGTGCGCTTTTTGAATGTTGGCAGCAATTGACTCAAACTTTAAGAAGTAAAAACAGATCAAAAGTAATTGTTAAGGATCGTAGCTATATGGCTTTCGTTAGAAATAATGTTTCAATATAGGTAGATTGGAATACATTATAACATTCATTAACATTTAAATTTTTAAAACGATTGACCCAGTTGATATCTTTGAAATACATATTTAGTTTATCGAAATTACCATTTTTAAAATCTTGTCGTGATGAAAAAAACCCGATTTCTAGGAGGGTTTGACGATTCTACAGCAAAATTCCAAGTTAGAATTAAATGAGCTTGTCCTTTTTTAGTGCACCCCAGTTGAGAATGTTTTTCAAGAGAAAATATGCGTTGAGATGACTCAGTTAAAATAAGATCTAGAGTGCTAGATGAACCTAATATAGAGTTCAATTGAAAAGTTTAAAAATTGACATGCTATGTTAAATGATTTGAATCAAATGTTTCAATAAAGTCTTCAGCTAGTGAGTTTGTGGTAATTGCTGTGTTGTTATGCCATGTGGTATGGTCAGGGTTAAAATCTCCTGCGATAAGAAGGCCAGAGTAGTGTTTTTTTTCAACTAAATTAGATGCAAAATTTATAGAGGCTTTAATTTGATTATTTACAAAGTTATTGCTGAGAGGTAAACGGTATATGCAACCAACTAGAATTTTTTTAGTTCCAAGATTAACTGAACACCAAACTTGTTCAGAGTCATTGTTAAGTTCAAGATGTGTTACTTTATGGCTTATTAGTGTATCAGATATATAGATGCAGACTCCACCATGAAGATTAATTTTGTGATCACACCTATATGTGATATAATTAGTGAGATTAAAGATAGAGCTTTTATTAAACCATGTTTTTGTTATAAAGACAAGATTCAGTGGTGCTTTTGATATATATATATATATATATATATATATATATATATATATATATATATATATATATATATATATATATATACATATATATATATATATATATATATACATATATATATATATATATACATATATATATATATACATATATATATATATATATATATATATACATATATATATATACATATATATATATACATATATATATATATAAATAATATATATATATATATATATATATATATATATATAAATATATATACATATATATATATATATATATATATATATATATATATATATATATATATATTCATTGATGTTTATTATTGTATAATAATAATAATAATAATAATACAAAACTCTATTTCAGTTAAAGCTCAATACGTAAAGAAAGTAAACAACTTTCTAAATAGAGTGGTATATATATATAAATATTTTTAATACATAAAGAACAAACAACTTTTCATGAAACCATAAGTTTCATGCCTATACGGCAATCATCAGCCATGTACTATATCAAAAACAAACAAAAAAATGTTAATAAAATTACAAAATACATGGAAGTGAGATCTGATGAGACATCATTATGGAGACAAAACAAGAAAATGTCAAAGGAAAATTTTTATATAAATCAGCTAATCACCAGTATAATAAAACGAAAGAAGGAATTAATTTTTATGTCTACAATTTGAAACCAACTCATTCCTTATGTTCAACAGACTTTAAACAAATTTTGGATTAAGAATTATATGTTTGACAGCGCTTGATAATTTTCCACTTAGTAAAAAATGAAAGGTTTTCTTCTTTAAGTTTTAAAATTTCTTTAAATAATTCCGTATCATTTCTTTACTTAATTAAATTAAAAGATTTTAAATTGTTTGCATACTTTAACTTGAAAGGGGTCTCACTAATACCAATATAAACTTTTTTTGTGTAATCTGGTTTATCGGATGAAACAGTAGCTTAATATACAATATTCTTACTTAGACACTGGTTGTTCATAATGCAGGTAGATTTATTGATGCAGTTGCAGGTTTTTGTTTCGGTTTTTTTATGATTGTATAAAATATTTTGATTATGCGAACTGATAACTTAATGTTTTGCATACACGAGTAGCTAATTTTAATAGTGTTTCTGTTAAAAATCTTGTGCAATAAATGACCAACAGGAAAGCTTGTATCAATTATTTTTTAAAAAAGGTTTTCTATCTTAGTTGCAACATTTTTACTATATGGGGGATTATACCAAATAATGTTTCATTTGTGAATTTTGTTTTGAATGAGTTCTACATCTGACAGATATTTGAGCTTGGATGAGAAACCTGATTTTAACAATGCATCCTGATAGGGAGAAACAGTTTTTTGAAAAATTTCTTTGTTTGAAGATGCAGTAAACACTCTTAGTTCAATTGTTCGCGGTAAACTTTTTAATATGCACAGAGGGTGGTTAGAGTCTGCGTGCATATAGTTAAGAATGTTATCTGGCTTTGAGTAAGGTTGGAAGAAACTGTTGCTAAGAATTAGTGTTAAGTCAAGGTAATTGATAATTCCAACATTACAGCTGGTAGATAAATGGAGACTTTTTTTTTGCTTTGCATTGCTTTTAAAAATATTTACAAAATGCTTCCTTATTTTTTTCCATTTGTTGGCCACAGCGGTTTTTAAAAATAGCTAGACCATTGTCCCAATATGAACCTAACTCATAATTCCTGTTATAATATTGAAATAGTTATCCTGTTATAATATTGAAATAGTTGGTGCAACATAAATATTCCCACTAATTCACATACTTCTGCACCATCATAAGCACTCAGTTACATCAAATAATTCTCCATCTTTTTAAATCCAAGAATCGCCATTGTTAAAGATTTAAGATTTTCTTGCGTGTATAATAAATTTACTAACTTCTTGATTTATAACTAGATGCTGACCAGCAAACTCTACTGTGTCGCTAAGTAGCTTTACATTAATCGATGGGTAAAAGTCAGTTATATCAACAACAACAAAAATATGTAGAGGTGGTTTTCATGAAACCAATGTAAAAACCAATATATATATACATTTTTAATAATACCTTAAAAACAATATAAAACATCTATACATAAATATATATATATATATATATATAAATATATATATATATATATATATATATATATATATATATATATATATATATATATATACATATATAGTACTGATCAAATTAATAGAAATCAGAAATGAAAATTGTGTTTTTTAGATTAAATAATCCTGAAGAGCAGGGATTCATTGTAAAGACTTCAAATTTTAACTTGGTATCCGGTACGCATTCAGTTTCTTACCAAATTATCTTTTATTACTAAAAGTTAATACTTTTTTAGAAAACTTGCTTTTTCTAGACCATACGATGGTGAAAACAAGTGATCTGAGTCCCAAAAAAAAGGTACAAATATAAGTTTTACTAAAAAATACATAAATGAGCGAAAAGGAAGAAGCAAAAATATTGAAGGTATCAACCTCGTCTGTGTGCAAAATGAAGAAAGCACTTGATAAAGGCATGGGTCTTGAAGCAAAGACGATTGTAAAACTTGGCTGTAAAAAAAGAACAACTCCACAAGAACAGACAGAAAAATTGTAAACCTGTGCCAAATTAACAGAAGAGTTTTATGTAGAAAAATTGCTACCAATTTAGAAGAGGAAGGTGTGAAGACAAGACGGTTGGCTGTTAATAGAAGTTTTATGAAAGCTGGGCTTTGTGGTAACGGCCCAAGAAAAAACCTTAGCCTACTGAAAAAATGAAGCAAGCTAAGGTTTGAAGAAAGCAAGTTTTGTTTATCTTTATAACATACAGCTATTTTAGGAAAAGAAGAATAATGGAAAAAAATGGCTGCCCATTCTCAAACCCTCAGTCAATGTAGCAACACTCCTTAACATGCATACATACATATACATATATATATATATATATATATATATATATATATATATATATATATATATATATATATATATATATATATATATATATGTATATATATATATATATATATATATATACACATACATACATAGATACATACATGAATATATATATATATTTAAATATACATACATATACATGTAGAATTATACATATATAAATATATACATGTTTATAAATACATATATATGTGTATATATTAATAAATTTATATATATATATATATATATATATATATATATATATATATATATATATATACATACATATATATATATATATATATATATATATATATATATATATATATATTTAATCAGCAAATATGCTTTCAGGAGACTGTGGTGCGTAAAGTTGTTATCAGCATGCCAATACTGCTCCACTGTGACATCTAAAGTGGCTTTGTTCTGGTATAAAAACAATTTAGGTCTGCTAGGCTATATTGCCGCTGCCAGCTAAAGTGGGGTAAATCGGTATATACATCATCATATGCTGTGGTTTTAACAGCATAAAGCTAGACCTGGTAAGGTACCACATGACAATATTACTCAAAACAAGCACTTTAAGTCACTTTAGGTTTATACTCTGCATACTATATTCTTGATAAAAAATTGATAGTTTTTTTACAAAGTTTTATAGAGTTTTTATAAATTACATAATTATAGGTTTTTTTAAATTTAAATATATTAATACAAATCCGTAATCCAGCAGTTTAGGGGCCTATAATTATTATATTTTATTTCTTGAGAAAAATCAGTGAAGCATTTAGAATTTGTTTTTATGCATAAGTGAGTTTATAAATGAGTTAATTAAAAGCTAAACATTTAGATTTTTAAAATACTGTAGTGTTATGCATGAGTATTAGGGGTTTTGAGAAAAAAAAATTTTCAAATTCAAAAAAAACTAAATCATCTAGATTTGAAGCAAATATTTTAAACTAACTCCAAAAAATTTGGGTATCATTCAATCACAATTTTCTTTCCCTATAAAAACATATTTGGAAAAAAAAAGAAACCTGTAAATGATTAAAAACAGCTTCTTTTAGCTGCCTTGAGAGCAAGACTAATCTAAATATTTATTAAAAATTTTTTTCTAGGGCATTAATAAATATATGAACTTTTGAATAAAATGGTATGATTTTTATTTCTTTCTCTAAAAATAGTATAATTTACATTTTAAATTATCCTCAGGGCAGGTTATCCTGCTACTGGTAACATGTAACCCACTACAACCTGCTTCAAGTCCTGCTGCCTCGCTGTCCTTAAAACACCCCTTTCCTCGGGTTTCTTGGTTTAGTAAAGGCTTGAGATGTATCAATAAAAAAAAACTCATATAAGGCAGAAAATAAAGGCATCCGTCTTGTAGAAGGCCTCCTAAACAAAGACTAAAGGGATAAACAGATTCTATCTGTTGTTTAGTGTTGCACCCATTCTTCATCTATTAGACTGGCATAGATGTATTTATAGCATATTGCTTTTAGTTTAGGATGTTGAATGCTGGATCTTCTTGACTCAATGCATATGTTTTGCTTGTGTCTATGTTTTTATGACTAGGCAACTCATTCTATTATCTCTTAATGAGATAATAGAATGAGTTGCCTGGAACTCCTAAAAATCTTAAAACTCAGTTTTATGCTTCTGAGGTCGGCTGTAGTCAGGATTCAAAAACTTTTTGGTAAAATATCAGAGTACTAACAGTGCCATGTTGCCCATTGATGGTGTCCCTGTTTAAACAACTTGTGCACATTGTCGAGGCTGCATTTGGAGCCCTTTCTTATGTCTGAGGGTTTAATAAAAGTAAAGAGTCAAGTTACTTTGACAACTTTAAAAATTAATAAAGTACAAAAAACTATAAAACACAAAAAAACATTGTCATCACCAAGTTCTCTAAACCTACCATTCACTAATATTTGTGGTCTTTACAGTAACTTTTCTTCTGCTGAGTCTTATCTCTTGCAAAGTTCACCAGATCTACTTGCTCTTTTTGAGACTAATTTGAGTTTGGCTGTTTTATCTTGTGATCTTGTTGATGGTTCTCTTCTTTTAATTCATAAAAATTCAAATAGTCATATGCTTGGCCTGGGCATTTATGTTCATAAGATTTCATCCATAAGTCAGAAAACTAGGTTTGAATCCACAGACTATTTTTTTAAGTGCTTTAATTCTTCACAACTTCACTCTATTGCCTTTCGCTTTCTGTATCAGTTCTATTCTCTTACATGTTCTATATCGCTCTCCTTCATTTCAAGCCTGCAAACTTTTGGTTGTTATTTCTGATCAAATTGACCAAGTTCACTCTGTTTATTCTTTAGCCAATATTGTTATTGTTGGCTCTAGTGTCAGTGAATCTGCAGGTGTTAAGGCTCACAATATTTTTCTTTCTCAATCTTTAACTCAAATAGTTATTTTTCCACCTCACTTTCCAGACAATCCCAAACATTTATCTTTTCTACTCAACTTATGTCTTGTTTCTAATCATGGTCACTGCTCAGTTTCTCCACATTCACCCTTTAGTGCTTCTGATGGCAGTTTTATCTCTCTAAAACTATTATCTCCTTCGTCTTCATCATCAGAATCCCTTTATCATAGTACTTCTTACAACTATCTTCATGCTGACTGGGACTCTCTTTATGTTTTTCCTTGTGATGGTCCTCGGGAAATTTTTACGTCTTTCTGGTGACAAATGTGCTTCTTACATAACTTCTTGCATTCAGGTTAGCATTGAACCTTTTATTCCTTCTCGACAATTCCAAGTCAAGCTTCACTCTTCTCCATGGTTTTTCTCATATAGTACCGCTGAACTTTTATTCAAAACCATTACCTCAAAATCAATTTGCCAGAAAACAGACATCTGTTTACTATTGCTAAAACCCATTGTATGTTGCATGAAAAAAAATTAATAGTGGCTGCTAGCAGTCTCGTTGGGATGGAATCAGTTATAAAAAAAAATATGGTAAATTAACATTTTGTTAAAAAAACTATATCAAAAAACAGGGTTGGGGTAAACAATTCTCCTCAACTAAAAAGCTGAAAATTGATTTATAGATTAAATTCAGCTAAAATGTATCTATCGTAACAATTTGAATTACCGTACAAATTTACTACCGTAAGAATTTGAAAATACTACCGTAAGAATACGAAAGTACTACCGTAAGTAGTAGTACGAAAATACTACAGTAAGTAGTATTTTCGTACGTAGAAGTAAGTAGAAGTACGAAAGTACTACCGTAAGAATTTGAAAAAAGTTATTTCATTAAGTTTAAAAGAAACTTCAATTTAATTTAATTTTATTTCAAAAAATTTTCAATTTCACTATTACTTACTAAGTTACACTACTAAGTTACTTAAAAATACGTTTTGCCTATTTTTCCAGGTAAAAATCAATTCTATATTAAAACTTAGACATATTAGAGTTCATTGAAAGAAAACTGGTGCTCTTTGTGTAAATTATTTTTTTAGGTGTAAAATCAATTTTATCTAACTGGTCAATTAACTCAGGTGTTTAGGGATTAAATTTGCAGTGGTTAACCAAATCTCCACTGTTTTGGTGGTTTCTGAAGGAATGTCTGAAACTTCTCTTTGTCTTCTTTAATGAAGACATCAAAGAAAGATGTTGTCTTTTCAGTTATCCGATCCTCCAACATTTACTGTTTGTTTTACTTCTCAAATTTACATGACATTTACTTAAACTTGAAAGGGTATTAAAAAGAACTAGCTTTTAATTTTCGAACTCACTTCCAACATTGTTGGGAGTAATTACTATAAAGTAAAAAGTTATAAAAAACAAAGAACATTGTTAAAGAGCAAGGATATGGTTGACAGAAGATTTAAAAAGTTGCAGATTGTATAAGTCGAGAAAACATAAAGATGGGAGAGAGTTTCAAAACATTGATGTGAGGGGTAAAAAACTAGATGAGTAAAAGTTTTCAGAGCATAAAAAGACATCATTAGTAGAATGAAACACCTTTGCTCAATGATGAGTCAAGTAAAAATGAGTTTTGGTTAATGGAATAAAAGACCAAAGCTTGTTTGAGCAACAACCATGATAGTAATTGTAAAGAAGAAGAAAGATGATGAAGAAGAATTGTAATTAAGAAGAAACAAGAAGTAATTGTAAAGAGAAAGAAATGCAACTTTATGATGATGGTAGAGTGCATTAAGCTTGGCAAATTCAGTGCAGGTCCAACTACATTTATAATAAATTTTTAGACCTCTTTTAAAGGGAAAGATTTGGGATTACATCAAGCACAAATAAATGATACAACTGTAGCTGATTCTAGCTTTGATATCAGTTATATATATGTTTTACATGAGAGGTAAGTAGTAATAAGTTTGAAGTATAGTTCAAAATAATGCAAAGTAGAAAAAGCAACATTGAAGTTACACCATACGAAGAAAGTATATGGTGAAAAGCAACATGGGAGACATTTACAAGCCATTCATATGTCAAGAGCAATAGCTCTTCGCTTGCTGCCTGTATTTAACACAAGATGGAATCATTTATTTACAGCAGTCACCAAATAAGCTCAAGAATAAGAAGATCAAAAATTATATTGATTGTTAGAGAGTTATTAGACTCAAACAAGACATTTGCTGATTAAAAAAACAAAGACTTTGCTACTGATAGATTGAAGACTGATTATATGATGTTTAAAAAGACCAGAGTGTTGTCAAGATTTTCAAAAACAAGAACCACAATTGCCTTTTTTCAGCAGGCAGAAAATAACTATGTATTTTATAACTGGGGCTTGCATTGGCTTGTGAAGTTAAGCTTCACAAGCCACTGCAAACCCCAACCTGTAATCTGTTACAGAAGTGAAAAAACATATTGTAAAAAACATTCAGTAGAAATACTCTGTTGAATTCTTTTATATATATATATATATATATATATATATATATATATATATATATATATATATATATATATATATATATATATATATATATATATATATATATACAGTATCGGACAAAACAAGTGCAACCAAATAATGCTAATTTAGTTTCTTTATATAAAAGTGCTGCATTTTTTCAAATTAGAGAAATAACTATGTAACTATTTGGAGACAAAGTTCTTCAAGTTTTATTCATCACAAAGTTCATTATTTGTACACAAAAATAAATAAATTAATCAAAAATATTAAAAAAAAGTTGATTTCCTTCTGGACAAAACAAGTGCAACTCGACAAAATGTTGACCAAGCTGTATTTCGCTATCAATATTTTGTGGCGAATCCTTTGTTGTCGATCACAGCTTTGCATCTTCGAGGCATAGATTCGATCAGGTGATCAATGAAGCTTTGTGGAATCGCTGCACAGGCCTTTTGGATTTGTTCAAACAGTTGATCCTTATTGCGAACACCTTCACAATTAATTCTGCGGTTGACGATCTCCCACAGGTTCTCCACAGGGTTGAGATCCGGAGATTGAAGCGGCCAATCCATTACCGATAGGTGGTTGTCTTGAAACCACTGCTTGATTACTTTTGCAGTGTGTTTCGGATCGTTGTCTTGCTGAAAAACCCATTTTATTGGCATATTCTATTCAGCATGAGGTAACATAACATTTTTAAGGATATTTTTATACATGAAACGGTCCATTTTTCCATCGTTTCGATGTATTGGACCTAGACCGTTAGCGGAAAAACACCCCCAGACCATTACATTGCCTCCACCATGCTTCACGGTATTATGGCAGTAACGTAAATCGAGGCGTTTTCTAAGCCGGTCGACGTACACAGCAAATGTCATTGCTCCCAATGATGTTGAACTTCAATTCATCACTGAACAGGACAGTTCGCCATTTCTGCACATTCCAGTCAATATGAGATGTAGCAAACAGGAGTCTTTTCTTCTGGTTTTTTAGTGAAATCAGCGGTTTCTTTGCAGGGCGTCGAGAAAACAATCCGGCTTCAACAGCACGTTGTCTGATTGTTTGATCCGATAGAGGTAGCTCTAATTGCTTTTGTACCTCGACTGATGATATCCAGGGATCCTTCTTGACGGATCTGACAATTATAGAATCCTCTCTAGAAGTAGTGGAACGCGGTCTTCCAACTTTGTTATCTGCTGCCAACTTCCCCGATACGATATTTGGAACATAGTCTTGATATGGTACATTTTTCACGCAATATTTATTACAAATACTTTTTTGTGACATTCCACTTACGAAATTGCCAATAATTTTCTTTCTTAGTTCCAATCCAAGACTGTCGGGAGCAATTTTTGCACTTGAAGTCATAAAAATAATGAAAATAAATAATCATGCTTCTCAAGGCTTACCGTGTTACATTTACCTTGTGATGATACATTAAAGCTCTGTGGAACACAACGCCTTGGTTGGATGTGGACTGTATCGATGTAATGAAACACTTGTTGTATTTCACTTCTTGTATTGATGTTCTTCGATACAACACTTTGATAAAACTCACTTCGATAAACTGTCTTGATAATATTGACTGATTGACTTCCATATACTGACTGAATTACATGTCGATTTACATGTCTCTCATAGAGTAAAATGAATCTGTGTGAACCTGTTCTGGAAGATTCTAGATGCTTCTTTTCGATGCTTCTGGAAGCTTCAGGATGCGTCTGGATGCTTCTGAATGTTTCTGGATATTTCTCGATGCTACTGGATGCTTCCAGATGCTTCTTCTGGAAACTTCTGGAAGCTTCTGCATGCTTATGGAAACTTTTGGAAACTTCTGGATACTTCCTTTAATTATTAAAAAACTTCCGTGACGTTGACACGGACCAGACTTCAGAAAATGAAACAAACCAAAAAAGTTGCACTTGTTTTGTCCGCTGCAAAATGGCACTTGTCAACGAAATTCTGCCTGTGTGCTGTAACCTGTCAGCTGATTGCTCATGTCTTCGCATGCTATGACTCCAGACTCCTGAACTGTTTGCTGTGGTAGTATAGTTCGTTTCGTTTTTAAGACATGTAAAATTAGGAACACTTTTTAACATCGTTCGATGTTGATTGCAAATGTTTTATTACTGTATATATTTTATATATATATATATAAAATATATACAGTAGATTTATGAATATATGTATATATATATGATTTAGATTTATGAATATATATATATATATATATATATATATATATATATATATATATATATATATATATATATATATATATATATATATATATATTCATAAATCTATATATATATATAGATTTATGAATATGTAGTACAGTTATATACATGTTTATACATACAAATATACAAAACATATATAATTATATATATATATATATATGTTATATATAGATATATATGTTCTTTCTTCATTTTGCACATTGATGAGGTCGATACCTTCAACAAATTTGCTACTTCCTTCTCGTTCATTTCTGTAATTTTCTGTAAAACCTAAATTTTACTGAAATATACAGAATTACTCTGTTGAATTCTTTTATTTATATATATATATATATATATATATATATATATATATATATATATATATATATATATATATATATATATATATATATATGTAAATTATGTTAGTGTATTTTACAAATAGAGTGCTCAATGTTCTTAAAGAACAGAGCAATAATTAATTAGTAAAAAACACTTATCTAACTTTTATCTTCGACTTGGAGTTTCACCATTGCTGGATCATCAGGAAGAGTTCTATATCTATATATATATATATAATATATATATATATAATCTAATATATATATATATATATATATATATATATATATATATATTATATATATATATATATATATATATATATATATATATATATATATATATATATATATATATATATATATATATATATATATATATATATGTCCTGAAAACCAGGGATTTGTTGTAAAGACTTCAAATTTTAACTTGTTATCCGGTACGCATTCAGTTACATATTGAATTTTCTATTGTTACTAAAAGTTTATACTTTTTGAGAAAACTTGCATATCCAAGACCGTACGATTGAGAAAGCAAGTGATCTAAGTGCAAGAAAAATAGGACAAATTTAAGTTTTACTGAAAAATACAGAAATGAACCAGAAGGAAGTAGCAAAAATGTTGAAGGTATTGACCTCATCAATGTGCAGAATGAAGAAAGCACTTGATAAAGACAAGGGTCTTGAGGCAAAGAAAATTGGAAAATTTAGCAGTAAGAGGAAAATCAACTCCACATACAGACAAAAAATTTGTAAAGCTGTGCCAATTTAACAGAAAAGCTTTATGTAGAAAAATTGATACTAATTTGGAGGAGGAAGGTGTAAAGACAAGAGGTTTACCGGTAATCAAAGATTACTTGAAGCTACAGTATATATATATATATATATATATATATATATATATATATATATATATATATATATATATATATATATATATAATAGATATATATATACATTTACATATATATATATATAATTATTTATGTTTTATATATGTGTATGTATTAACATATATATAACTTAACTACATATTCATAAATCTATATATATATATATATATATATATATATATATATATATATATATATATATATATAGATATATATATATATATATAAATATATATATGCATATATACAATATACATATGCATACAAATATATATATATATATATATTTAAAAAAAAATGAATTACTACAATATAGAGTATATATATATATGTGTGTGTGTGTGTGTGAGAGAGAGAGAGGCAGAGAGAGAGAGCTTTCTTAATTGGAACTTTAGCATTTATTTAAAAAAAAAAAAAAGAATTCATCTATATTAAATAATCTTATATAAAAAGAATTCATCTATGCATTTTTTTAAAACCACTTATTTTATATGTTTTGACAGATTTTAAGTTATTCCTCAAAAAATGCATATGTACCATTAATTTATAATTTTTTTGCCTCTTGTTTTTCAATCATCTAATTTTGTGGTCACACGATATTGATTACACTGGGTAAACTATACTGCAATAGGTTATACCGTTTTTCAAGTTTAATGCGAAGCGATTTAAAATGCAAATAACATTATAAAATTATCTTATAAGTTGCTGCAAGCAATATATTGCAATAATATAACAGAATAGCCTAATGTTTCCTTCATTGGAACTATAAGGTTTTCATTACTTAATCAGTAATAAAATGAAGGGGTTGAAGAAATAGTTTAGACGCAACTTAAAAATACTTAGTAACAGCCATAAAACATTAAAACAATACTTTATTTAGTGATTTTTAATCAAAAAATTAAGACTATTATGGAGTAGATGTAATTATACTATATTGCTTCCAGTTTAGAATGTTAAATGCTAGATCTTCTTGACTTAAAATTGGGCTTTAACATTTAGTGCGCATTCTCGAGGCTGTAATTGGAGTGATTTGGTATGTCTGAGGGTTTAACAATTGTAATGAAGCAATTGCTTGGACACAGTGTTACACAGAGTACTGAATACTATCTGAGCTTTGAGTCAAGATACTTCGACAACTTTAAAAATGACTATAGTACCTAAAACTATAAAGCACAAAAAACCATGGTCATCACCAAGTTCTCTATATATACAATATTAATTTTCTTAAATAACTAATAGCACACGTATGAAAACTAATGTAATAATGACAAAATTATTGAAATAATGTAATAATGACAAAATTGTTGAAATAGAATGGCATAGTAAACTAATTTAGTGCTCAACCTCTAAAGCAGATGAAAAAAAATCTAAGGACAAAAATAAAAAACAACAACAAAAATACCTTTTTTAAATACTATTTATTTTATCATTATATATCAGCAGTCTTTATTTTGAAATAGTGATTAAAAAAAATAGATTTTGTAGATTTACATTTAAAAAAAATTGATTCTCATTTAAAGCCTTTTAACATAGAAAATAGTGAACCAGTATGCAAGGTAGACTTTTCGAAGGTAGATCCAACTGTTATTTACGGGTCTTAATTTTTTGAATGATAGATTCATTTTTGAAAAAATAATATGTCATATACAAAAAAAACGCTGATGTCAGATATTATGTGTATAAGTTTATATATATATTTCCCAAAAAAGTGTGAAATAAAGATAAACTCTACTTAAGCTAAAGTACTTAAGTGTTTGAAGTTTTCTTTTTATATTGAAAAAATTTTAATAAAGAGTTGTCAAGCGCAAGATAAACATTAATTTATCATGATTTTACAATATGTTTTAGATATATATTTTATTTTAATATGTAAACTGTACTCGCATATTTCAATCTGTATATCATGTATTTTCTTATTAAACACTTGCATAACTATCAAATATTAGGGTAAAATTGACATTTCTGACAACTTTACTGCAAAACTAAAATGCTTGCAAAAACAACTAAAAAAATAAAAGTAGGATCATTTAAAATCATTTAGAAAAAATTAGGAATACTTTTATAACTACTTTCATTAACTTTATTTCACTTTTAAGGATTGTAAATTATTAAAACTAAATATTGATTTAGTATATTACCAAAATCTTTCTTGAGCACAAAATAATCATTTATTTTAAAAAATAAGACAAACATTTTTATTTTTGAAAATACATGTTTTTTCTATATATTAGTCATAATCAGTTTAAAAATACAAATTTTCATGCTCAAAAAAATTTTTTTTTATACTAATTTTACAAAAACCAATTAAAACAGCAACTAAAATTTAAAGAGTTTCTATAAAACAATAGGAAAGCAATCAATACAAAAAAAAAAGAAAAAGAAGATTATTAATAATTTAGACTGCCAGCGTCACTCTGGCATGATTAGCTTGTTTGTTCATATTGGGTTTTTTGCCACTCTATATATAGTCTCATCATTATACATATAATAATTACCTTTTTTGATTTTTGAATCTTTTTTAAACCTTCTGAGTTCCGCATAAAGGGTTTATTTTCAATTCTTAATGATATTAATAGTGCTAATCTAACAATATTTTGTATTATACAGTATGTCTAATTTATGTACCAGCATTCCATTACACAAAACCATAAATATAGCAGTAAATTTCATTCTTAATAGTAACCCTAATTTAAAAATTAATAAAGCAGATATAGCAAAACTATTACACTATGCCACTTCTTAATCACTTTCAGTTCAAAGGACAAATTTATGACTAAACCAATGGACTGGCACTGGGTTCACTTGCACTGGGTCTCAAAAATCTTTTTATGGGTGATTTTGAAGAAAAGTGATTAAACTTGTATAATGGAGTGAAACTAAACTTTTATAAGAGATATGTTATTTATAAGATATATATTTTGCTGCATTTCCTTCTGAAACTCGTGCTTTCACTTTTTTTGATTACATTATTGATTACAAAAAGCTTTTTTACTATGGAAAAATTAAAACTTTTTTTTTTAGATGTAACTATATTCAAAACTGATAAATCTATTATAACAACAATTTTTTCATAACAAAATTTACTCAGGGCTTTAAATTACACCAAAATTTGGTTTTTGCTCTGGTATTTTTAATTTCTTTAAACATTAACACAAACTATGTATTCAACTTGGCTTCTTGATAAAACATATGTAGCTTATATGTTCAAACCATCTACTAAAGTATTACCTGATAGACAAAAAAAACCATTTGTTATATTAAACTTCCTTACAAAGAAAAATTCCAGATATTATTAAACAAAAGCCAAACTCCATTATTAAAAGATACTGCAAATCAAAATCTGTAAAACTAGCTTTTTTAATCACATGAAACATCTCTTTTTTTTTTGTAATAAAAGTCTCTTTCCTATTAAACTCTATTCTTTTGTAGTTTGTCAGGTCAGGTTATCCTGTAACTGGTAACATGTAACCCAGTACTACCTACTTGATGTCCTGCTGCCTTGTAGGATACGCCTTTTTAGGAAAAGGCTAGGAGATGCCAACTTCAAATTAAAACACCCCCTGCCTTAGGGCTCTTGGTTGAGTAAAGGCTAGAGATGGTGTCTTGATAAAAAAACTCATCTTGGGCAGACGCTAAATGCATCCAGCTACTGTTTTGTAGAAGGCCTCCTAGGCAAAGACTTGAGAGATAAACAGATTCTATCTGTTAACCAGCCTCGCACTCCTTCTTCATTAGGTTGACACAGATGTATTTTTAGAACATTGTTTTCAGTTTATGATGTTGAATGCTGGATCTTCTTGACTCCATGGATCGTTTTTGATTGTGTCTCTGCTTTTATGACTTGGCAACTCATTCTTTTATCTCCTAATGAGAGTACAGCTCTAAAACACAGGTTTATGGTTCTGAGGCCGGCTGGTAGTCAGGTTTCCCGAACTCTGTGGTAGCTCTCAGAGAGGCTGATTCCATCCACAGCTGAAGAATATCAAAGTACTAACTCTGCCATGTTGCGCATGGATGGTGTCCCTGTTCTTACTTTTGGTGTGCATAGCAAAGGCAACATTTGGGAGCCCTTTGTTATGGCTTAGGGTTTATCAATAGTAATGAGGTCATTACTTGGGCTAATAAACAGTGTTCTGAGTACTATCTATGCTTTGAGTCAAGTTCTTTAACAAATTTAAAAATGACAAAAGTACCAAAAACTGAAAAACACAAAAAACCATCATCATCATCAAGTTTATTCATGGTTATATTTGTTTCATTATTTGTGGTCTTTGAAGTAACTTTTCTTCTGTTGAGTCTTATCTCTTCTAAAGTTCACCATACCTTCTTGCTCTTTGTGAGAGTAATTTGAGTTCGGTTGTCTCATCGTGATCTTAGAGTTGATGGTTATCTTCCTTTAATTCGTAAGACTTCAATAGTCACATGCTTGGCCTGGACATTTACATTCATAAGAATTCACCAATTTGTAGGGAAACTAGGTTTGAATTCACAGACATCTTTTGTTTAGTACCACTTCACTCTATCATCTTTCTCTTTGTTCTATATCGCTCTCCTTCATCTCAAGACTCCACTCTTTTTGATGTTATTTGTGATCATATTGACCAAGCCCTCTCTCTTTATCCATCAGCCAATATTGTTGTTGTTGGTTACTTTAATGCACACTGAAAGGCCAAAACGCCAAAGTCCGCTATCTTCAGGTCATAAAATCTCATCACAAAAATTAGGCTCTCGTGACTTCTGAAGAATCTTTAATAGAATCAATAATAAGGACAAATCTCTAATTTCACCTCTCTTGTATGGTTCAGACTTTGTCACCTAACCTAAAGACAAAGATGAATTGTTCGCTAAGAACTTTCATCAATATCAACTCTTGATATCACTAGTTGCGTTCTATCTGGTATAGCCATCAAACAGGTTGATCCATTGCTTGACATTCGTATCACTCAAGCTTCTGTATCTTAAGTGATTTCTTGCTTAGACTCTTATACAGCTTGTGGCTCGGACAACATACTTGTATTAGCCTTGCAGATGTGTTCCCCAGAGCTGTCGTCTTTACTTTCAAAACTATTTGTTTTGAAAGTATAGACGACAGTCTATACTTTCAAAACAAATTAGAAAGTGCTTATCAGAGTCTTGTTTTCCAGCCTTCAGGAAAGTGGCATCTGTTATCCTTATTTTCAAAAATTGTGGAGAGTGATCTGATTTGCCCAGCTACCATCCCATTAGTCTTCCTCCAACCATAAGCAAGGTTCTTGAATCTTTAATTAACAAACACTTATTTTCTCATCTTGAATCTGATAACTTACTTTCTAATCATCAATATGGATTTCGATTTTCTCGTTCTACAGCTGATTTGCTAACAGTAATAACCAAATGGTTTTATTGTGCATTAGATAAAGGTGGAGAGGTTAAGGCCATTGCTCTTGACATTTCTAAAAGTTGACATTTCTCTTGACATTTCTAAAGTTTGACATTCTAAAGGTTAGACATTCTAAAGTTTAATATTCTAAAAGTTTGACATTCTAAAAGTTGACATTTCTCTTGACATTTCTAAAGTTTGGCATGCTTGTCTTCTCCATAAGCTTTATTCTTACAGTATATCTGATAACATCTTTGGGATTATTGAATCCTTCCTTTCCAATTGTATTATAAAAGTTGTCCTCGATGGACAGCACTCTTCATCTTATTCTGTAACTTCAGGGGTTCCTCAAGGTTAAATCCTTGGCCCTATACTCTTTTTAATTTACATTAAAAATCTTCCAGACATTCTCACATCTCAGGTAGCATTGTTCGCTGATGATACTATCATTTATTATTGTCATGATAAGAAGCCAACACTCTCTGATTGCTTGGAGGGGGCATTTGAGCTTGAAAAGAATCTCTTCTGCTACATCATGGGGCTCACAGTGGTTGGTGAACTTTAATTCAGATAAAACTCAATGTTTTACAGGCAATCGTTATCGCAATAATTTAGATTCCTATATTTATGAACGGTAAGGGGGATCTTCTAATGATGCCCTTCCTCTTTTAGACAAGGTGCATTGTAAACATAGCTGTACCTGCTCTTGCAGTCATTATCACATCATCGTAATGTTGATTCTCTTCCTCTTTTCTACAAATACTATAATAGGTACTAAAATTATTCTCGTGTTACTCTTCATTTAATTAAGTCTCATCCTTTTTCTGTGACTGTTCCTAAGTGCTCCAAAAATTTTTATTTGTCTATTTTTTTTCCTCGAACATCAGTTCTTTGGAACTTGCTTCCTTTATCTTGCTTTCCTGATTCATATAATTTGCAATCCTTTAAGTCGTATGTCAATCGTTATCTTGCTCTACAATTTTCATTTTTTCTATTCCCAATTCTAATTAGTGGTTGCTTGCAGCCTTGTTGGAAGCAATGATGTTTAAAAAAAAATAAAAAAGTAAAGTTTACAAATTTGTTTGTGCAGGATGCAACTATTATTACAATTGCAAGCATCTTGTCATTTTAAAACTAAATTACTTGAACACTATAGGAGGGATAAAAACTCCAATATATTTAAACAGCTTTATTCTAAAGAAACATGCTTCTTTAAACTTAGTAATGAATGCTTTTTAATTCTAGATGAAGCTGTTACTAAAAGGGAAAGTTTGTATATAGAGTGGGATAATTCAAATATCAACAAACAAGTTAATCAAGATGTAATCAAGTTAATTAATGCAAGAGTGAGGTCTAAATCATTATTTTTCTTTTTCCTTTCTTTTCATTATATTGCAGTGGCTTTCAAAAACATAAGGTCAATTTAATGTTTTTTGAGAACTACTCAATTATCTCTTAAATAATTTTTTAAATAATTGATAATTAAAAAACTTTTTTTTAGTTTTGAGTTAACTAATCAAATAGCTTTCTAATAGTATATAACACTAGTTGGTCTTATTAATCTATTCTGAGTAATTTAATGGTAAATTAAAGTAATTGTATGTATTATTATTTGAAAAATGTGTTAAAATTCAGTCAATTTAAACTTAATAACTCATAAATAAAACCTGCAAGAATTATTGAAATTTTGCATTTGTTCTAACCAATACAATTTACAAATAAATAGTAATACAAAAAAGTCAATTTCTAATGAGTATTTCAAGAGATATTTAAATAATCAGTTCATGACACACCTGAAGTAGAAAAATTGGGAAAAACTTGGTATCACAATAAGTAAAATGGCATAATCAATGACATCACTAAAAGTCAATGAGAAATAGCAATATTACATGTTATTTAACTATGCTGTGTCGAAACAATGCTAAAATCAACAGAAAACAGCAAAATTATGTGTATTTTATTATGCTGTGTTCAAACAATGCTGAAAAATTAAAAACTTTCAAATAACATAAAAGATTCACCAAAAGTTGGAATGCCATTAAAACTTAATCCTAAGGATCAAAGCTTATTATATCAAAGAATGAGGGAAGATCCTACTTAGTTAAGTTAGCTACTAAGAACTGAGAGCTGAGTTTAGTAATAATGCTGGTTTTGTTAGTATTAGTTATAGCACAGTAAAGTGTCTTAATTAAAAAGGTGTTGAATGCTATGTTGTTGCAAGAAAACTATTTTAAGGGTAACAGATAGGAAAAGATGTAGGTAAAAGATGGGGTAAAGAAAGACTTCATTGGAAGATTGATCTAAGGTCATTTTAAGTGATGAATCAAATTTTGAGGTAGCTAATTCTAAATCAAGAATTAGCTTTGAAGAATATAAAGAAAGATTTTGCGTACCAAGATTACAAAGTCTTACAAAATAATCAGTTAAAGCAAAAAAGTTTCATCAATTTTGGTACCAAAACAAAATATATATTTTTTAATTTAATTTTTTTTTTAAAGTAATTTAAGTAATTGCTAAATAATCTAGGTGACCTTATATTTTTTAAAGTTACTGTCATTGCTTTAACAAAATAAAATATATTTTAATTGGTTTTTGTAAAAATAGTGTTAAAAAAACGTTATTTGATTTTGTATTTATTGATATGAGCGCAGGGAATTTTGTAATTTTAAACTAATGATGACCAGTATATAGTTGAAACGCATTTTTAAAAATGAAAAAGTTTGTCTTATTTTTTAAAATAAATATTCATTAATAATTATAAAAAATATATATTTTACAATAGAATCCAGATAAGAAATTACCTATTAAAAGATTTCAATTGTTTCATAATATTTACTTTTGTACTTTAAGAGTTCCTTAGTTTTAAAATGTTAACCATTTTGAAGCTTACACAGTTCATTTACCATGTTTTATTTTGTTTTCTTGCAAGTTTTTATGTTTTATTTTTAACCAGGATACACAAAACAGTTTATAACTAACAATTTTTTATAGCTTTTATATACTATAAAAAGCAATTAAAAAAAAAATACAATAAATAAGCAATGTTTGTGTAAAATTGTGTAAAAAAATGCTTGAAATACCTTTAGGAACAATAACAACTGGTTGAGTTTCACTATCTAATAAAAAAATATAAATGTTTTAAAGTATAATATCAAAGATTTTTTCACAACAAAAATACAACATAATTTAAGACTAAAACCTTGTGTATATACACAATATATATATATATATATATATATATATATATATATATATACAGTCTTGGCCATAAGTTTGGAACCGATTAGGTTTTTTGATATAATTACACTTTTTATACCCAAAATATCAACAAAAACTTTTGAAATCATTTTTATTTTAAATATTATATACAAGTAAATATTCTGTCATGTAAAAAATGGTATCAGTATTTTGAATAATGTCCTTTGGCACCCAGTACTGCTGCTATTCTCGCTGGCATTGAATCGGACAATTTCGCGCAGTATTCTGGGGTTATGGCAGTTGTCCATACACGCTTGATGGCATCAATCAGAGACTTCTCTGACGTTGGATTTGTGGCAGCAACCTTCTGCTTAATCATTGTCCACATGTTTTCTATTGGGTTTAGGTCAGGACTTGAGCCAGGCCATGGACCCAAGACTTCGATATGTTTCTGTCTTAGCCAGTTGGTTACAACTGCTGCTCTGTGGCAGGGTGCACCATCATGCTGAAATACCTTACATTTCAGAATGTTCATGTGAGTGTTCAACTTTTCCTTTAATATCCCAAGGTAAACTTGAGCATTGATGGTTGTATTCTTTGGCATGAACCATATGCCACCTCGACCTGATGCCGAGAAACTTGCCCACACCATAACGGTAGGCGCCTGCTTCACAGTGGGAACAACATACCTGATGTTGTATCTTTGTTTTGCAGGTCTCCTGACATGTCTGATATATGAGGCAAACTGAGAAAAAGTTGACTCATCTGAAAACATAGTTTTTTTCCAGTCTTGTGCAGTCCAGTCTTTGTACTTGCGACAGAATGTCAAGCGGTCACGGATATTCTTTTTACTTAACATGGCTTTCTTTGCTGGACGACATGATGGCAGCTTGAATTCCTTCAAAAGGCGTCTTCTGATTGTTCTTGTACTGGCAGGAAGTGATGAATTTACTGCTATCTGGAGAGATGACCATGTTGGATTTGCAGCAGCAAGCCGATGTATCACCCGATCCGTTGTGGCAGAAGTTATGCGAGGTCGTCCAGACCTCTTTCTGGATTCCAGAGTGCCCAACTGCTTTGCTCTTGCAATGCCTTTGGTGACAGCAGACTTAGATATGTGCAGTATACCAGCTATTTTACTGTGAGAATAATTCTGCTGGTGTAGGATCATCATCTGTGCCCTTTTCTCCTTCGACAATTCAATACTTCTAGTCATTTTACGCACTGTACATGTTAATGTAGAATACTTACTGCTAATAATATAAATAATTATAAATTAATAGATCTATTTTTATGAATAGTATATATTATTGAATGATAATTTGCAAACATTTATACAAATAAAGCGATTTATTTGCATATTTTTACTTCTTATATAACAATAAAAGGATAAATTAATTAATTTTATACTTATAAGAAGTTAAGCCTTACCTTTCGCACTGATATGCAGTTAATATATATGTAAATCAGCTAATTAATTGATTAAAATATAATGTATAGTTTGTTAATATAAGTAAGTATATTTCAACATTAGTTCAACCGAATATTAGTTCAGGTAAACATTAGTTCAAGGGAACGATAGTTTAGGCATTGAACAGTGTATAATGCAGCTTAATGAGGGTCATATTGTTCACGATGCTCTGCTGCGGTGTAAAGTTACACGATTCACGTTTTGCAACGATTAAGAAGTCGCGAAGGCATTTAACTATGCAACTGATGCTGCATAAACACGATGCTGCAGCAGTTAAATGCCGTACGCGTCATAGAAACGTTCCTATGAGAAAAAAATTCATCGGTTCCAAACTTATGGCCAAGACTGTATATATATATATATATATATATATAGAGAGAGAGAGAGAGAGATAGAGATAGAGAGAGAGAGAGAGAGAGAGAGAGAGAGAGAGAGAGAGAGAGAGAGAGAGACATACAAGTGTGTATGTGTGTATATATTTAGAAGAATACATGGCATTTATTTGAAACCAATCAAAAATAATTTTAATAAAATTTCATCAATGTCTAAATGACAACTAAATGACAAGTAGATTAACATAGTAAAATTAACATGTTTGGATCAGATGGTATAAGAAATAGTTGGAGAAAGCCTAGTTCACCATTAAGCGCCCCAGATTTCATACCAACTGTTTAATATTTCGGAGGATAACTCTTGCTTTAGAGACTTCAGAACTGTACACATTGCTATGTTCATGCAAAATAATGATCCCAACCATAAGGGTGACAAGACCATTAAATTCCTTCACATGAAAAAATTGGAAATTGTTAAATGGCCAGCACAAAGCCTGTGTGTCACATTTATAAATGCCAAATCAACCATTATTAAATATCAAGAGATATTAGAAAACTGTATGGTTCCAACAGTAGACATGCTGGTCGATTGATAATTAAGAAAGTAAAAACATGGATGAAAGAAAATATTGTAAATTCATTGGAAATGAGTTTCAAACGAATTAATGCAAAAACTATGAGTTGCTTGCAAAAAGCTTGTTGGAGATATTTTTAAAACCAGTTTTGATGTTGTTATATTTTTGTTACCATTATTTATATATCACAGTTTTTTTTTGTAACTACTAATAATGTTTTTATATACAGTTTTATGTTTTATTACATCATCCAAGATGCAAGATTTGTTTAAAAGAGATTTTTTTGGCAAATAAATCAAATTTATTCATTATCTTCTCTAATTTCAATTTTATGATATGATTAGCAGTTTAAATATGCTTCAAGCAACAAAATTTTCATGCGATATATATATATATATATATATATATATATATATATATATATATATATATATACACACACATATATAGATACATATATATATATATGTGTATATATATATAAATATATATATATATATATATGTGTATATATATATATGTGTATATATATATATATATGTGTATATATATATATATATATATATATATATATATATATATATATATATATATATATATATATATATATATCCTTATCTTGTAGTCGAAAGAGACTTTTATGGTAAAAAAAGTCTCTTGACAACAGTTTTGCTACTTTATCAATTAGGATTTTATCAATTATCAAGATAAGGATATATATATATATATATATATATACACATACATATATATATATATATGTATATATGTGTATATATGTATATGTATATATGTGTATACATGTATATATGTGTATATATGTATATGTGTATATGTGTATATATGTATATATGTGTATATATGTATATATGTGTATATGTGAATATTATGTATATATATATGTGTATATGTGTATATATGTATATATGTGCATATATGTATGAGTGTATATGTGTATATATGTATATATGTATATGTGTATATATGTGTATATGTGTATATATGTGTATATGTGTATATACGTATATGTGTACATAAGTATATGTGTATATATGTATATATGTGTATATATGTATATATGTATATATGTGTATATATGTATATATATATATATATATTATATATATATGTATATATGTATATATGTGTGTTTATATATATATATATATATATATATATATATATATATATATATATATATATATATACATACATACATACATATATACTAAAATAGGGAACTGCCAGAAACAGTACAAACATTGACTGACTAAATAGGAAGAAGATGCAATAGAGTGCTGCTACATCTACAAGGGTTTGGGTTTTGGCAGCATTTATTTTGTTAATAATTTTTTTTTTTTTTTCCTTTTTCTAAAAAAACCATATGGAATTAGGTAAGCAAAAAATGTCAAAATATGAATATCTATATACCCTATATAGATTATATATAGATATTCATATGTTGACATTTTTTTCCAATTTTACTTTATAGTATACAGTGTAGTGTAGTATATACAACTTTTATCAATTATACAATATAGTATATACAGTGCTACCAAAACAAGCTTTTTGCAAGCAACACATAGTTTTTGCATTAATTCGTTTGAAACTCATCCCCAATCAATTTACAATATTTTCTTTCATCCATGTTTTTACTTTTTTAATTATCAATCAACCAGCATGTCTACTGTTGGAACCATGCAGTTTTCTAGCATCTCTATATATTTAATAATGGCTGAATTGGCATTTATAAATGTGACACACACCTACTCCATTCCAATTAAAGCAAAATGCCAACACTCTCGCTGCCACCTTGCAACCTTTGTACACCAAAGTGATTACTATACTTTTCCGATTTGAATCTTATAATAAGAACTTTGCTTTTTCAATTTGATACTTTGAAGTAGCTTTCACCCCTAAAAATTACTTGCTTCACTTTTCCAAAGGTAACCCAATTATTTCCTAACACTTCTTTAATCTTGTGAGCCGATCTCTAGTTGTCAGCATAGGTTTTCGACTAGCTGCATAATCAGCTTTTTCCTTAGTTGAATGTTTCAAACTGTATTTGAAGAATTAAGTTTTTACAGCTTTTGTTTAATGTGTAAGTTTATAATGATGTAACCTAAGATAGGCTCTTACATGACAAAATATGACTATTTTTGTGCTCAGTTTTTTGTAATCTTCCTTATCCTGCATAACGTGGGATGCCACCTGTTGTTTTAAATGTCTTCAGAGTATACTAAATGTTTTTTTCTTATATATATATACATATATATATATATATATATATATATATACATATATATATATACATATATATATATATATATATATATATATATATATATATATATATATATATATATATATATATATATATATATATATATATATATATATATATATATATATAAACACACACACAATGATACAAAATATAAAGAATAGAAAAAAAAATTACTTGGAGGTCTAGTAGTATCTTTGTAAACACAAAATTGAGAACATTCTAAAGATAAAAATAAATTACTTCAAGTATAAAAAAACATCTTTAATAATAAAAAAATTGTTTTATAAAACATCTTTAATTATAGCAGATGATTATGAAACTTTCATATTGGTTATAAATGCAATAGCAATGTTGTTATTCATGGCTACAACAACACCAATATACTTACTTAAGTGCATTTATATCTATGAATCTTAAAGTAAATTCCATTTTTAAGTAAAACAATTTTAAAAAAATCTCTTGAGCTGTTTCTGATTTTTTTTCTTTCATCATATAAATGTTACACAAATTTTCAACTCAAAACATTACTTAAAATTATTTTAAAAATATACTTCTAATTCTTCAATGAATGATCAATATCAAAAAATCTTTTATTTATTTACCCAATATTCTTATGAAAGAGTTTCATATAAAGAATATTGTACATTTTAATAAAATACATTATTCTAATTTAATTATAAATTAATTACAATTAATAATAAATAAACTATAATAGTATTTATTTTATTATTAACTATTAAATTATTAAATACTGCTAGTATTATTATTATTAATATTCTTAATATTGTTATTATGGTTGTTGTAATATTATTGCTGTTATTTATTGCTTATAATTATCACAGTTAATTAATTTAAATTGATATTAGTTTTAAGTTTTCAAGCTCAATTTACGTTTTTTCAAGTAAATTTTTGTATTAAAATCATGACACCAATTTTTCTTTTTGAACCCTTAATGTTATTTACATAATTTTAAATTATCTTTAGGTTTATAAATATATTTTTACATATTTTTAGATCTTTATAAATATAATAATTTTAAATATTATTGTAGTCATTTAAAAAATTATCTCTATTTTAATAGAGATATTTTATCTATTTTATCTCTATTTTAATTTTCCCATATTGATAAGTGGCCATAAATTTCATATTAGCCTTTGCATGGAACACTCTTGTCATATTTGGAGTGGTTCTTCTAATGAGGCACTCTTTATTACAGACAAGGTCTAAAAAAAAGTATTGCAAATGTTATAGGACCTTTTCTAGCTGCAAAGCCTCTGTCCCATAATTGTATAGTCAGATCACTTTTTTTACAAACACTACCACAATAACTGCTAAAAAGAGCTATTAATCAACAAAATTTTATCTCACATGACTTGTCATTCATCTAAATTGTATCCTTTTACTGTAATTATTCTTTTATGCTGAATAATATTTTATTAATCTAGATTGTGTTCAATGTTATTCTAATATCACACTGCTATTATAAATCTGACTGAAAATCCTTTCATGATTTTTTTTGTGACAGTTCTTAAGCTGATGCTTTTTCTTTCTCTGACAATAACTGTTTTACCTATTTAATCTCCTGGACTGAGGCAGTTATTGAAGTTTTGATTAATTCTTGTCAGTTTCAAATTATGCCCATGGTATACTATAATTACATGGCCGGATTTGTTGGATTTTATGGCAAAAAATTTGAGAGCCTGTTTTTTTTTTTTAAATTATTGAATTTTCCATAGAAAACGCTGGAATAATAAAAATAGAAATTATTAAAATAAATAAACAGTTGTTTAAATTCTTTTTTATTTAAAGTAATATAAACATTCATAGTAAAATCACAGTAAAATTTTAAAATACTGTGAAATTAACATCAACAAATAGATTAATTATTATGCTTTCTTTTGGTTCTTTTGGATTTAAAAGCATCAATCTCATCTTTTCTTTTTCCACCATTAATAATCTTTTGTTAAAGTTGTTAAAGTATATGTTTATAATTATATTGTTAATAAGTATTATAGAATGTATTTGCTTGTTGTTAAAGTGTATGTTTGTGATTATATTATTGATAAATATTATAGCATTATTAAAATACTGAGGACTGGCACATGAAAATTGCTTCTCCTCCAAGATTTAGGTGCTTTCTTGCAGTATATCTGATATTATCAGCATTTAAAAATAAATTTTCTTGAGCTAAACCTAGTTTTGCTAAGCAATGCAATATATACATTGCAAGATATTTCCCAGGTAATTGAAGCCCCCCCCCCTCCTCTAAAGAGCAAATTTGTATACTCAATACAAATGATGACCTTCTCATGATTTAATAAAGCTTCACATTCAGAACAAACAAACTTTTTAAAGACTTTTTTCATAAAAAATCCTGCAATGTAGGTTGTTACCTCTTTGCTGTCATCACCCAAACCAATCTCTCGAAAATCATTTTCAAAATCAATTTTATATAAAAGATCTCAACAAACTCTGGTTAAGATTTAACTCCCACTAGTTTATATCTTCTTTAATTAGAGATTTAATTTGAAGTATCTTCTCAGAAGATTCAACTTCATGTAAACCAACAAAAAAACCTCCACTCATTTGTCTATATTTTGAAAACCTACATTCTAGAGGGTCACTTCGGAAACGACTTGTTCAAATGTAAGTATAACCTTCATTAAGTAAATCGTCACACAAATCAGCAGAACTATTATAGCATTTGCTGTTTGTTTGTTAAGAGTAAACATTTCATATTCTTTTAACTGCATTATTTGCCATTCATTAATCCACTTCGAAAAACAACGTAAGAATTCAGGTTTTTTTATCATCTCTCACAACTGCATAACCAATACAGTTATTTGAACATTTTGACTTAAAACTCAATATTTACCATCAACTATTAACAAGGTGTAAAAATTTAACTGCAGATAAATCTTGTGGAAAATATCTTTTAATGGCAGCTGACGTAGTTTCATGAAAAACATTCAAAGCAAAAGGAACACTTTGCTTATCATTTTCTGGATGTAAAGTTTGAAATGTGAGTTTATGTGCCTTATGTAAATTACCACTAAGTTTTTCTTCCTTTTCATAAACTTTATGGAGAAGATGCTATACTTGTTGTTCATATCTTAAAAAATATTTGAAATAATCTTCTCAATTCTAAGCGATTTATATTCCCTGTTTTCCATTCATTCCAGTCATGTCATATTTTGTCATGTAAGAGCCTATCTTAGGTTACATCATTATAAACTTACACATTAAACAAAAGATCAATAAGTCCATCAAAATGGAAAACAGGGAATATAAATCGCTTAGAATTGAGAAGATTATTTCAAATATTTTTTAAGAGATGAACACTATCAATAACCATGAGCGAGATCTCGTCTCGTGCTCGTTTCTCGTGAGAAATGGGACTTCTCGTGAGAAACGGGAAATAGAAAATTCTCGCGAGAAGTAGAACGAGACTTAAATATTATTTTATTTTACAAATATAATTAAAAATTTTACAAAATCTAATTAAAAATTTAATTTGTTTTTGACAAAAACAAATTAAATTTTTAATTAGATTTTTAATTAGATTTTTTAATTAGATTTTTTTTAAAAATCTAATTAAAATATTTTAATTAGATCTTAAATATTTTTAATTAGATTTTAAATACAAAAACTTTTTGTAAAAAATAGTGCACTTTCGACTTAATTTCATTAGTTTACCAGTGGAATTCAACTTGACACATAATGTTCATATTGAAAAGAAATATTCTTGCCTCATTTCAACGATCAAAAATGTCACCAAGAAAAAACAAAATCTGGAGATATTTTCAAAAAACAATTGACGGTGCTGAATGCAAGGCGTGCAAAAAGTCTTTGAAAACAAAAGATGGAAACACAAGCGGACTTCATCGTCACCTCGAAAAAAAACACAGGCAAGATTACATTGAGTATTCTGAAAAAACTGACAACTCTCTTCTTCCTCCTCCTAAGAAGAAACAACGAACCATGGTCGAAATGCTTGAAACAAAGTCCAAATATGACAAAGACAATTCCATTCAAAAACAGTTTGACTCTGCAATGCTGGATTACTTTTGCACTGATCTGGCATCCTTTTCAGCAGTCGAAGGAAGAGGTTTCAAGAAGTTGTTTGACATTGCAAACCCTAAACTGAGCCTTCATCACAAAACAACATATTCAAGAAAGCTTTCAATTCGGTCAAGAGAAGTTAAAGCTGGAATGAAGAGCATAATAACGGAGATTACGCCAAATCTAAAAAGTGCTGCATTTACTTCTGACCTTTGGACTTCTAAAGCTCAGGACAGCTACATCTCTTGGACTTTTCATGCTATTGACAAAAATTGGAGACTACATCACTGGACACCCCATATACAACAGTTCCCAGGCAGACACACAGATATCTTAATTGAAGAAAAGCTGGATTCTTTCTTAGAAGAATTAAATTTGCCTGCTGATTTGCCAATGTACTGCGTGAACGACCAGGCAAGAAACATGAGACTTGCAGTCAAATTGTCAAAACGCCTTGACCAATACTTGTGCAACAATCATATTTTGCAATGTGCAGTTTGAGACTCATTTGGAATGACTGCTGGAATGGATGATGTGTTGCAAACATGCAAAGATTTGGCTTCTTTAACTCACCAGTCAACAGTTGCAGCTGAGTTGCTTGAATCAGAATCAGACGCTCAAGGAATCAATTTTAGACAGTTACGCCAATCTGTTGACACAAGATGGAATAGTGAACTGGATTGCATGGCTTCTGTCCTACATCTAAAGAGTGCAATTATCAGCTTATATGCAAACGAAGATATTTTTTCTTCAAAGACCATCAGTGCATCACAGTGGAAATCAATCGAGGGAGCAGTAGAAATTTTGGCACCACTTAAAGAAGCTACAGAAACGTGGTTGGCTGAGTCTATTCCAACAATTAACACTGTCGCCGATTCTCTTTATTTAATCCATGACAAAATTGATCAATTTATTGAGACGGATGGAAAAAATGGCTACAGTGTCTTGTATGCAAAAAACTTGAAAAGCTGCATTGAGAAAAGATTTCCTCTTTGTCTCACTGGAAACTTATTGAGTGCTGCAGCAAACTACTTAAATCCTGCTTTAAAGGGACTTTACTTGAAGCTCTTCAAAAATTTCAAACAACAAAAGAATGGTTAGCCTCACAGGTTAAGGATAATGTTGAGTGCCAACCTGTTGCCAGAGTTCTTTCAGCAGATTTGTCCCCTAATTCAAAACTGAAGCGCAAGTTAAACGCTAGACTTGAAACACAAGAGCCAACATCTGAACTGAATCCTATTTTGAGCGAAATGTGCCAGTATGAATATCTCCCTGATGCCAAAAAAGACTTTCCGATTCTTGATTGGTGGAAATTGCATTCAAATACATTGCCAGAACTCTGTTCATTAGCTAGACAAATTTTAGCTATTCCAGCAAGTTCAACTAAATCAGAGAGAGTTTTTAGCTCAGGTGGAAATGTTGTCTGATCATCCAGACACAACTTACACCCAGAAAAAGAAGAACGAATCATCTTAGTCAGAGAAAACATTTTCTTGTTGGAAAAGTTTGGCAAAAAAATTCTGAAATAGTATTTGAAAAAGTTGTTTACATTTGACAAATGTTATTTGTGTCTATTTGTCAAAACCATGTTTACATTTTTTTATTTTTTACTTGGATTTTAATAAATTTGTTTTCAAAAATTATTAAATTTCTCGTCTCGCCTCCTTCTCGGTCTCACGAGAAGTACTAACTTCTTGTCTCGGTCTCGTCTTGGTTTAAAAAAACCAAGTCTCGCTCATGGTTAACTATCATACATAAGGTAAATTTTTTTCTTACTCAATAAAATGATCTTCAGATTTACTAGTTCCAAAGCATTTAATTAATTGCCCATATCCTAATACATTTGTCGAATGATTGTCAGCAACTATTGGATGTACATTAAGTCCTATTAATTTTAAAACTGACAAACTATCTTTAATTTCAAGGAAAACTGTTTCTTTATTTATTTTGGTTTGTGGACAAAACTTTATGACATAGGAGATTTTTTTAAAGTTAAAATCATAAAAACAAGGATACTTTTAAAAAAGTTGCAATTTTTATCCAAATTAGCATATCTACAGCCACTATATTCCCTCCATTTTAGTAAATACATTTTATCCAACATTAAAATAGAGTCTGAATCTACTTTTCCTTCCTCCAAAAATAACTTATTAGGTTTTAGGGATTCAATTTCTCCAGCTGCTAATTTTTTTAAAACAGACAATGGTGTTAGAGGTATTTTTTCTTGTAATTGAATGTATGCTTGCTCTAAAGTATAGCGTTGCAATAAGGAAAAACAAAGAACTTCAGATGATATGGTTTCCTGCCTTTCAGTTTGTAGTATTGAATACTATGAATTTCATCTAAAATAGTATTGGTTTTTTCTGCAAAAAAAATCCACATATATGATGCAAAGTTTTCTAATATGCTAATATTTTTAAGTAAATATTGGTTTTGCTTAAACCACTTTGGAAGAGGAATTTGACATCCATTGTGATGCAACTTTACATGCAAAGTAGAATCAACTTGTATTGATTGAATACAGGTAGCATTATCAATAGATGTCACATTAAAAATACGATAATACAAAACATGGTAGTCAAATTTTTGGAAAATAAAGCCAAAAGGACTTGAAGATGAATCTTACATATTTAGGTCTTTGATAGAATCTTTTTCTATCCATCTGATTCATCTTGAATGCTTGTGACACACATCTAGCAAGAGATATTCTTGATGGACCTGGTATAGATAATAGCAGAGAAGGTGGAATTTTTTCTATTGCATCATTTGAATAAATATTCAGTATTGGATTAAGATCATAAATAAGAGTCATTCTAACACAGTGCTTTAAAAAATTTTGGATCAAAGTGTACACTACACACACCTGAATGCTCTGTAGGAAACCAATATTTTCTATTAACAAACTTCCATTTTTTTCTTAATTCAGATTTTTTCTGAATTCACTCAATCCATTTTTTCTTAATTCAGGTCTTTTTACAGCATAAGAAAACGCAAAAACACTATTTTTTTTGCTATAAATAGTTGGTTCTGAAGTCAATTTTAGATTCTTATTTGTATTTGATGATTTACTTTTGTATCCACTGCAACAGTATATCACTGCACACTTATTTAGTATTGTATTAAGAATTCTAGGCATGAAAATAAAAGTATTTCTTATTTTTTTGAAGCAAAATAAAAATAATCTCGAGAGTATAAACAAGTTGTAAATGTATCTAATTTAAATATTGTATTTATATTAACATCAAAATTAATAAGTTCCTCATAATTAAACTTATAAAATAAATACATAAATAATCAAAAAATATTATATATAACAAGAAAATCAAAGCCTTCTGTTTAAAAATATTGTTTATTACAACAAAAATAAAAACTGGCCTCCAAATTTTTTGCCATAAAAACCAACAAACCCTGCAGTGTAATTATAGTAGACCATGTTATGCCTCATTCAACTCAGTGGTATTTACCTTCTTGTCCAGCACTATATCTAACTGTAATAACTTTTTTCATATTTTTTACAAGAACAACTTTCTTGAAAACGAATAATTTTTTATTGTTGCAAAAACTCAATGCAAAAAGGCACTGTCTGACATATTATTACTCTATCAGTTTTCAGAGAAACAGGTTAATCTATTGTTAGACCTCCAAATCACTATGATTTCTTTTGCTAAAATTTTTTCTTAATAAATTTAAAGTATTTAATAATAAATTAAAATTATTTCCTGGTTCTTATGTTGCCGTTTTTCTCCTAAAAAAGATCCAAAAAAAAAATTATAAAAATTATTAAGCCTGCTTTAGCTAATAACTTAAGATTCTGCCCCATTCATGCAAAGTTGTATCTCTTTCTCTTTTTTACAAATATTATTATGGTTGCAAAAAATTCAATCTTGACTGGCTTGTAATTCAGCAAAGATGCATTATTTTATTAGATCTAAAGTTAATTCACTCATAAACTCTTCTACAACAGGTAGTCTAAACAACATTCTTGCCATAGTCTATTCAGTGCTCTTAATACCCCATATTTAATAAAAGCTTAACTGAATATTGTTTTCCTGCCTGCTGAAAAATAGCATTTTTTCTAATTTTTAAAAAAGAATACTCTGACAACTCTTACTATTATCAAATTCTTTGAGTCTTTAAAACACCTAATATCTTATCTTGAGTCAAACAACTTACTATCTGATAAATAATATGGATAACAATCCTTTTGTTCTACAGCTGGCTTGTTAATAACAGAAAAGTTTTATCATAATGAGGCAGCAAAGCTAACTCTATTTCTCCTGACATATTAAAGACATTTTCATACTCCTGATTCTAATCTCTACTACTATTAATACTGTAGCATAATTGGACTATACTGTTGCATAATTGGGCTAATTCTTACTACTATAAATACTATTATATAAAAGAAAATCTTCAAATGGTGCCCTTTCTCTCCATTATATCACATTTATAAAAAGTTTTGGACCTAGTCTGTAGATTAGGCCCAAAAACTTTTTATAAATGTAGCTGGACATACTCTAGCTACCAGAACATATATATCTGTACATGCATACATATATGTTTAAAAATAAGTTCATATATCTTTTATAGTGTACATAGATATACTTTCATTAACCCTTTTTGGTTACTATATTTCATACAGTAATTTCAGTAAAAGAAGAAAATATAGTAGAATAATGAAAAAAAATTGCTCTAGACCTTTAACCATTATTTCATGTAATTTTAAGTAACTTTTTATAGAACAAATTAACAAAATGATAACTAACTTGTAATGATTGAAGATAGTTTGTTTGATTCATTGTATCCATTATAGTTTATAAGATAGACATTCCATTTAAATTCAGCACCAAGATCATAAGCAAAAATGTTGAGTGGATCATAACAAAAGAATGCATCTGGTATATTAAATATATTTTTAATGGCCTAAAATTTTAAAAAATAAAGAAAAATTAAATTTATTCAAAAAAGTTTAATCACAATTACATAACAGAAACAGCTTAATTTGGATAAAAATTGACTGTTTTGGAGAAAGTATGTACATTTACCTATGGTGTAGATATAAGTACATAAACATACATATATATGCATATATATTGAAATATAAATATAAACATACGTGTATATATATATATATAAATATATATATATATATATATATATATATATATATATATATATATATATATGTATGTATAGATGTATATATAATAAAATACAGATGTGTTAATTGTACATATATAAATATATATATATATATATATATATATTTGTATATTTATATATATATATATATATATATAGGTATATATATATATACATATATATATATATATATATATATATATATATATATATATATATATATATATATATATATATATATATATATATATATATATATATATATATATATATATATATATATATATATATATATATATATATATATATATATATATATATATATAGATCTATAGTTTGTTGGCTTTGGGAAGAGCGGAAGGAAAAAAGTGATTCTTACGCCAACATATACGTCACTTTTAATTACTTTTAACTTTCGTCCAACATTTCCGTGTTGGATGAAAGTAAAAACCATTAATTTAATTACAAATTAATCGTTTTTTAAAAAAACCACAAAAACGCAAATTTAATTGACCAGAATGTTTTTAAAAACATTCTGAATGTTTTTAAAACATTTTGAATGTTTTTAACAATATAAACAATGTTTTTATTTTAATTTTTTTTAATAAAATGTTTTTATTTTTATTTGTTTTAATAAAATGTTTTTATTTTTATTTTTTTTACTGTAAATCATGCGCGGAGTGTTGCTACATCGACTATCTTATAGCCTGACTCGCAAGGGAGTGCTGCTACATCGACTGACAAATAGCCTGACTCGCAAGGGAGTGCTGCTACATCGACTGACAAATAGCCTGACTCGCAAGAGAGTGCTGCTACATCGACTGACAAATAGCCTGACCCGCAAGGAGTGCTGCTACATCGACTGAGGGTTTGGTTGGGGCAGGCAGTCTATCATTATTAAAAAAAAAAAATTCCGGTCTTGCATTTTAATTTTTACTTTTTGTCAACAAAATATGGAAAAAACTTTCGGACAACATCTAAGGGTTCTTATATATATATATATATATATATATATATATATATATATATATATATATATATATATATATATATATATATATATATATATATATATATATATATATATATATATATATATATATATATATATATATATATATATATATATATATATATATATATATATATATATATGTATGTATAGATGTATATATAATAAAATATAGATGTGTTATTTGTACATATATAAATATATATATATATATATATTTGTATATTTATATATATATATATATATATATGTATATATATATACATACATATATATATATATATATATATATATATATATATATATATATATATATATATATATATATATATATATATATATATATATATATATGTATAGATGTATATATATTAAAATATAGATGTGTGTATTTATATATATATAAATATATATATATATATATAAAAATATATATATATATATATGTATATACATATATATCTATATATATACATATATATATGTATATGTATATATATACATATATATATACATATATATATATATATATATATATATATATATGTATATATATATATATATAGATGTATATATATAGAGAGAGAGATACACACATATGTATATATATATGTATACATATATGTATATATATAAACATATATATATATATATATACATATATTTATATATATATATATATATATATATATATCTTTAGTGTTGACATGTATAAGATATATGTTATATTAGTAAGAAAACATCAATTAAATTCTCTTTATGCAATTAATAATTTATCATTAGAAATTTTCACTGGATTATGGTTACCAGCATCATCAGCTCATAAATGTTATACAAAAATTTTTTCGTAATGTTAGAAACAGTTTAAAATTAACTGACACCAGCAGTTGAATGGCTTCTTTCTTCCTTACGTAAAAATGTAAAAAACGGAGTCCAAAATTTAGTTTTCACAAAATGCCCCTAATCTATATTAATTCACAAAATGCCCCTAATCTAATTTTTGAACTAAATTTAGGGATCAAATTATGTTTTAGGCGAGCCACCCACTCTTACGACTTATATATATATCAATTATGATGGCTTAAATATATACACAAATGACTTTTCACCTTATGTCTTTTATTTTTTATTTTATATTTTAAGAAAAAAAATTTAAAAAAATGGCAAAATATATTAGAAACTATAAATATTTTGCTTTTACAACAATGTATAAACATTTCTAAAAACTTACTAAACCTAACACATATTCAGTTGAGCTGTCGTTATTCATCAATTTAATGGTAACTAAATATAAACTCTGTACCAAAGAATCTTTCAAAAAAATATTTGGCCACTGAAATGTAACACTTAAACATTGATTTTGAATCAGAATTAAATCATTCGAATCAGTATTTTCAGGTTTATTCTGATCATTTTCTAGAAACAAAAACAAATATATATATATATATATATATATATATATATATATATATATATATATATATATATATAAATTAGTAAAAAATCAATTAACAAAAAATTTTCTTATTTTGCACTGTGTTTCATCAGTAAAGACTCATCAGAAAAACTGATGAGTCTGTATTGATGAAACACAGTGTTAAATGAGAAAAATTTTTGTTAAGTGATTTTCTACTAATTTAAAATTGCTCTGTTCTTTTAAGAACATTGAGCACTCTATTTTGTAGAGTACATTTGAAACATTGTTTAAATTTATATATATATATATATATATATATATATATATATATATATATATATATATATATATACATATATATATATATTTAAATATGTTTAAATATATATATATATATATATATATATATATATATATATATATATATATATATATATATACATATATATATATATATATATATTTAAATATGTTTAAATATATATATAGATATATATATTAGTGTTGTCACGGTACCAAAATTACAGTATTCAGTACCGATACCAGTGAAAATCCACGGTTTTCGGTACCAATTTCGGTACCAAACCAAAGTTTAATTTAGACTAAATTTGCCAATAAAAATTCACGATTCTTTGTATCAAAGCAAAACACAAAAACATGCTAGCTGAAAATAAAGTTAAACAATGCCATTCTTCATACTTGTTTAAAATTGTGTTTCAACTTTTTCCACAAATAATAAATGAAAAATTACAAACCTAAAAAACGCAATTTTTATAAATTAAACAAAATATGCCATGACTAACAAGTAATAAACTAAAATATTATTATAAATGTAAAAAAACAATGGCATAATTTAAGTACTTCAAGCCAAGGATTGTAAACATTTAAGTAATTAAATAACTAGATAAATAACAAAACAATAAGCCATGACTGAATAATCACTCTTATTTATAAACTTTAACATTTTTATAAATTAAACAAAATATGCCATAACTGAACAACAAGTTGTAAATTAAAATATTATTATACATGTAAAAAAACAAAACAACAACGGCATAATTTAAGTATTTCAAGCCAAGGATTGTAAACGTTTGAGTAATTAAATAACTAGATAAATAACAACATTTTTCACCCAAATCAATACTGGTCTACACAGTTATTCCTTAAATTACTTTCTTTGCCACTTCCAGATTTTCAGATAGAAACACTAACATATCAACATGTTCCTGACTTAGTCTTGAGCGTCTTGGCCTAACAATGTACCCTGCAGTACTGAACACTCTTTCAGATGAACAGCTAGATCCAGCAATGCAAAGGTACTTCCTGGCAAACTCTGATAGTTGAGGTAGAGTACCCATATTTGTTTTCCACCAGATAAGTGGATCATCCTCAGCACTGACTGTAAAAAGTCTTATTTACAAAAGACTTTTTACAAATAACTTTTTACAAACGACTTTTTACAAATGACTTTTTATGAGCGACTTTTTAAAAACAACTTTTTACAAACGACTTTTTTCAAGAGACTTTTTACAAAATCTTCTTTTGAAAAGACTTTTTACAAACGACTTTTTACAAATTACTTTTTATAAGAAATACTTATTAAAAGAAAAGTCTTAACAATAGGTTGTAAAAAAACGTAAAAAAAGTATATATTTTTTAAATTTAATTTTTAAGCTTATTATTGTTATTTTAATCTTTCTGTAAGACTTATTTTTGGCTGTTTATTTCTATCCGACTGGTTCAGACATTCAAATTAAAATATGATATATAATTCATAACAGAAGCTCTATATCTGAAATTAGTTTGAAACTTACCTGCTTGAACTCTTTCATCAGATCCGGGTGTCGGTCTTTGAGGTGTTTTATTAAGCTCAATGTGTTTCCTCCTTTTGAGTGAAAATTTCGGTGACATCGTTTGCAAATGGGTTTTTGATTATCAATGATATTCCCTTTGTCATCAGCCGCAAATCCAAAATATTTCCACACATGGCTCTTTCCTCCTTTTTTCTCAACAAGTGGATTTAGAGCTACCACATCAGCTGCACCTCAGGTCGCCATTTCTCAGCAGTTTAATAAAGAGGACGCGCTACTGCACAGATGCGCATCAAGGAATCGGGTTTGAACGGGTACTACCGGTACTTAAGAAAACTTGGTACCGTGACGTTTACATTTTTTTAGTACCGACTTGGTACCGAAGTACCGGGTCTTTTGACAACACTAATATATATATATATATATATATATATATATATATATATATATATATATATATATATATATAGATGGGGTATTATGGTCACATTTTGACTATTTTTTCAATAATTTGAAAAACAAGAGGTGTATACTTGTAGAAATATTCAAGAATTACTCCAACAAGATGCACATTATATTTTAAATTCAGCCATTTAGCATTAAAATTTTAACCACAACTTATTAATAAAAATCTTTTTTGAAAAATCCAAAAATGGGTTGATTTGGCCACTTACAAAAAAACTTAATTTAAACAACAAAACTTTGCAATACATGTTTATAAAAATAAAGAAAATATGTTTCAAATCCTAAAACTAGAGTTTTAAAATAAAGTTTAAAATACAAATACAAATACAATAAAACACAAAAGCTCCTGACAAGTTGCAAAGACATCTTTATAATAGTATCTGGATGTTTTGTTGCCTTTCTGTAAGTTATTTTCTGGGAGCCAGGGTTTTTGCTGATATTAGTCTTATCATAGTTTATTAGATTAGAAGGGCAATGTTCTTGATCAAGTTGTGCAGTTTGTTGAAAAAAAAAAAAAAGATTTTCTTTACTTACAGTTGCACAACTCTTTAAAATGTTCTCAGCAATTCTCTGTAAAATTAGATTGGTGTGCTTTTCCAAAAATCTGTAAGCCTAATCTTGCCCAGAGAAGTTTACTCTTATTTGTGAAGGATATTTCGATGAAGTGTTTTAATGCAGATCCCAAAGCTCTTCAACTTGCTAATGAAATTCTTTGTCATTGGTTGATTTTGAATAATGACACGCTCTTACTCAGCAGGAATAGCAGTTCAGCAAAATGTCCAAATCTTTTTGGTCTTACCACATAAATAGTTTTAAGAGTATTTTTGGAAACTTTGTAGGTCTCTGAAACCCTTTTAACAAGAATACTAGCATCAATGGTCAACATAGCTTTGCCCACTTGCTCTATAGGGTGGTTGCTGTGTGCATAACCTTTCTTTAAATTGTTTGTGCATGGCATATTGCAACTAATTAAAAAAAAAACTTGACTAATTTATCAACCAAATCAATAGGTAGCATTATTGGGGTAAAATGGCCATTTTTTGATTATTTAAAATGGTCTAATATCATTTTGGCCTATTACGATATTTTATATGGCCAATTACCCTAATATTTAAAAAGGCTGATTACCACATAACTTAAGGTAAATGCTTTGAGCTTTATAATGCACTTACCTAAGTAGCTCATAGAGGTCTGGTTAAAAATTTAGCCAAATTGCCCCTCAAATATTTGCTTGGAATTAGTAAGCTTTTTTTAAAATCTGAAAAGACAAAAACAATAGCATGCAAAAAAAACTCAACAACAAGAGTATTAATATTTAAAGTTTTCTGTAACAGACATTAACATATCAGGTTAACATTGGGCTAAAAAAAGTGTGTAGAGTAGGATACCGCTTCTTTAAAGCTTTAGCTGATTTTAGCGAAAAACTGAAAAATATGCTAAAGTGGCCATATTACCCCACGGTAGCTAAATAACCCCATCTGACCATATATATAAATAAATATATATATATGTGTATGTATATGTATATGTATATATATAAATATATATATATATAAATATATATATATATATATACATATATATATATATATATATATATATATATATATATATATATATATATATATATATATATATGTATATATATATATATATATGTATATATATACATATATATATATATATATACATATATATATATATATATATATATATATATATATATATATATATGTATATATATATATATATATATATATATATATATATATATATATATATATATACATATATATATATATATATATATATATATATATATATATGATATATATATATATATATATATATATATATATACATATATATATATATATACATATATATATATATATATATATATATATATATATATATATATATATGTATATATATATATATATATATATATATATATATATATATATATATATATATATATATATATATATATATATATAACTAATTTTTCTGCTTTAATAAAAATATAAAGTTTACAGAAATGGTAAAGTTCTTGTATAAAAATGAAATTTAGAAAAAAAAAAAAAAATATATATATATATATATATATATATACATATATATATATATATATATACATATATAAAATATATATATACATATATATATAAATATATATATATATATATTAATATATATATATGTATATATTTTATATACATATATATATATATAAATATTTTATATACATATATAAAAATTTTATATACATATATAAAATATATATATACATATATATATATATATGTATATATATATATATATATATATATATATATATATATATATATATATATATATATATATATATATGTGTATATACATATATATGCATGCATATATGTATATATATAAATACATATATATATATATATATATATATATATATATATATATATATATATATATATATATATATATATATATATATATATATATATATATATATATATATATATATATATATATACTTGTAATGTTAAGGAAAAATAATCATAAACCTTCTGAATTGTCTGTTATATTGAAGAAAAAATGGCAACCCAATATGCATGGTATAGAAACCTAAAATAATAAATCTGAATTATTAGTTTCTTCTAATACTATTAAATAATTGTATAAAACTATAACTATTAAATAATAATATACAAACAACAATAATAACAAAAATAATAATACTGTCATTATTATTGCTATCATTATTATCATTATTATTGCTATTATTATTATCATCATTATTATTACAACTATTATTATAATATATATATATATATATATATATATATATATATATATATATATATTAATATATATATATATATATATATATATATATATATATATATATATATATATATATATATATATATTTATATGTATATATATATATTATAATAATAGTTGTAATAATAATGATGATAATAATAATAGCAATAATAAATATATATATTTTATATATGTATATATATATATATATATAAATATATATATATATATATATATATATATATATATATATATATATATATATATATATATATATATATATATATATATATATATATATATATATATATATATATATATATATATATTAGAGGTGTGCGAAACTCGAAGTTTCGAGTTCGAGCTTTTTCAATTATCGAACTCCAATCGAATGTGTTTAGTTAATCGAATATAATTCGACTTTCGAACCTAAAGTTCAGTATTTAAAAAGTTGTTTTAAAATTACATTAAAACGCTTTAAAAAGTCGCTATAAAATTATATTAAAACGCTTCAAAATGGAGGATGAGAGTGCAAGGAGCCTTATTTGAAATTATTTTGATAGGCGTAAAATTAACGATGCTATTTTTTTTTTTTTGCTAGTTTTTGTCAAATTGGAAAATGCAGTCAAAAAATATCTTGTCCTATTTCATCTATAACTGGCTTAATTACTCACCTGAGAGGTTATTATAAGAAGGAATCAGCAGAGTGTGATGAAAAGGCACAAGAAGCAAAAAGAATGAAAAAGGAAGAAAATAAAGCTGAAAAACAACTGTCAGTTGGTGTCACAGATCTGTTGGCTAAGAAAACAGCATGGACGTCTGATCAGGAATAAGCTAAAGAAATAACACGAACTATTGGGTGCATGTTGGCTTCCCATTACCTGCCATACGATTTTGTAGAAGGAAAAGGTTTTCAGGCACTTATGAAATTGGTTGTTCCTCAGTATCATATTCCAAGCAGGACCACTTTTTCTCGCAATATGGTGCCAACTATGTATAAAAATTTGAAACGAGAAATGATTGATCACATTACTACTGAGTTTGTTGGCATGCCTTCCTATTGCTTTTCCATAGACATATGGTCTTCTCGCGCACTGGACTCTTATTTACAGGGGCGTTGCGTGATAAAATTCCAGGAGGGGGAGGAGGGTTAAGAGACCTTGTTTTTCCCAACTGCTTCACATAGTTTTCACAACTAATTTTTATAATTCAAGAATTCAAGAAATTAGTTTCTGTCCTATTTACAAAATCTTCCGATTGTTGTACTACACTGCACTCACTCTCATGAATTGCCAATTATCAGTATTTATTAACTTTTATTAACAAAACATGGCTTCCTTTACATATATACAAAATATTCAATTCAAAAAACGTCTAAAAGTTTTATCCATTCATAGTGAAATTGTATCAGTCCAAAAAAACACAGTTTACAAATCCAATAAACTTTACAAACCATTCTGACAGCATATATAGCAGTTTAAAATTTTACGGAAATGGATACAAAGGAATATGGAAAATATTATTTTATTACAAGACTTATACGCACAATATTTTATCATCAGTCTATCATTTTTTGTCTACTGTTTGATTTTAATATGACGTTTCTTCAATTAAACCCATCGTTTAACAAGATGTTCGGGGTTAACTCCTTTACAAAGTTCTTTTTCGCACTTCAATAGCATAAGACTATCCAATCTCTCGTCACTCATTGTTGTTCTCAGATGTGATTTTAAAATCTTGAGTTGGCTGAAAGAACGCTCATTTGATGCTACACCATAAGCAGCTGTGATAACAAAAATGCATAGTTTATGGGCTTGTTTCAGTATATCCTTTAACTTCACAACATGTTACAAAATGTCTTTCAGCATATTGGCTAGTATTCTTGATGACTTCAAATCTTCATCACCTTCTAAATAACAGATATCTATCAAAATTTCTATCTGGCCTTTCAGCACATGGACGTCTGGAATATGATTCTTGTATCCAGGAGGAAAAAGTTTGTTTGCTTTTGTTAAGTTTTCAATACTCAAATTTTCTTTATTTAACGGAAAACTAAAAACTTTGGTGATAGGGGCAAATATTTCCTTTAATGCTGCCGAGTTTTTGGTTAAACCCATGGCTAGAGAGTATATGAACTCTTTGAATTCTTTTCGGTAAAAAGCTTTCATCTCCATTGCTATTAATCTATGGTGTCGTTCGTAATCGTTTTCTGCATCAATGTGTAATTTCCTAGAAAATATTACTGCACTTTCAATCAAATTATTCATGGCATCTGTATCGTTACTGATATTTTTTATGTACTCGGGAGTACTTTCAATTACATTAATACTGTCAATGACATTGAAGTTTGGACTTCAATGTAATTGACAGTATTCTAAGATTTCTGGTAATATTTTTATCTTCTCAATGATATTCTTCATGAAGAAATGAGTACTAATGAAATCAAAAGTTGTTACTTTTTTCAGAAGTCCCATTACCTTAGTTCTCGTGTTAGTATCAAAAATCTTATTATTTTAGATGATCTGAGGAAGATCAATAACCTTTTCTAAACACTGATTTAAAGCCTTAACAGATTTTGCTCGTGCGGTCCATCTTGTTCTAGACAGGTTTACAAGCTGTATTGCGCAGTCAATGTCTTCAAGTTTTTCTTTTAAATGACTAAATCTTTTTGTGCTTGATGTGAAGAAAACATGAAACTGTTCGAGGACATTAAACAATACTCGTATTAAAGTATTAACATTGCAGGCATGTTCAAGAGCAGTGTTTGTTCTGTGGTCTTGGCAAGGTATGTATGGTACATTATGGCCAACTTCTTCTGTTATATACTTTTGTACTCCCTTAAATTATCCAGACATTGAACTCGCGTAGTCATACGACTGAAAAGTCATTTTGATGTGTCAATGCCTTCTTTTTGTAAAGAAGATAAAATTAGCTCAGCCATCCCTTTTCCAGTCTTATCAGTGCATTCGACAGATTTCAAAAGCCTTTCCTGAATCTCACCGTTTTCACTGGTTGTTCTCACAGCTATACTCATTATTTCCTTATGTGACATATCGGGAGTAGTGTCGGCCATCACGGAAAAAAAATTGGAGCTGTTAATTTCATCAATGATCTTACTCTTTAATTCAGTTGCAATTAAACTAATCATTTTATTTTGAGACGATGGACTTGTGTATGTAACTCTATATGGACGAAGGGCTCTATCTTTAATCCAGGTTTTTAGTGTGGGATTGTGGTGAGAGATTAGATTCACAACTGCAACAAAGTTACCTTGATTAGCACTGTCTGATTCCCTAAACGCTAGCCCTTGGCATCCCAAAGTCTTGCATTTATCGATAAGAACTTCGACAGTTTTTCAATTCTGCATCTCTATTTTTTGCTCTTCTATTAGAGCAAGTCTATTGGATTTTTAAACTTGCGTCCTATTCAAATTTTTTATCAGAAGATGTTGTTTCTTCTTCTATGGATATACCACACGTTGAAGTTGATGTTTCAATTATTATCAAGTCTAACTTTGTATGCTCACTACTTTGTATTTCATCATCCACTTCGACATCGTTACCAGCATTCGAAGGTTCTATTTTTCGTTTTTTTGAAGCTAAGAAGGCTATAAAAGAATTCTCTGGGGCGCCCACTGTTTTTATATGAACCTTTCTACCAAACCACCATGAACGGATCTTTCATGACTGGTTTTATAGTCGTTATCAAATACTGCTTTGCATACGCAACATTATAATATATATCTTTTGCTTTTCATAGTTAGTGCTGGAAAACAAACGCGTTGCTATAATTTACCGTAATTTTTAAATGATTTAATGTTTATAAAAGTTATCACTCTTAATAGATGTGTTAAGATATAAGAGTCTTACCATAGTAGAATAAGACTAATAATCCTATTATATATTCTTATTAGGCATATTACTCCTACAAACCTAATTCTGATCCTACTTTAGTATAATGATAATTGGAAGTAATAACAGGCACAAAACGTTCATATCAGAGTTTAGCATTTATTTTCTTATACTTTCTGATATAAGCTTTATATAAAATTACTGTATTAAAAAATGAATCATATCATTTTAAATGCTATCATATCTTTTATACAAAGGCAGAAATGTTAAAATCAATTCATGGAAATAAATATTCACGTTTCAAAGTAGAAAGTATGAAAAAAATGAATAACTGCTTTTAGTCAAACATAAACTTGCAGCTGCCATTTTTATTGTTGATAACAAAAAAAGGAGCGCGAAAAAAAACTTAAAGCTGTGGAATACAGCCTTAAGCCGTTTAATAAACGTAAAGTTTATTTGTCCAAGTCAAAAAAGAATTAGATCTTTGATGGATTTTCGCAAAAATTTTGATTTTATTTAACTAGAAAATATTTTTTGATTTTATCACCGATTTCCCAACTGCCCCAACTTGTGGCAAGGAAATTCCCAACTTTTCTATTTTTTAGATTCTGGGAGGGGGAGACTCCCCCTCCTACCCCCTCCAAGGCGACGCCCCTGCTTATATATCATTTTTTTTGATATATTTAACTGCTGATTTTCAAATGCGATCATATATACTGGAGAATAAACCGTTTTTGGCTGTGTCACATACGGGTAAAGCAATATTAAAATCTCTTGAGAAGTTAATTAAAGATTGGTCGCTATCAAGAGCAGTACCAATGTACGTTCTTCGAGACAATGGTAGTAATATGAGAGCAGCCATGAACGTGTGCCAAAACTTTATGAACTTACCTTATTTTGCTCATACGCTTCAATTATCAATTAATGATGCAGTATCCGAAATTAAAGGCATGATTAGTATGATGGTGAAATGTAAAAAAATCATCTCGCACTACCATTAAAGTATTCAATCATTTCAATTGCTGCATGCACAACAAAGGCAATTAAAAAGAGATGAACGTGGGCTCATAATGAGTGTATCATTGCGTCGGAATTCCGACTATTACATGATTCAACGCCTTATTAAAGAGAAAGCGCCCTTATTAGCCGAAATCGTATTAACTGGTAAGGAAGAGAATCTCACTACGAACAAATGGAAACTTGCTAAGGGTTATGTAAAGATTTTAACTCCTTCTGAACAGGGTAGCAGAGAGTTGTGTGGTGAAAGTACCCAACGTTATTTATGAAAATACCAGCTCTCCATGGATTATACCAAAAATTTCAAGGTTTCATCAGTGATATTGCAAATTGAGCCTCTAGAATTTCACTGGCGCTGAGATTTGTGGCATCTTTAAAAAGAAAGTTTCCTTCTTTTGACGAGGTAACATAAATAATTATTTATATACTGAGACTCAGTATATAAAGGTTTATTTCAGTGTTTTTTCAATCTTTTTTCGACATTCACACTCATTATCAATCACGCACTAATTTTTAATTACCTATTTCCACATAAAGCTTTCTTTAACTTCAATTGCATTACGGACCATGGTTATACTTATCTAATATAATAATATCTAGCTATTTATATATTTCTTGAGCAACGCAATAGCAATAAATGTGATCATATTTAAAAAAAAAACATGATATTTTTTAATCTTGACATGTTTCGTAGTTAACATACTACATTTTCAAAAGATAAAATTACAATTTAAAACGCTGGATATAAATATAAAATCAAAATTGGAAGACATTACAGCGAAATAATAACAGACAAATAGAATTGTTACAAACCAATAAAAATTATAATACAAATTATGATACCGTAAATAGCAAAAAAATAAAAATAAAATTATAATTATATAAAAAACAAAAAACAAAAAAAAAAAAAAACAGACAATTTTATATTTTAATGAACAGTTTGTTTATTTAAAGATGGGTTTTCCCGTTTAATATGGAGTGCTTCTTTAATTTTCAATTTGTTTTTGTTAGAAGCAGTATCCAAAATTTTAAATCAATTATAGTAACTTAGATTTTTACAATTAACAGATGAAATTAAATGCTTATAAACATTAGATTGTTTGTCACTTATAAGATGCTCATGAATCCTTGTTGTTAAGTGTCTGGAAGTTTCTCCAATATAACTGGCATTACATCCAGCTCAAGAAAATTTGTAAACAACATTGGATTTGAGCAGCTTAGGAAGTGGATCTTTAATACATTAACTGTTTTGTAATTTGTTGGTAGTGAAAGTTAAATTAATTATAACATCTTTACAATATTTTTTAATGATTTTATCAACTTTAGATTTAGTAAAATTTGAGTAAAAACCTATAAATGGAAGCTTATAATATCTTGTATTATGGTTATCAATACTTAAGGGGTTTACAACTGTTTAACCAACAGCTATTGAAAAATTTTTCTACTGTTTACTAAAAAATATTGAAAAAAAGAGACCATATAAAGAATAAGTATAGAAATGGTCAGTGTAGAACAGACCATAACCTGTATTTAAGGGGTCTGAACAGCAAGTTAATAATAAAAAAAAAAATTTAAAACTAAATTGAATTTAAAGCTCTGCATTTTTTTGCTATAGGTGTTCCCCATATACTTATATAAACACATCTCAATATACTTATATAAACACATCTTCATAAACAACATAAAAACTTAAAATTTACGATGGAAAAAGAACAAGATAATCAAATTGCATTTTTAAATGTTCTTATCAATAAGACTGTTTTGCTTTCCACATCAGTTTATCAGAAAAAAACATATACTGGATTTTCACAAAAAATTTCCAGTATTGTTCCCTATTGTTATAAAATTAATTTTATACGTTGTTTAATTGATAGAACATATAAAATCAACAACACATGTCTAGGATTTGATAAGGACATAAAAAATCTATCTAATGTTTTAAAAAATAACCAATATTCACCTAAATAAAATTAACACTGAATTAAAATTATTTGTTGATAAAAAGTTAAATCCATCTGTGATAAACAGTATTGATAACCATAATAAAAGATATAATAAGCTTCCATTTATAGGTTTTTACTCAAATTTTACTAAATCTAAAGTTAATAAAATCATTAAAAAATATTGTAAAGATGTTATAACTAATTTAATTTTCACTACCAACAATTTACAAAACAGTTAATGTATTAAAGATCCACTTCCTAAGCTGCTCAAATCCAATGTTGTTTACAAACTTTCTTGTGCTGGATGTAATGCTAGTTATATTGGAGAAACCTCCAGACACTTAACAACAAGGATTCATGAGCATCTTACAAATGACAAACAATCTAATGTTTATAAGCATTTAATTTCATCTGTTAATTGTAAAAATCTAAGTAACTATAATTGATTTAAAATTTTGGATACTGCTTCTAACAAAAACAAATTGAAAATTAAAGAAGCACTCCATATTAAACGGGAAAACCCATCTTTAAGTAAACAAACTGTTCATTAAAATATAAAATTGTCTTTTTTTGTTTTTTTTTGTTTTTTATATACTTATAATTTTATTTTTATTTTTTTGCTATTTACGGTATCATAATTTGTATTATAATTTTTATTGGTTTGTAACAATTCTATTTGTCTGTTATTATTTTGCTGTAATGTCTTCCAATTTTGATTTTATATTTATATCAAGAGTTTTAAATTGTAATTTTATCTTTTGAAAATGTATTTTGGTTATATGCATATATGATGTTGTAAGTTTGATTTTATTTATTTATATATTGTTGTATATATCTATTTATCTATGGTTTACCTAAAAAGAGAAAAAGAAAAGAAAGAGAAAAAAATTCAGTTTAACAATTCTGAAGTTGGCTGGTAATATGGTCTCCCGTACTCTGTGGCGGCTATCCGAAAGACTTATATCATCAAATGGTATTAAATATAAGGCGCCCCTGTTAAGGTTTTGTAGCCCTGTATAATGAATTTAGCTTGATTAGCAGGACATTATGAAGACTCAGATGACTTAGGTTGTCATGATTGTCATAATTTAGTCAAACTCTCTAACAGTTTTAAAATATTAAACAAAAAAAACCATAATTACTAATGTGTTTTAATTTATCCTTTACAAGTATTCGTGGTCTTCATAAAAAAACTTTTCATACCTTGAATTTTATCACTTTCGAAATTTATTACGCCTGCTTGTGCATTGTAAAACTTATTAAGAATTATTTCATCTTTTGATTGAAGTATTAATGGCTATTATACTTTGATTTGTAAAGACGCCAATAGTCATATGTCTAGCTTAGACATACTTATATACCAATTCTTCTATTTTGACGTGAAATTAGATTTGAAATACATTCTTTTATAGGCTTTTGTTTCGCAACTCTACTCTCGTGAAGTTTCTCGTAAACCTTTTTTTGTTGTTGTTGTTTACATCATACATCTTTTTACATAATATTTATATAAGTTTGTGTTTTACATAAATTTGTAATTTTTTATATTATAAAACATTATAAATTCCAAACAGTAAATTTATATAACAACTGTAAGCTAGTATAATTAAATTTTTAAGAACCATGTGGTACTATAAATAAATCGTACTTACCATATAATGCTTCACATGGTATCACAATTTTAATTAAATTAGTACAGCTTTGAAAAACTATAGTGAAATAAGACATCTAGTCTTACACAGAATTCACAATATTTTAAGAGAAATATTCCACAAATTGTAAAGGTTTTTCACCAAACCGTGAGAAAAAAAATAAAAACTGGAGAAAGATTTGTTCCAAACAGACCACCATCTGAAAACAAAACAACAACATGAGTTAACCGCATCATCCAGAACATCTGGCTATAAAACCAATAAAACTACAAAAAAAAAAAAAGCTTATGTTGATGCGTCAGACCTTTCATTCAATGAAGATGGGGTCAAAATCATCATCATAAGGCTGTTGATGATTGAAAAAGTATATATTTTTTAAACATATTTACTTATATTCGTAATATGTTAATACGCGTTTTTGTAATTTCGTGGTTTCGAAAATCCTTATCATTTAAAATAATCATTGTTCTAAGTTTGTATTTTGCGTCTGAGCGTATTATTTAGGAAAGTCAGTTACAAAGAACAGTTGCAGCTTCTTTTTACTGTAACGGTTCCTTCATGTCCGACGTTTATTCATTATTTCACTCATTGTTTTTATCCTCCAACTTTAGTGCTTTGGAATTTTCTCTTAACTTCATGTCTTTCTGACTCATACAGTATACAGTTTTCCAAAACTTCTGTTAACTTTCTTCTTCTTTTTTAACTTTTCTTTTAAATTGTAGTTAAATTCAAATGAGTTGCTAATATGGGCAAATAAAGCATCACTTCTTAGTCAAGCTCTAATATTAACAACAATTTGCTGCTTCAAATTTGAAATGCGAGTTTGTCATAACAGAAGCTCGCATTGTTGTTCCCCTAGCGCTTATGAAGAGTTAAGAGCTTTAGATGATTCAAGCTAATTAGTCTGCTGGTACTGGAATTAATCGGCATTATTATGCCACCATTATGAAAGCATTAAACTAACCTTTTGCTATCAACCCAGGCTCGGTAGCCTGACCTATCCGATCGCATACATTCTGTGTTGCTAAAACTCATAAATCAGGGAGTACTATACCTTTACTTTAATGTCTATTTTTAACAATAAACAGATGTTGCAATGTAGAAATTTTATTTGACCTGATACGCCGTTTCAGGACCTATATATTTTTAAATCTTGGAAACATCTCTAATTTTGAAGGAATATTTACGCATTACTGTTCTAGTGTTACTTTTTTTAATAAGAGCTAATATAATATTACTGTAAAAAAAAAAAGAAAAAGAAAAACAGATACATTTTCTTAAATATAAAAAAAAATTTAATACTTACATTGCAGTTCAACAAACAGTTCGTCAAGTTTGTGGGAAGTTCAAGGTTGCACACCTTCATACACTAAAAATCACATGTTTCATAAGTTATATATTTTTACTTGTTTTCAGTTATAATCTATTCTTTTCTATTATAAACAATTTGAATATTTTTTCACCTAAAAGCATATAAAAAATCATTAGGAATTTTGTCTGCACTGAAATATTTTAACTAAATTTTAACATAAATAAAATATCTAATTTAAAAAAATGCTAAATATTTGAGACTTGATGACAAATAAGTCGCATTTTGTTTATTAACTTAGCATGCAATATATTTATCCCGACTGACAAATTTTTATTCAAAACTTGTTCAGTGTTTTTACGTTTTCAAACTGGTTTATGAAAGTTTAATGTCAATATTTCTAGTTAATTCAAAATTTGTTTATATATTTCAAAATATATAAACAAATTTAATTTAGTTAACTTTTTTTTTAAATATTTTTATATATATATAGAAGAAAGTTATGACTTGGCTTATTTATATAGTAATGAATCATGTTGGCAATATACATTTTAAAAATAAAAAGCCTTAATGACGTCACTTAAAATTATGCTTTAATTTTATCTTTAAATATATAAGTTCTAAAACGGAGGACACTTAATAATTTTTTTTGTTTTTAACCTCTGATCTTTATCTTATTCAAATAAGGTAAAAAAAAATTTCAGTATATTTGGAACCTGATTAAGTTTACTTGATATAAAAAAAATAATCGGTAGATTCGAGTTTACTTGATATAAAATATAATAGTCTATAGGTTTGAGTTTACTCGATAAAGAATAAAATAGTCTGTAGATTTGAGATTAGTTTACAAAGAACAGAGTCTGTCAGAAATTTATAAAATACAATTTGTATATAGGCATAACGTCTTTTTAACATAAACTTGCTAAAGATTTAACCTCTTTTTTTAATAATTATTATAGCCTTGAATTTTATAAAACAACGGCATCTTGTTATCTTAAACATACCAGTTACAATTTTTTTTTATTAATACTCTCTTAATCTCAAAGATTTTTTAGTTGCTGATAGTTATTAATAAAATAAAACTTTTATAAAAGTCTCTAAAAATTTTATCGACTTTTTATTATTAAAACAACAGTAAAATAAAATAACATCATCTCTTAATTTAAGGTAAAAAAAATCTGAAGATTTTAATACCTTTGTTACTTATAATTTTTTGTTTATTATTTTTTATGTACAATTTTTTGTTTATAATTTATTACTTATAATTTTTTGTTTATAATTTTTTGATTATAATTTATTGTTTATAATTTTTTGATTATAGTTTATTGTTTATAATTTTTACCATTCATTTTTGCACCTAGCTCAAAACTATCATAATGAATTTTGAATATCATTACTGATAATTTCAGTTTTGGTTCTAATATATAATTTTATAGAGTGATCTATAAATTTTTGATCATATAAAGCATATAAATCTTTTTTCCATTAGCATCTGACACCAAAAAGTTTGCCCCTTAACTACCTGTCGAATCTGACAAATGCCACTTGTGCTAAAAGTTATCACTTGTCATAAATACTATTGTTTTTACTTGAAAATAATTCAATTTCAATGTTTTTCTAAATACAAAAAGATAATATATCTGATGTTTCACATAGATCAAAACATTAAAACTTATTTGATGAAGATGCACGCACAACTTACAGTTCAATTCTGGCTCTAGTTCCACTTGTAGAGAGCTATGGCTTTTCTTGTAACTATTACCCTCAGCCCTGTTGTCCCATAAAGAAAGAAATCATAAATAGTTTGTGTATCTTTCTCGCAAGCTAAACATGAAAGCAAGTATCTTAAAATCACCACAAACATTCCACTTGAATTCAAATGAACTAATTTTGTCAAAACATTTTTAGACATTATTAAAGTCTTCTTTTTTTCGCATCTAGTATACAAGAAACAAAAATGGATATCAACTAAGTTTGAGTAATACATTTTGAAATCGAAGAAGTCTACTTGAATTCGACTAAAATACTATTTAGTTGTATATTGGAATAAATTTTTTTTTCTAAAATAAACTGTAATAAAAACAATTAAAAAAAATTAATTTGCTTTTTATGTTTTAATATCATATAAGTTAAGTATATTAATACTTAGAGCTTCAGATAAAGATTTTAGACTTAGATTTTAGAGCTTCACAGTTTAAGTTTTCCCCAAGCCACTCGGTATTCCACCACCGAGTGGTGGAATACCGAGCCACCGAGTCAGCTAGGAACGGCACCGTGTGAAAGTATTTATGAATATCACAAGCATAGAGAAAACAACAACAAAAAAATTAACGTAACACATAACCGAAAAGCTGCTCATGAACCTGAATAATTTCTGCATAATATTTTTTTGTCGCTTTGGTTTATGACTATTTGGTCTATAATTGATTTTTTTCATTCCGAAAAAGATTCATTCAGATGACACTAAGAATGCCTAAATGGCTTCCTCAAGTAGAAGCAAAAGCATTTAATGAGAACTACGCTCAGACATTTTCTAACTATTCACAACCATTTTATAAACAGCTAGACATCAAAGACTACCCAAATTTAATTTATAATTGTGATGAAACTGACCTTTAATCTGCGTTAAGTGTCTCTGAAAAGGTAATTGCGTTGTAGGCTTCTCATCAGGTACAAAAATTAACTATTGGTGAACGTGGCACACCATTAACATACCTTGCCACAGTCAATAAAGCAGAAGGCAGCTTACCATCATTTTTCATATTTTAGGGAACAAAACTTCTAGAAGCATCTAAATTTTCTTTGGGTATAAAAAGAACATTGCCGTAAAAGCGGATATATTGATCAAGAGATTTTTATTGACTTTTTACGTCATTTTAATAAACTTCGTACAAAAGTGGATAAGATAAAAGTATCGTTATTTTTAGGGGGTTGACAAAAGTCATGTGACTATTAAAGCATTTAAATTAGTAACATTTATTGATATTGGATAATATGCATACCGCCTCATAGCAAACATCCTCTTCAACCACTTGGTATCAATAAAGTAGTAAAACAGATGTGGTCTGAGGCCTTGTTTTATTACGTTGCTAAAAATGATGGTATTTCTTTGCCACGTGCAACAAAGTTTTTTTTCTCCTATGTAAGCTGCCTTTACCACTAGTAAGGAGTTTTGTCTATCGCTAAAGTGACGTATTTTTCAATTAGTTTAATTGTGCTAACAAATTTGCCTCGATTTGACCTTATGTTGTCCACTAAGCTATACCCAGCAACTATGATTTGAGATGGCTACGGTCATGTTGGTTTACAACAATTATAACATAGTGAGACTATCAATTCCACAAATGCTTTTAAAATTTTAAGTAAAAATATCTTATTGGTTACAAGTTAGAAGTTTTGTGTTTTCATGCGCAACTTGCCATGAGACAAAAATTTATCAAGACCAGGAGCTAAATCATGAGGCATGAACATTAATCGCATTTTCTAAGAAAACGTGATTAATGTTCATGCCTCATGATTGAGCAATTCACTCAACTTAAACCCCATCAAAAACTGTTGGGTAAAATTGAGATATTTCTAAAAAATATCTGAACTCACTAGTAGATCTGAAACAACTTATAATGAAAACTTTTATGACTTAAAGAATATTTATTGGCTTCAGTACATGTACCGATAGCACTTTTTTGGCCGATGGATGGGAAAAGATACCGATGAATTAACTAATTATTAAAACTTAAAACCATACAACTTTAAATTGTGTAATCTTTTTCAGGGAATCAATACTGGTAAACAAATACTTTGCCCCTAATCAGAGTGAAAGCATTATTTTAAAAGATATTAGAAAAACATAAAATATACATTTTTTAGTTTTTTTCACTATGAAAAGAAAACTTTCAAAAAAATTAATTATCAATTTTAGAGGAACGCTTTTTATTTCAATTTTAAAAAGAAAATGGTACTATCATAAGCAGTTTACTTAGAATTCTTTATTAATTTATTAGTAATTAAATTATTAAATTATTAAAAAATAATAATAAAAATCAATTCATTGTTTTATAATATTAAAAAATCAAATTTTTCCGTGCCTTAAGAAGAATATGTTTAAGTAAATAGCGCTTCTTGCTATTTTTTAATAATAGATGTTTTATTTATTTCTATACCAATTTTACGTTTATTCATTTTATATTGTTAACGGAAGTGCTTATTTTTAAATAAAACTTTAAATTTACGGAATTTATTAGGGGCTTGGCGATAAGACATATTAGTCTTTTTCTTGTCCCTGGTACCTATGTCTTGTTATTAACATACGGTTTGTGTATATTTACACGGCAAAAAAAAAAAAAAAATGTAGATATCTAAACAACAGTCATATGTTGGTTAGATGTCTAAATTATTTTTAGATAATTAAGTTGTTTTTAGAATAACTTTATTTCATGATTTTCGATCCCCACCACGTCCCAGGTAGTACCGGGCTCAACTTGTTCATCAAGGTTTGTGTTTCAGAGTTATAAAGTTGAGAGAGGGTTGTAATCATAACTAAAGTAGCCTCCTCGACTAGAGTGGCCTTTATAGCCTAGGTGAGGTAAATTGAAATAAATAAAATATATATATATATAAAAATAGAGTAGGCTATACTAGAACACATTTTTTTTTTTTTAAATTGTTATTCACCTCCTCAAGGCCGAAAAAGCCACTACAGATGAGGAGGCTACCTAATAGTGGTTATAACCTTCTCGCAACTCTCTAACTCCGAAACACGAACCTTGAAGAACATGGCCGCTGCACGGAGAAACAAGTTGAGCGCGGTACTACCAGGGACGTGGTGGGGATCGAATATATAGATAACGTGGGGATTGAACATATAGGTAACAATGTAAATATAGGTTACTTTTATGTATAACAATAGAACAACTCAAAATAAATTATTATAAAAACAACATTATTGTAATAAAAGTATAAGTACATTCAGCTGCTAAATTAAAGCTTGTAATCATCATCATAAGAATAAACAATATTGTTAGTAAACAAAGTCAAAATAAACAATTTCTTAAAAAAAATATAAGTAATGCATAAAGTTTAGCTTATTTATTATTTAATTATTATCATATACAGGATAAAAGTGTTAAAATGCCATCGGTTGGAAAATCGGTAAATTAATAAAAAAATGACTGATGCCGATACCGATTCCGATTGTGCAAAAAGTGGACAATTAAACCGATGCCGATTAATCGGTACATCACTAGTACATACATCGACTATCTTAAAGCCTGCTGCTACACCGACTGAGAGTGTGGCATGGGGAAGCAATCGTTTTTTTTTATTATTTCAATTGATATTCCTAATATTTAACAAGCCTCCACTGACGAGAGCGCATCAAGTGAAATAATAAAATTATTTTAGACCGCTTAACTGTAGCTTTACCCATGTTTGATTTAAATTTAGTTTTAGTATATATTAAATGATAGATTTAAAAAATATAGGCTATGTTTATTTTTTTATATAGATAATTATATCAAAAACTATATTATAGCTTTTGATAAAACTATCTATCAGAACTGGAAATAAAATTTTTTTGCCCAAAACTTGTAAAAAGCTTTAATTAACTATATTAATTTTAATCAACAATATTGTTGAAAAAAAAAACTATTAGGTTTTAATATTTTTTACAAATTTTATTGTTCTTGCCACAGTTATACCCAAAATTATACATTTTTTATAAATTTCATTTCTTTCAAAAGGATCTATTTTTTATAGGACAATATACATTTTCATAGTACAATATACATTGTCTGCACAATTTATATTGTCATTTTAATATTTTTTACACATTTTATTGTTCTTGCCACAGTTATACCCAAAATTATACATTTTTTATAAATTTTATTTCTTTCAAAAGGATCTATTTTTTATAGGACAATATACATTTTCATAGTACAATATACATTGTCTACACAATTTATATTTTCATTGTATATGCAATGACAAAAAATAGAAAAAAAATGTTATATAACTTTTATTGTTACGTTATGTTGTACAAGGAGAATAATATTTTCATTGTATATTCTATGATAATAAAAAATATACGGCTTAATTATAAAAAAAGGTATGCAAATAGAAGGTTTAGCCAAATTTTAAGTGCTATATGTAAAATGTATTATCTTTTCTTTGGTCGGTTATTATTGCTATTATCTTTAATGAGTCTTTCTTTTTTATTTTCGGCGGTATTTATTTTTGTTATATGTATATACTTTAAAAAAAATTGCTGCCCCAACCCAAACCTGTGATCTTAATTGTTGACATCTTTTGCTCAAAAATTGTTTTCAAAGTATTTTCAGTATTTTATTTTATTTTAGTAATTTTAATTCAAAAAGAAGAATGCTGTGTTAGCATTTTGGAGCAAGGCTGGAATACCTGTTTGAGCAGCCACACATTGTATAGACAAATTGAATACAATGTTTGTTAAATTGAAAGTTCTTCTGAAACATAAAAAAATTGAAAGACATAAGATGAAAGAGGTTAAGTCTATTGACTGTCTTTGGGATCTTTTTGATATCGCACATTTCGATGCACTTACTATGATTTCAATTGCTAAAGATAAAGCATTCATCCGCTCTCAAAGACAAAAAGGTCAGCTTCTTCTGGTGCCTCTGATAAAGTGGAAACACATAGAAGAATTGTGCCCAGGAAAAAATGGAGAAGGAGTTGAAGCGTCAAAAATTATCAAAAGAAGAACTTGAAGCATGTTCAAACAAGGTTGTTCAAGAATCTGATTCATCAACTTTATTAAGTGCATCAGAATAAATTGATAATAATAAAAAATTGTACAATAGTAGAGGTGGCGAATTAATAAAGCCTACAAAAGCTAGAATCAACATAATGTGTCCTGGACTTATATCTGCATTAGATAGAACAAAGATCTCATCTTGAAATGCAGCATATAATTCTAGTGAAATAACATCAAGTTTTGGGCACAATATGATCACGTTAAACATCAATTGGAACTCAATACAAATGTCTAAAGCAAGTCAGCGAACAACAAAATCCGAAAATCTCAGATCAGAATTTTCAACTAGTGTGCCCTTAATGGGTCACTGGGATTGCAAACTCATGGAAGATTTGACATCTCATAAACACGTAGATCATCTTCCAGTGTTGATTTTTGGGTGCTGGTGTTGTAGTAACAGATTTAGATTTAAAGGAATCGAGGAAACGGAAGGGGAAACTTGGAAATGCAGCTAGGACAAAATAAAAAAGTTATTTAAAAAAAAAACTAAGCACAAGCGAAGAAATACATATAGAACAAGCACACCGAACAGGGAAGAAAGAAGACAACGGCGGTATTAGAAGAAAAAGAGGAACGATAGTAGTAAAGCTTCTTGATTATAAAGATCGTGAAACTGTATTACAAACCTACAAAAAGTTGAAGTTATGCAATGAAAAAAATATATCAATGAAGACTCCAGTGAGAAAACAGCAAACATTTGCAAGTATTTATTTATCAAAGCTAAAGAAATCCGTTCTTCAGGCATATTGGCTAAAGTGATTTATAGCAAACCAATCACAGTCTTTTTTTTTAAGTCCATCAGATTATCAATTATTAATTTAAAAATGATGTTTTAATATATATATATGTGTATGTATATATAAATATATATATATATATAATTGATTTTTTGACGAGATTAAAAAAATAACTACATGATTTTTACTAATCTCTATACTAATCTTTTTTTAATCTCGTCTAATCTAATACTAATCTTTTTTTAATCTCGTCAAAAAATCAATTATATAGCTCTGATATCATTCATCGAGCACTCTTGCTGAATATATGCTCACAGCAAAACTAAACTTATATATATATATATATATATATATATATATATATATATATATATATATATATATATATATATATATATATATATATATATATATATATATATACAGTATTGGACAAAACATTTGCAACCAACATCGAACAATCCTAAAAAGTGTTCCTAATTTTACATGTCTTAAAAACGAAACGAACTATACAACCACAGCAAACAGTTCAGGAGTCTGGTGTAATAGCATGCCATGACATGAGCAATCAGCTGGCAGGTTATAGCACACAGGCAGAATATTGTTGACAAGTGCCATTTTGCAGCGGACAAAACAAGTGCAACTTTTTTGGTTTGTTTCATTTTCTTAAGTCTGGTCCGTGACAACGTCACGGAAGTTTTTTAATAATTAAAGGAATTATCCAGAAGTTTCCAGAAGTTTCCAGAAGCTTCCAGAAGTTTCCAGAAGAAGCATCTGGAAGCATCCCGTAGCATCCAGAAGTATCCAGAAACATTCAGAAGCATCCAGACGCATCCAGAAACTTCCAGAAGCATCGAAAAGAAGCATCTAGAATCTTCCAGAACAGGTTCACACAGGTTCATTTTACTATATAAGAGACATGTAAATCGACATGTAATTCAGTCAGTATATGGAAGTCAATCAGTCAGTATTATCAAGACAGTTTATCAAAGTGAGTTTTATCAAAGTGTTTAATCGAAAAACATGAATACAAGAAGTGAAATACAACAAGTGTTTCATTACATCAATACAGTCCACATCCAACCAAGACGTTGTGTTCCACAGAGCATTATTATATCATCACAAGGTATATGAAACACGGTAAGCCTTGAGAAGCGTGATTATTTATTTTTATCATTTTTATGACTTCAAGTGCAAAAATGGCTCCCAACAGTCTTGGATTGGAACTAAGAAAGAAAATTATTGGCGATTTCGTAAGTGGAATGTCACAAAAAAGTATTTGTGATAAACATTGCGTGAAAAAATGGACTGTATCAAGACTATGTTCTAAATGTCGTTTTACGGGGAAGTTGGCAGCAGATAACAAAGGTGGAAGACCGTGTTTCACCACTTCTAGAGAGGATTCTATGATCATCAGATCCGCCAAGTAGGATCCCTGGATATCATCAGTCGAGGTACAAAAGCAATTAGAGCTACCTCTATCGGATCGAACAATCAGACAACGTGCTGTTGAAGCCGGATTGTTTTCTCGACGCCCTGCAAAGAAACCGCTGATTTCACTAAAAAACCAGAAGAAAAGACTCCTGTTTGCTACATCTCATATTGACTGGAATGTGCAGAAATGGCGAACTGTCCTGTTCAGTGATGAATGGCAGTTCAACATCATTGGGAGCGATGGCATTTGCCGTGTACGTCGACCGGCAAGAAAACGCCTCGATTTACGTTATTGCCATAAGAATCTATGCCTCGAAGATGCAAGGCTATGATCGACAACAAAGGATTCGCCACGAAGTATAGATAGCGAAATACAGCTTGGTCAACATTTAGTCGAGTTGCACTTGTTTTGTCTAGAAGGAAATCAACTTTTTTTAATACTTTTGATTAATTTATTAATTTTCGTGTACAAATAATGAACTTTGTGATGAATAAAACTTGAAGAACTTTGTCTCTAAACAGTTACATAGTTATTTCTCTAAATTGAAAAAATGCAGCACTTTTATATGAAGAAACTAAATTAGCATTATTTGGTTGCACTCGTTTTGTCCGATACTGTATATATATGTATATATATATATATATATATATATATATATATATATATATATATATATATATATATATATATATATATATATATATATATATATATATATATATATATATATGTATATATTTGTTTATGTATGTAGCGTGTGTATGTACACACATAATACATTAGGATGTAAAAACCTCCGCATATATTAAAAACTACAAAAACATTTAAAATGGATTCATCTAAAAGGAATGGTTTTAAAAAAGTATCGAATTTATTTCAAACTAAAACTTTTAATTTAGAAATTAAATCTGATCCAGATATTCAAATATTATTCAAATAAGATTAATGAACCTGCATTTGAATGTTCTTTATCCAGATAAAATTAAAAGCATTCTTAAAAATGATGATCTTGATTATTTTAATGTAATCCACAATAATATGAAAAGTTTAAAAAATATTTTAATTAGTTTTTTTACATGATTTGAGAAACGGAAAACTTTTTTAACGTTATTTGTTTAACCAAGGACGTAAAATAAGATAAATAAATATATCTTATTTTACGTCCTTGGTTTAACTGAAACTAGGTGTATGGGAAGATTTTAAATCGAACCCAGTGTTTTCAGCATGGAGGAGGACTTTTTTTGCATAAATAATAAGCGTAGAAATAAGCGTGGAGGAGGACTTTTTTACATAAAAGAAAACATTGCGTATAATATTAGACGCGAGATGATTGTTCCAGATGAAAATATCGAGATTATAACGGTTGAAATAATAAAACAACCTAAATATTAGATACGTGCGTATCTGCAATTTACGGCACCGATTTTAAAGATAAAATCTGTGACCATTTTTTCACTGCGTTTTCGAAGTTGGTGTCGTACGGATGGATTTTTGTCGATTTTTTTTTGGAATTTTATATTGACTTGGATAACATTTTAAAGGTAGGGTGTTGTGAGTTTATTGCAGTTTGATTTTTTTTTGCTGTTACTAACGTTTTTAGTGATTTCATTGCTATTGAAAACTTCGTTCCTCTTCTGGAAGCGAATTTGACATTGAAGGCATTATAGGTATCAGATGTACCTGCAAAATTTCATTAAAAAATAATGACACGTTCAGACTCCAAAATACCAAATATTCTTCTGTTGTCGAGGTTGCTGGAGGGAGGGGGGGGGGAGGCGATTTACGATAATAAGCATTTTGTATATTTGAACTCTTTTATTCATTAAAAAGTTGTTTTTTTAGAAAAACTTAATTAAAAATATTGGTGATTTTTTTAAAGTATTCAGAACATGATTTACACACATACAAAAACTATGCTATATATTCATTTTTATATTTTATTTATTTATTTTATTTAAGATTCAAGTGATTTCTCTTTCTGTTGTATGCAATATAGCTTTTTATTTTTAAAAAAAAAAGTATAATAATGATTAAAGTTGATTCAATAAAATAAATATTATGATTATTAAAATTTTTTTTGAGAGTATTATGGGACCAAATAAGAATCATCTATTTTATAGTGAAGCCAAAAGTTATTTAGTTTGTAACTTTACAATGCCAACTCATTTAAATATTGAATGTAGAAATGGACATCTATTAAATATATTCATATCCAACAATGAATCATTTAAAAGAACTGTTGAAATAGTCAATAAACTTTTTAATTTCAAAATATGTAAAAGTCAGATTGCGCAACTTGAAAATAGATCCAAATTCTATGCACGTAATTTTTTAAGGGATTCTAAACAATTTATTAATATCTGCAACATGCTCTTTGCATATCAAAAATCAATATCTGGTATGCCACAACCATTGCATTCAACCATTAGCTCAAGTAACATCGTTTCGTGTTCTTCTATTTTATCTTCTCAATATATCAGTGTTTTATCTGTATCAAATAACAATCACTTATCTCCTTCTTTATCTGGTCCCACTTTTAAAAAGAAGCCCACATAATAATATGACATTTTCGAATTAATATGTGCTTATAAAATTAGTTTGCAACTTATTAAAAACCATTATGAGTTTTGCATTATGAATCATCAATTTTTTATTTAAAAAAGTTGTATGCACTTCAAAGATACTATATATAATATGGTTTTAATATATAATACTATATATGCTAAATGATTTTTCAAAAGAAGCCCATTTTTTCTATACGTATTAACATAAAAATTCTTCCGTAACGGTCTGCAACCAACTAGCAGGCCCAAAAACGAAAAAAGAGTTGAAGTGTCCAATTATTGGTTCACCGCAAGAACTTTCTGAAACTGTTTTACCCACATATGAGAAAGTTATGACATACTATTTATTTGTTAAGCATGAGCTGAAACTAAACTTTCATACCAAAGACCATACTGTATCAAAATTTGCATTGAAAAATTTGTTTGAAATCTTCTTTACCAGTAATATTGCATACGAGGGTTTTAAAACTAATCAAGACTTGTCGCGACCAATATAGGAAACTGATTGAGCCATTTAAGATCTGGCATAATGGTAAGAGGTATTAAGAGAGTTATAAAGAAAAACTTTAATGTTTTGGAAACGAAAGCAAATTAAATTTTTTGACATTGCAGCATGCAAGTGCGTTTTGGAAGATTGCAACTGATATAAAGTACGTAAGGTTCCTACTGCGGAACAAGAGTTTCTAATTGACCAGCGAACGATTCGTCTAATGATTATTGGCACCGAAGACAAAGTGGCAACAAATGTTAGACATTAAAATTTTAGACAATATGAGAAGAGAAAAGCTGAAGAACTGAAAAGTATAAGTAAATATTCAATACAAGTAAAACCAGCATATCAATATTTAATGCTGGTAGTTCTGAAACTAAAAATGAGAGCAAATTTGACAAAGTTTCTAAAAGTGAAGATGATAATAAATCCTCACATGGCACTAATATGACTGTTTTTAAATCTTCTCCACTACAATCACCAGTACTACAACACAGCATGCCAGCATTAGGAAGTGCATGCGACAGACATGGACTTTCTGACAGATCAGCCGCAGCCGTATTATCAGCTGTTTCGAAAGATTTTGGGTTAGTAATAACAGAGAATATATCCAATGTTATCAATCAGAATAAGGCGCCATGTAAAAGAATTAAGTATTGATATAAAATTGCACAAGCACAAGAGAAGTTAAATGATATGCAATGCCTCTGTTTTGATGGACGCTAGAATAAAACTTTAGTGAATATTAAAAAAGATATCTTAATTTGAAAATTTTACCGTCAAACAATTACCACAGAACACATATCGTTATTAAAATAGCCTGGTTTTTCGTACATCGATCATACAGTAGCGTGCAAAAGTAACCGGACAAGAGCTAAATTTGAGACTTTTGAATGAAAAGTTCAATTTCTTTCAAATTTTCACTGAAATATCAAAAAATTGATTACAAATCTAAAAACAAACTAAATTTAAAAATCTAAAACTTTTGATCGACGGACATACCTAATATTATCAGATGCAAATAACATAAACTTAAATTCATCACTAAAAAGTACTTTCAATAACTGTTTTCTTTCCCAAATCAAATGTTCATTAGCAAATCTTAAGCGTGCTTTTTGATTCTTTATATAAATAAAAAGTTTCTTTGAAGGACGTCTTCCAAACAGATTTGTAGACCTCAAAAGACGTTTGATTGTGTCAACACTACATTTTACATTATAAAGTTCTTTAATTTCAGCATTTACTCAGACAGCATTTTACGTGGAACATTTTTCAGGGCTTGAGGATGGATATTTCAGCAGGATAATGACTCAAAAGACACTTCAACACTTATAAAAGACTTTTTCAAAAACAAAAAAGTTTAATTAATGGAATTGACATAGCAAAGTCCTGACCTTAATTATATTGAACATCTATGGAAACACATAGATTGACGAATTTCAGGTTGAAAATCAGCAAGTAAATTTGATTTATTGAATATTTTGAAAGAAGAATGGGGAAAAATCAAAATTATTGTGATTATGAAGCTGGTGGACTCAATTCCTTGCCGCTGTCAAGCAATTCCTTGCCGCTGTCAAGTAATTAATGCTATCGGCTTTCCGACAAAGTACTACAGCAATTTACTTTAAAATAAAGTATTTTCAATTTAAAAAGTGTTTAAAAAAAAATCTAATTCAATTTTTTTTTTCTGACCGGATACTTTTGCACGCGCAAGTTTTAATTAAATAAACTTTTAAGATTAGATTGCTTAGATTTAGTAAAAATTCATTTTTTTTTAGATTTGTTATCAATTTTTTGACATTTCAGTGAAAATTTGAAAGAGATTGGACTATTCATTCAAAAGTAATCTCAAGTTATTCTCTTGTCCGGTTACTTTTGAACGCTACTGTATAACACTGTCAACGGGACAGCAATTAAAACGAAGTATTATAGATCACTTTTGCGCGAATAAAATTATGTTAAGTAAATTAATAACAATTAATCGCGATGGCACAAATGTCTACAACTGATAATCCAATGGTGTTATCAGATTGATAGAGAAAGAAGTAGTAAACCATTACAATGGCCAATATGTCAGATTCATAGCAACAAGTTTCCACTGCAACCTATATCGTACGTGTTAATGTTCCAATCTTGTTTTACATTAGGTCTAAACCTTCTTGTAAACATTGAGCTAGGCACCTCTACAAAACAATTAATGTGTCGTGTTATCTGTCTTTTAAACTAAAAGACATTATCAATCCTGTTATAAAATGAAATGGTTATTTTGCTCAATATGAAAACATTCTTCTTACAATGATTATGGATGGGGGGAAAGATGTTTGTGAATAAGGTTTGGAAAGAATTTTAAAAGCAAGGTCTCAGCCAACTACTGGAGTTAGATAATTTATGGTTCCTAAACTAAACTACGATAGTTCTAACTACATCAATCTCATTGATTTACAAAATATTATAATCACTGATCATTTATTGATGTTTGGATTTTCTGACGCAGGTAATAGAGATATGGTCATTACTGGTACATTAACTGCTATCGATTATCCCAGTTTTCCGTGTCACATTCAAGCTGCTGATTGTTGGGTTAAAGTTCATACTGAACCATCGGCAGCAGTGTGCGATCTGAGAGAATATTAGCAGTTATTAGTAGTTATAAGCATCAAATTATTTATAATAATAAGTTAATGATTTATTAGGATACACGTACAGAAATTAGGATCACACATACAGAAAACTGATCAAAGAAGTTACACCAATTTTTAAATATAATATAAGTAATAATAAGCAAAGACATATATTGAAACACATGGACCGTAAACAAAGATTAAAGCACATAGAACATACATTAAGAACAAACATGTAGAAATCATAACTTGCAGGTTTTAACAATAAAAGAAAGAAAAAAAATAAACAAACAAAAAGTACTGATGATAATTGTATTAATAACGCAAAGAAAATTAAAAGAATATTTATTAGTAAAGATGTCTGAATGTTAGAATAAAAAGTTTTTCATATTTTTTAAAATTTATTTTGTTTAAGATGAGGTGAATATAATAAAATTTTATAATTTTGAAAAATAAAACTGTTTTAAAAATTTTTCGGCCCCTATTTTTACCCCCTTTATTTATTTATTGAAATTCAAAGGTTTTAAACGAAAAGACAACTTTTTATTGCTATTATATATATAAATTTGGACTTGATTTTTTTACCTATTATTTCAATGCACCTTAGTATAAAAGAGATGCAGATGTTTGAGTTAAGAAGCTGAGAAGAATGGAAACAAACCATCGATCATTGATTTACGCAAGGTGTTGCTCCACTTAAAGAATGAGGAATTTCTTTGGATAATCCAAATGTTGGTTTTTAGAAACAAAAAAGAACTGTTTGACTCAACTTGGTTTTGGATTTAACTTTGCCCTTATGATTATAAAATCTTTTGTGAGTGTTATTGATCAAGACGAACTGGTAAAGAGGGGAGCATCCACTTACATGAAAGATAATTTTGTCAATGAGGAAGTAGTGAGTCTCGATTATGTTAAAAGACATTTCGAAAAATATAGTTTGGAGAATAAGGAAGGTGAACAGATTGATGTTAAGAAGTTTTTGTATTGGGATTGTTTGTGCACAAGGTTGGTGGCACGCTGATGTGGTCCAAAGGAAATCATGTGGATGTGATTTCGAAAAATTATAACAGAAGAGTTGTGTTTTCCGTTTGTGGTCAGTTGGTATCGCCAAGCTTACAATGTCGTATCAACTCTAAGCAAGGTTAAAAAATCAACGTTGAACTTTCGACGTCGGTCCTACCTTGTTTTATCATTGATAAAGTAACGTTAAACAAAAATCACGTCGCTTCAACGTCTTAGGGTTGTAGAAATTTTACCGTCCGAATTTTCAATTTTAGTTCCACGTTGATTTATAGTTAGGTAGATAGAGATATTATAGATTAAGATACTTGTGCTTTTAATGTGCCTAAGTAATTAGTTAAGCCTGCGCGTTTAACACATATTAAAGAGACAACTTTCTTTCTGATAGAAAAAGATTTTACATGCAAACTTTAGTTTTCTACAAAATTTACGGCGCAAGAGTCCTAATATGCTACGGATGGTCTAAAAAAAATTATAAGAAACTTATTAAAGTTAAAGGTATTAAAGCCCGTGTCCGTTCCCGTTTCTTCTTTTTTTTTTAAATATATTAATAAATAAAAAAAATAGAAAAGTTTACTTCCATATATGGAAGTAAACTTTTTTTTTTTTTTTTAATGTTCTATATATATATGGAAGTAAACTTTCTTATATGGAAGTTTACAATAAGAAGTTATAAAGTAACATTAAACGTAATACACACCGTAGCGGGAATAATTTACTTGAAAAAAAATGTCCTCCAGAAACGGTTTGCATTTTCAAAACCACGAAACATCCTACAATAATAATCTAAATTTTGAAAAGATTCTGTCAACGTCTTTTTAAAAAGAAGTGTTTAAGATAGGTAACTTCCAGAAATGCTACAAACTTTAAGTTTTATAATAATAATGCTGGTGTCAAATGTGAATGTTTTATACAAAAAAAACTACGATCATCGGGGTCTGGGAAAAATATTACCCAGAAAATTCGGGTCCCACTGTCCCATGTGAAAAAGGAATTAAAAAAATAATTTTTTTTTCAAGTTTTTTACACTAGATCAAAATATATCAAAAAAATTAGTTTACAAAAAAAAAATTTCTTGCTGTTTAAAAATGGCGACCAAGTAAAGTTTACAATCAACTCTATTTAGGGGATATCAAGGTCATAACTTTTCAATGTTTAAATATTTTCTTACTAAATAACAATTTTACACATAAATTTTAATCATGCTCATAATGGCCGAGTTTTATAAAAATATTCATTGTGCGCCCCTCTTGCTCCCTTTTATTCAAATAATTTGACCTTCTGGCCCCAATTAAAAGGTAAATATTAATACTTTACTTATAAATATATTAAAACATAATACTTTAATAACGTTAAATAAACCTAAATTACTAAATAACAATTTTACACATGAATTTTAGTCGCGTTCATAATAGTAGAGTCTTTTTAAAAAAAAATAGTGCTTCCCCTTCCCTCCCTAACCCCCCTTCCTCTCCCCCCCCCCTCTATATCCCCCATCCTCCTCTCCTTCCATCCTCCGTTCTATTCAAGTATTTGGACCTTGAGGCCTTAACTTGAAGGTTAATATTAATATGATAATTATAAATATATCAAAAATAATACGTTAATAACAGTAAAAACGTTTGCATTACATTTTTTAAATACATCATTTTTATGCTTAATGTACTTAATGTAAGAAATTTTTTTTTTTATCTACTGTTAATTGTAATAATTTAAACAGTTAATTATAATAATTTAAACAGTTTAGTATTGCTCAAAAAGATAATAGAGCCTTAGTCTGCTTAGTTTGTTTTTTCAAAAGGATCAGGAATGATAGAAGTTTAAGAAGGAACCGTGACATTAAATAGAATATTTAAGTACTTTTTAAAATCATTTGATTTAAGCAACGAACATTTTTTTAATGGTATTTGTAATAAATGTAGAAAAGCATTAGAAAAACTGGGAAAAGGAGATAAAAACGTTATTCTGAGTGAACCGTATGACTTCTCAAAAGTCAAAGTCAGCATACTCACTTGAAACCAATGGTTCTGTGTTTGTGACATCTGTGAAATTGCTCGAACTAAATTACTCCAGGATCAACATCTGATAACAGAGGAAGAATCAAGCTGGGTAGAGTAAATATATCATCACCTGACCAATAAAAATATACAATAAGTGCAAGGTTGTTATTGGACCAGGATTATCCCACCCTTGCACTTTCACAAAGAGAAAAGAAAATTTAACAGGGGAACTGAACAAAGGTAGGGTTAACTTTATACTGTTGATATAATATTTTATATCAATAGTATAAAGTATCAAAAACTTAACTTAAAGTTTAGAACTTTACGTAAATAATCTGAAATATAAAAACTGAAAACCTTGATTTTTTCATTTTAAGTTACACGAGGTGTGGAACTTTAATGCTCAAAAGTACTGAAAAGAAAATTTGCAGAGGAGGGAACTAAAATCAAGGTTGCATCCAAAGGTAAAGCACTTGCCGTTGAACAATTGAAAAGCTCTGTTAAAGCGCTTTTTCCAGTTAAAAAATTGTTATTACAGAAATAAATAAATTTAAAAACACTTGTGGAATTAGTAATAGACAGGGAACCAAGTAAGTTAGCATATTTAGAAGCTGGAAAGGAGGATACATATTTGAAAGTAATGTAAGATAAAAATTAAGTGGAGAAGACGGGTTTTTAAATGAATATTATGATATAATGAAATCAAATTTGAAAAAGATTCAAGACAACTGGTTTATTGCAAAAGCATTGAAGGAATTGTTGAGAGAGTAATAACAAAGAGAAAACTATCGAAGGATTATATTTTAAAGGTTGGAATTGACGTTGGAGACGGATTTCTTAAACTTTGTTTAAATATTATTGAAAAAGAAGCCGAAAGTAAAATAAAAAGAAAAAAGTTTAGCTATAAAGAAGAAATAGGCAATGAAAAATACAAAGACGGAGGCGTAAATAAATTTATTATTAAAAAAAAAAGTCTACTAGTGGCTTAGTAGAAAATATGAATCTCATTCGAATCTTGAAAAAAGTCTCAATATTATAAAGCTAAATAAATTACATTACTTTTGCACTTTTGATATGAAAATGGCCTATATATTTTTTGGAATTGAAAGTGCAGCATCAACACATCTTTGCCTTCGGTGTAATATTAGCGAAGAAAAAATGCAAGATTTTCAAATTCACGGTGAGCTCAGAACTCTGGGAAGTATCCTTTCATCAGCTAATGCCTAAAAAACTTTTTGTAAAGATATAAAAAAAAATCCAAGCTTTCAGCTGCATTTTATAATAATTGTGTCAACAGTCCACTAGTTGATCTACCTGATGACGTAAAGGTCATCGCAATTCTTGCTCCAATGGAACTTTATCTACTTAGTAGAAATACAAACAGAAATTACAACTACCTTAAAAAATGTTTTTAATCCATAGATACCACTTTATCGGTGAATCATTGGAACCAAAGTTTCAGTTTTGAAAGGCCTAAGCTGCATGATGGTCAATTTAAAGGTGGAGAATGTTCAAAACTACTGAAAAATACTCACGTTTTAGAAAAAATAATAAAAATATCATCGAAACTAGAAAAAGATGAACATATTATTTCTATACTTAATTCCTTTAAATATTTAAAAGCGGTTAAAGCTGCATGTCTTGGTTCTGGTTTGTTATCTGAATATGTTCTGGTTTGTT
>NC_088928.1:53762500-53797500 GCF_038396675.1 Hydra vulgaris
TTTTTTTTCCTCGAAAATCAGTTCTATTGAACTCGCTTTCTTCTCTTTCCTGATTCATAAAACTTGCATTCTTTTATGTTGTCGTAATCTTGCTCTATAAACTTCATCTTTTTTCTTCTAGTAACTTGCAACTCTAATAGTGGTTGCATGCAGCCTTGTTGGAAGTGAAGGTGTTGAAAATAGTATAAAATATCCTGCTAAAGTTTTCCATCAAAGTGTGCCATTGTTAGAAATTTACTTTGAATTGCAGCTTTTATAATACCTTCTTGATATTTAACTGCATTTGTAATTGCTACTTTCTTTTTTTCACGCCTGATAGGGGATTTAGAAAGCGAGAAATCTGTCAAGTTGCTCCTAGAAGTAACTACCATGTAAAAGAGCAAGTGCATCATACTTCTACATTATATGTTTTTAAAAAAACCTGCAACTTAAATAAATGCTAAAAACATAAAAATTAAATGCAACTTCTTTTGCAAAATTTTTATGCAATGTTGTTGAAACACTAGGTTAATGTCGTCAGCTAAATAGTCTGAAACATAGCAGGTAGAGATCTCACTATGTTCTGATGATAAAAGCTCAGTTTATTCAGTTTGATACTCTTGTTGCTCAGTAAATCTTAAATATTATAATCTTCTTTCTTTTTTCATCTTTAGTCAATATGCTAAATCCTTTGAACTACGGGTCATTTTACGTTTCGTCATTTGATCCTTTAAAAATTGCTTATCTGAATTGATGCACCAATATTGTTTCCGTGTTTCTTTTTTAAATAGTGCAAAAAATTTTCTTGGCACATTTTTTTAAAGACGTTTTGAGGTAACTCTGCTGCGTGGCCATTTTTATTTTTATTTTTTTTTTTCAAATTTACTCATTTTTCGACAAGATAATTTAATAGTTTCCTAGAACGCATAATATTAATTGAACTTTTTAAAAATTGCTTCAAAACTTTTTAATCTATCTTCATATCAGAGAAAGAGTGAAAAAAGTCAAGTTAATCTATTGGTATAGGTATAATTAAAATTCAGTAAAAATAAAAAAACATTTTTCATATATTATTTAGCGAATCTGATGAGTTTATCATGAAATATGCCTCAGTCATATCCTCAACTAATCCAGGGGTTTTTTTATAGCAAAAAGAATGCAGTTTTTAGGACCTATTGCTTGTCCAGAGCATGCTGACATCATTTCATCTATTTGTTGGAAAGCACACCCAATCAAAGTTTTGGTGGGAGTATTTTTGTCTAACGCCTGAGTTAAAACTAAATCAAAATTTTATAACTTCTATTTTTAAAACTGAAGTTTAATTATTTGGTAATATATTGAATAACAATTTTCACTAAATTCAATGTTTTAATTATACCTGTAAGGAAAGTTAAAATTAGTTTTATTATTTGTGGCAAACTGTGAAAGTTTCTCTAACACTTTTTTATCTTCAAATAAAAATGTCTTAAAATCGATATTGTGATTTTTGGTAGCATTTTTACTTTTTTTAATCTTATCTATTTTTAGTTTTTGATTTTAAAGTAAAGGTCATATATGGCAGTTTATGATAAAAAATAAAAAATAATTCTTAACTTAAGTAAAAATATGGCACGAACTCTAAACTAAAGACTGTTTTTGCTTGTGACAGGCGTGAGTTATATTTGATCGCAAGCATCATTCTATTTAAATATTCTTAAAAATTATAAAATTTATATAAAATTTAGTGCGTTGAAAGCTATTTTTCTTGGTCTAATTTGATATACGTTTTTTAATATAAGCTTCCGACCCAATTCCAAATTTTAATATTTAGGTTTTAATATTTAAATCTAATAAATAGGCTTTATAGTTTACGCAGAAAAAATATTGGTGTTTTATTTTATGGTTTTATTTCAAAGGTTCCCATTTTTTTGTTGAAAAATAAGGGTTTCGGGGCACAAATTGTAAAAGATGGACTTTTAAATGTTGGAAAATAACGCACCCTAATGTTCATAACTTATACATATATACAAACGTACTAATAAATCTATATTTGTTGATAAATTTTATAATTCATACAGTAATATCTGGATATTTAGGGGGCTCATTTGCAAATTTTAGACAACGACGAGACGGTATGGTTTTATTTATTTTGGGTTATTTAAAAAAAAAGCTGTTATTTATTCAAAATCATTTATTCATTAACAAATATTTGTTATTAGTGATAAATTAGAAAAAAATACATTATCAAGGAGTTTAGTTTTTAATTAGTGCGCACCTACTTTTATATTGCACGCTTCCCCCTCCTCCCTATTCGTTTTCGTGCGCTGTTTGGAGACTCCACCAGTTCCCTATAAGCATACGTACCTTATGGAAGGCCCATAGCCCGTAGGAAATGGAAAAATCAAAAATGTCATTACCAAAAGCAGTATATTGATAAAATGTTTCAGCCTACAAAAACAATGTAAGCTCTATGAAGAAAATATACTGTTATCAAATTGACGTGAAAGAATTGAGAAATGATAATCTTCCTGCAAAAGCTAAAACAAACGAAATGTTTAGGAATGGCGATAACGTATGGTTGAAACCACCAAATAAAACATTTTGAAAAAATTTGTATAAGTTAATGGCGTTCTGCGTCATGTAAAACGTATTCGATCTCGAAATGACATTCAAAATTTATGTGATATTCATGCCGAAACAGAAATGCACACAGATAATGATCGTGATAACGCAGAAAATCATGGTGTGCAATGTAGATTTGTGTTAGAAACAAGTAAAGAATGCGTGCTGGAAACAAACTTTGAAGCCAATAATGGATTTCAAGAAACCAAAGTGCCATTGCCACGAAAGGCGCATGCCTTAAGAACGACGCACGCCTCAAAAAATGAAGATTACTCTTTGTATGATCCTCAAGGATCAAGAAGGAGTGTAACTTTGGTGTAGAAAACTCCAAATATTCTTTGGCAATTACGTGGTTATTTTTTTAAATTGTTATTATGTTTTTTTAAGTTTCAATTTTTGTGGGAAGTTCTTTTATACAAATTTAAGTAAAATTTTTGAAAAGGTGAGTTGAATTCAGGAAAAAAAATAAATCATTTGGATATAAAAGAAATTTTGTTTCGAGCGAGAAAATTACAATTGCGATTGCAATTTTGGCTAAAAATTTATGTTTTTTCATATTTGCACCTTTAGTTTAGTTAAAAAATCTAAAACTTTAACAACAGGGAAAACAGTTTTACCAGAATATACAAAAACTTAAGCCGTTGTAAGCTGTTATGTTAAACAAAAAACTTATTACGCGTTAAAATAAAAAATTAAAAAGTTAAAAAAGAAACTGAGCTTCAATGAAAAAAAAAATACAAAAACAGATAACTACGAGTCGCTAACTTCAACTTTCTTGATCAATACTTTAAATTAGATGTTGATTTATGTCAGAATGCTAACTTTTGTAATGGTTTCAACATACATACACAACAACACATTAAATTAAAATAGTTTTTTTAAAATGGCATTATAATAATATCATAATGCTTTGCATTAATATAAGAAGTATGAATTGATTTTTGTTTTAACTTTTGTATTTTTTAAAAGAAACTGAAAATATTTCCAATTCAACTTGCATAACAGAAACTTGGATTTTTTTAATTAAACTCAAAAAAATATATTTTCTATCTTTCAGCTTTTAAAAAAATATAGTGACAAATAAATAAAAAAGATAAAGATGGTGAAGAAAAGCTGATTTACGTAAAAGAAAACGTTGAACATAACTTTAGGACAATACGTCCTAAAATGATGTTTAATGCTTTCTTTTAGTAATTATTCTATTTATTCTAATAATGAGTATTATGGGAATAATTTAGAGATGTTTAATGTTTTTTTTAGCAAACTTTTAGCAAATTTAGTAAAAGTATAGCCAATATGAAGCTGTAATGAGTGTTTTTATCAACGTAAAGTTTAAGAAATTTGAAACCAACGAAGTTAGTTTCAAATTTTTAGACTTTTACGTTGATAAAAGCAACTCATTACAGCTTCATATTGGCTATACTTTTACTAAATTTGCTAAAAGTTTGCTAAAAAAACATTAAACATCTCTAAATTATTCCCATAATACTCATTATTAGAATAAATAGAATAATTTAGTGGTATTTATAGATACGCAACCGGACATAAATAATTTCGTTACCTCTTTACAAGATATAGTTTTACAACCTTCATCAAATAAAGATAAACTTGATTGACCGTTTTCTACCTAAAACAAATAAACTTTAAGTTTAAACTTTTTAAGTATTACAATCTTACTTATATTTGAGATCTGGTACTTAAAACTAACATTATATGCTATTTGTTTCTTATTTACACTAAAATATTATTATTTTGTTTAAATGTTAAACCCTTTTTTTTGCAATCTCTTTAGAACCATTATATACAGACTTTATTGCGTAAAGGTTTGACTACACTATCTAGTATTTACTTAGTATGTCAAAAGTGATTAAGAAATAATATTTATACTTTTAAATATTAAACATTATTTCCCTCATGTTGCGCAAATTAAAGATTTAAAATATTAAACTAATTAGCTACTGAACAGTAATTATTTTAATTAATAATAATAATAAGAACAGTAAATATTTTAATTAATAATAATTTGTTTTCGCTTAAAAAAAAAAAAAAATTTTACAACAATATTTTTTCAGCAGTTTTTTTAAAGGCCGAGGGAAGAAAAGTACATTATACTACTTGATTTGGACACAAAATAATAACTTTTTAGTGCATGTGCTTTTCTGTTGATCACGTTAGAGTGACAATTGGTACTAAGGGATAGATAGAATTAGTGTTGAATATAGAGGTGTTCCGGAACCAGTATACTCATTATCCCCGATTCCGGTTGCCTGGTGGTAAAAGCCGGGTCCGAGACCGGGTACCCGGCACCGAGTCCATTAAAAAAAGTAAGAATAAAAATAAAAAATTAAACAAATAAAAAATAATTCAGACAACACTTTTTGGTGCATTTTATTTTAATCACTTTTATGATTTTTTGTGACAAATGAAAAACATTATCGTTATCATGGGGTTATAAGGGTTTGAAAGAAGGTTATCAGGGTTCGAAATAACTAAAAAGTAGACGATTAAATAATTTTTACGACAATAATTGATTCATTTGAACAGAATTTAGATTTTTAAAAAAGGCTAAAAAATAATGAAAACCCCCTAAAACTATGCAATATTTCTTTGTTTTTAGCAGCCGTGTCGCGGTAGTAGAATGCTCTACTCAGAAACAAGAGGGAGTGCACTACCTCTCGTTTCTGAGGGAGCACAACCCTCCCCTACTATTTTTTGTGTGGACCTTCTTTCTTTTTTTAAAAGAAATTGACAATTTTTATAAAAAATTAAGGAGTTTTTTTCAAAATGAGGTAGTGTGCCACCCCACTTTGAAAACCGTGTCGTCGCCCCTTCGAAAACCATTGATTTCTTGTCCGACTTCCTAAACTTCATGGGAAAAAAATTCAGTTGAAAATTGCCTAAGTTGGTTAAAAGTTCGTTAGTTCAAAAGTTTATTTACTGTAAACGATCATTTGGCAAAAGCCTTATTTAAAAACGACCTACGCAAAGTATTTAAACTTTCATTTTTTTTTCGCAATTTAAATTGCGAAAAATGTATCTTTTTCTCGCGTTCTAAGCAATAAAAAGAAACAATTACTTTTTTTTTTTCTTTCCACTTTTTTTTATTTTTTTCGTATTCTCATATTATTTCGTTTTACTTTATGGTTTTTATATCTGTGTAAATCAGTTTCCTTTTTGCAATATTATCTGCTATCAACGTTTTGCTATATATTAAAGCAAAAGTATATTCGAAAACGTAATTTAAGTGAGACGCGTCAAGATTTAGTGCATAGAAATTATCAACTTCTGAAAATATCAAGAAGTTTATTGGTTGAAGCACTATTTTTTATCTGGTTAATAATATTTCTACACAGTTTATAGTAACACTAAAACAAAATTCCGGGTACGCCGTATTACCGGGTCCCCGGGTTCGAACCGGGTACCCCTGTCACGTTATATAAGTAGATCATTATATAAGTAGGCAAAACGATATTCTATGCATGCGTTAGTTTACGGATACTTATTTAACGTGTTAAGTCACGTTAAATAAGTAGATCGTTAAATAAGTAGACAAATTGAACAGTCATGGCACTTTTTTGTTAACCTTTTTTTTTTTTTTTTTTTGTTCTTTTTATTACATTATAAATAAGCATTTCGTTACAATATTTAAAATACAAATATATAATAATAAAAACATATATATATATAATAATCGTTATTAAATAATAAAAGAACGCGGGAACTCGTAGAAGACCATACGGTCTTGTCGTCGAGTACCGCTAAGAAATGATCGTGTTAAAATTTATAAAATATTAACAAGATAAGAAATAAGTTAACGAAGTAAGAAACTTAAAATATTCCGTTACAAATACAAGATACATTATTATATATTACAATTGTTAATGATGCATATATAATTTTTATAAATCAATAGTTAAATAGGGGGTAAAATAGAAGATCACTAAAAAAAAAAAAAAAAATAAATATCAAAAGTATATTGTTACATCTTCAATTGTCAAATGAGTTCTTTAAGCTTTCGTTTAAAAGAAAAGTAGTTACTTTGATGAATAAAATCCTTAGTAAAATTTTTTAAAACTATTTTATTCCATAAGAATGGTCCGAATAACCCTTAATAATAATAACCCTTAATAATAATAACCCATAAGAATAACCCTTTTTGTTAACCCCTAAAAATAGTGAAACTGATATGATCACATCTCTATACTAATTACTTTGTATTATTATAAGTATATTGACTTAAACTATAAAATTGAATTTTTTCAAATTTGCGCTTTTTACCTCTGATTTTGTTGAAAGTTGCCTTTAATATAATTTATTTACAGTTTTTTAATGAAATATGAGCTTCTTACATCATCAAAAATACAATAAAATATATATGAACCGTTGCAATTTATTCTATTAAAAAATTTTTTTTTCTATATGAGCCACCTTAATTACACACTTAAATATATAACAAAGTAGTTCTGAGCAAAATTGACAAATAAGTCTATGCATAAAATGGTAGTCCCAAAAGAACTGTGGATTTTAAGTTGCTGAGACGTAGTACAAAATTAACTTCACGTACAATAATATAAAAACATACAATAATATAAAATATACAACAATAATAAACTCCTAATCATAAATTATATAAAAGTTTAACTTAAATAGCTGGTTATATATACACATACCACATAGTTGACATTTTTTAACTAAATAATTTATTATTCCATCAGAGACATACTTTTAAACATCTTCAACAGAGTAATTATAGAATGACATTTTAATTATATAATTTTAAAAAATTTAAAAATGAGATTATTGCTGAAATTTAATTATTTATAGTCTATACTTAACGTAAAAAATAAGCTACTTATTTAACGGTAGATTTAATTTACCTAACGGAAGCTTTACGCTATATTTACGCAAAACTGATTGTCTACTTGTTTAACATCTACTTAGGGATCGTCCATAAAGTAAGTACGCTCAGAGGGGAAGAGGGGGTCTGCAAATGGCGTATATGAGATGGGAGGGCAGTGGATCAATTATTAAAGAAAAGAGACACTAAATTAAAAAAAATATCATAAAATGTTAGATAAATAGGTTAAAAGCATAGGTACTTTAAGGGAGGTGAAGGGTACTCAAAAAAGCGTATTGCAAAATGCGGGGAGGGGGAACGGAGGTAAGAAAATAAAGTGTACGTACTTTATGGACGACCCCCTATTTTACGCGACACCCCGCTCATCTCTAGTTGAATATTATATTTTTAAATACTTAATTAACAAAGTTATTTATGTTTTTTATTTTATTTATTTGATAGATAGATTTATTTGATATATATATAAATTTATTAACAAAGAAAATGCAACTTTTTATGGTACTAATAGTTTCATGCCTAAAGGCAATCATCAGCCATGTAATACAAAATCAAGAAATAAAAAAACATAAAGTTACAATGAAGTGTGCTCCGTTGTCATTACGACAAACAACAAAAGAAAAAGAAAAAAATCTAAAAAGGCTGCCTTATCACCCGTATTGGTCTTTGAAAGAAGACATTTGCTTTTATGTCTACATTTAGAAACTAATTCATTCCTCTTATTTATTAAGTTATTTTTGCTGTAAGATATGATTGCGTTTAGATATGAAAATTAATACCTTAAAAAGTTGTATATTCTTTGTTTATAAATTTATATATATATATATATATATATATATATATATATATATATATATATATATATATATATATATATATATATATATATAAGTATATGTATACTGACATAAAAAATACCTTTAAATACATGCAGTAAGAGTATAATTGACTCAGTTTAAACCAATCTTGAGTTAAAACTCTGTTTTCATCAAATTTATCTTTAAAAAGTGTGCACCTTTCTACTTGCGCTTTTGCGCTCTGACACATAGCGAAAAAAAATACGCTAAAATAAATTTTCATAATCTTTGTTCAAATAAGATAAAAAATAAAATTGATAATGACCACTAAGCAACAATCAATATAGATAATATAGCAATGAGCAGCAATCAATATCCTTTGACATGATACATGTTACAACATGATATTTTGTAGCTCCTCTTTATTTATTCTCTAAAACTCATAACACATAAATTTTCCCCTTTCTTATTGTATATCAATACAATAACATTTCTTTGAAAAGCTTTTGTGGAACAATCAATAGTTTTAAAATCTCTTTTAAACTAAAAATTAGTATATTTAAATAAATTATAATAAATAATAATAAATTTAAAAACTTTTGTTTTAGTTTTATAAAGATTTTTTTTGTTTTTCGTCAAACAAAATATATGGCTTAAGAAAAAAAAATAAAACAGAATCCATGTAGCAGAAATATCTCCAAGTAAAATTATTTATGCATATTAAATATGAATTTAAAATTTTACTTAAAAGTCTAACTTTCTATTGAAAAGTTGAAAATTTTAATTTATCTTTATAAAATATATACTGTTTCTCTTTATAAGTTTTAGAAGAAATAAAAAAAGTGTTAGAAAGGTAAAAAGTGTAGGGAAAAGAGTGGAGAAAGTGTACACTATCTCAATCATCCTTTTTTGGAACACACCAAAAAAATTAATTTAGATCTCCAAGTCAAGGTGTTCCAGTACAACGTTATTTCATATTCAATACTCCAAAATAATAAATTAATTTTAACTAATTGTTAGTTATAAATTTTGTGGCAACAAAGCCATTGATAGTGTAATATGCGAGGTGCATTGACTGAAGAACTTTATCAAATTATATTTTATATATATATATATATATATATATATATATATATATATATATATATATATATATATATATATATATATATATATATATATATATATATATATATATATATATCAGTGACGGATCAAGTAACTTTTTGGTGGGTGGGCGATGTTGAAATATTTTTTGTATTTTGTACCATACTTGGGTCTCCTTAAAAAAAAAAAATGACCACAATTTCTAAGAAATTTTTGCACTTTCAGATTCTGGAGGAGTGAGGGGGGGGGGGGGATACATCCCATACATTAAAATTGTTTTTACTAAAAAACGACCCATTTTCCATTGACGTAATAAATAATAATTCTAATAAATAATAAATAAAGGTAATATGCGATTCTAAGTAATGAAATTAATGAACAAATAAAAAACCAAAACAACGAGTTCAACCATATGTTAGGAAAGTTAGGTCTGAGAGAAAAATTTTATTCTATTAGGCAGAATCTACCGTCCAACTTTACCATAATGGTCGCGACGATGAATCATTAAAGTTCTGAGGCTGGGAAAATCTTTTAAGCAAGATCACAACTCTCTTAAAATTAGCAAAAAACAATTTATAGAAGTGAGCAAACACACTTTATTGCTGGCCAAAGTATTTGGCCGGGGTGAATCACACAATCATTGGTTATCTTTGCAATGCGAGCTTAAGGTTAATAAGCTTTAAAAAATACCAGAAGTATCGAATGAAATTGGATTTAGGGATCTTGAAAACTCTCACAATTCTCAAAACTCACTCTAAGAGGATTAATTCAGCTTAACATGAAATCTCTACAGGTTGTTTTGTTGATACCGGACAATAAATATCTTGACCCGAGTTTTACCGAGAAGATTTAGTATATTAAGTGTATGTTAAATCTAATCATCGAAACTTGGTATGAACTAAATAGTGTATAGAAAAAAGTTAAAACTATTTTGGAAGGCTTACAGCCAATCAATTTACTACAAGCTTTACACTATTCAGGAAAATATATATTTAAATCAAAGTAAAAAACTTAAATTAAAATAAAAAAACTAATAAACTACCAGCAATTGATATTGCTGCATTATGAGTCTTTGCATTTACTTTATACTTTTTACCAGTTGATGAGATCCAAGGCAGATACTCCCATATTAGAAATATCAATATCCGTTCTGCACCAATTACATCTTGCTTTTTAAGAATTTGAATTACAAAATTTTACCTAAGAATATTTTTTGTTGTATAGTCATTCTGTTTGGAACTGGTTCTCTGTCTTAGAAATTATATTAGTTATATATCATATATATTCTAAACAATTACTAGATGTTAATAACTCTGACAGTAACAATAAACATTTACAATTATAAAATTATATAATAAAATTTACAATTTCAGAAAATAGCTACTTAATAAATTCAGTAGAAATCTAACTATTTCAGAAAAAAGTTCCAGGATTTGTTGCTTAAAGGGGTGTTTTTCCAGAACTGTTTTAGGACCTATCAAAATCCAGGACATTTCCAAGCTTTCAAAGACTGCTGGCCACTATGAACATATATATATATATATATATATATATATATATATATATATATATATATATATATATATATATATATATATATATATATATATATATATATATATATATATATGTATAAAAAATATATATATATATATATCACAGTTAGCACGGATCCTGGTATTGCCAACCTAACTGAATATGAGGTGATAACATACACATCAAGGTACCCTGTGATGGAAATTTTGAAATCTTTTTAATTTTGTTTGCTGAATTCAATTTAATTTGAATGTTCAAATTAAGTGAAATTTTGACTTTATCATGCAACAATAAAATCAACCTGTAAAATAAGAACCATTTATATAATTTGATAAAAGTTAGTGCATATAGTCGCATCATTAATCGTAATCATTCTTTATAAAAAACTTTAAATCGGTTCTAGATAAAAAACTTTTAATTTCAAAAAATACCGGAAGAAATGTCACGCCAAGATTTTTAAACTAATTATTTTCTACCATTTGCTAAAAATTATTGAAATAAAGAGACCATGTAAAAAATGAATATAAAAATGATATGTGTGGAACAAACTTAATGTGACCCGTTTCATGGTTCCGGAAAGCTGGCTTTTTATTATTATCAAAATATATTTGTAATCGATGTTTTTTAAATAGATATAAAATGTGTACCAGATATCAATCGCATAACTCAAAAACTTTATGCGACTTTTTTTTTTTTTTTGTAATTTATTTCGTCACTATTTATTTTACATACAATTAACTTTAATACATTTATAAACACAAGTATATTTATATGTATACATTTATAAATAAGATAAAAATTAAAATAATGACAGGAGCAAGTAGAAGACTGCAGTTTTATCATCAAGCCCCTTTCATTTGCAACTTTGCAATAAGTTTCACGTGAGATTAACGTGACATTAAAAATTCATAAGTAGAAATTAGCCAAAAACTTTAGCCATTTACGCAAAAAAAAACAAAAAAACAAAGCCTTGTACGTAATGATTTGATAGATGAGTATCAAAAAGAAAAAAAACTATTTGTATTGTGATATAATCATCGTTTGTGGTCATCCAAAAGGGATAAATTCGTTTTAGTTAGTTATTATTAATTTGATCTTTAAAAATAGGAGAGCATGATGACGTCACTTAAGTTAAATAGGTGCTGTTTGACTGCTGCTTTAAAGAGATTTGATGACTTCATGTTTTTTATTTCCTCTTTAAGGATCGAATTCTATAGCCGCGGTCCTCGAGATAAGATAGAAAAGTTAGTTATTTTAAGTAAAGTCTTGGGAATTTTAAAGTTTTGAAAGGAGTACTTCGTTGGGTATTTGTGATCAATGGTGGAAAATTGATTTTCAAAGTATTTTGGTACCAAGTTGTTTTGCGATTGAAACATTAATAATAAATTTTGGAGGAGGTTCAGTTCATAAATATTTAGAGCTCTAAATTCCCTGAATAATGGTTTGGCATGAATATATCTGTTAGCATTGCATACTGTTCGACACGCTTGCTTATGTTTAACGTGTATATATTTTTTTCGTACTGAAGAGTATGTGCATGTCCAAACAATATTGCAACAGTTGATATAACAGTGAATGAATGAATGATATATATTTTTTTAAGCAAGTTGTATTTAGAAAGTGTTTTATTTTATGCATGATGCCGATTGACTTGGAGATTTTGTTTTCGATGTGCTAAATATGATTCTACCAACTAAGATTTTCTTGAAAAGTTATTCCCAGGATTTTCATTGAACCGTTTCTTTCTATATTAATTTTGTTGATCGTAAGCTGGGGAAGTTGAAGTGGTAAAATAACAGAGTTAGGTGGTTTGTAAAATAAAACATATTTGGTTTTGAGGATGTTTAAGGAAAATTTATTAGCTTTGAACCACTCATTTAAGTTTTGCAGCTCGTGATTAACTATAGAAAATATTGTTTTTATATTTGAGTGAGTGAAGAAAATATTCGTATCAGCAAAAAGAGTGAAGTTAAGAATGTTTGAAGTTAAGCAGATATCTTTCACATAGAGTAAAAATACTAAAAGTCAAAGAATTGAGCCTTGGGGTACACCACAACTAATTGTTTGTAACCGTGTGCATGCTGAGTTGTACGACACGCCTTGTTTCCTGCTATTTAAGTAACATCTTAATCATTTTAGATTGTTGTTTGTTACTCCATTTATCTCTAGCTTGTGTAGGAGGATTTCGTGGTCAACTGTATCGAATGCTTTGGTTAAATCAATCAACAAAGCTAGAGTATATCCATTATTTTCAAAACCATTCAAAATTTTATTGGCTAACTCAATTATTGCATGATATGTTGAATGGCTCTTGCGAAAACCAAACTGTTTGCTATACAGAATATTATTTATTTCAAGGTAGTTACATAACCTATTATTCATAATACGTTCGAGAAGTTTTGAAAAGCAAGAAAGAATTGATATAGGCCTATAGTTGGATGCTAAAGAATCGTCGCTATTCTTATAAATAGGGGCTACCCTTGCTATTTTTAATTGATCAGGAAAAACACCAGTTTTTAAGGATAAAAGAGTATTGTTAAAAAAGGCGATTCAATAATACTGATTTCAAAACAATTGCATTGATTTCGTCGATGCCTGGACTTTTGTTGGCTTTTAATGGCTGTACGAAGTTCATCCGAGGATATTTCAAACTCATTCATAACTGAGTGTGGTTCTTTTAAAAAAAGACTTAAACGTTTTGCTTCCTGGAATTATTTTTTCGGCTAAATTTTTACCAACTTTTATAAAGGATTCATTCACTGCAAATCTAAAGGGTTCTTGAAGGTTCTGCGGCTGTTCTTCAAAGAACCTAAAGGTTCTTAGGGTCGACTTAAAGAACCCGTGGGTTCTTCACGTACCTAAATGGTTCTTTGTAGAACCGGCTACTTTTTTAATGGAAGTTTGAAGAACCTTTAAGGTTCTTCGCATTTTTTATATAGTTTTTCTACTCAGCGCGTTAGTTGATTATAACGTGGAATCTTATAAACTTGACTAAACATGAATTCTGAAAAAAATTGATATACTGCCAATGGTTATTAGCTACCATACGATTTTATTTTATCAATTAGTAAAATTAATTTAGGATACTATATGAATTTTGAATTCTACACAATAATCCCAATATTATATTTCAAAACGCAATTTAGAATAATAGTAATCATTTGCATCATATTGTCGTATAAGTTAGATCAAATTTAAAACTACAATTATTTTTGAATTTTCAGTTAAAGTTTGGAATGGGAGAGTACTTAAATTGGTCAACTGAAGAAGTTTGTTTGCATTTAGAGCAGAAAGGTCTTGGTGATTTAAGACAAAAAATTGTTGGTTAGATAAGTATTTTGAGTTTTTAAATGTTTGACTGTTTTGTAATAATTATACTGATGTTAAATTTAAATTAATTTTTTTATTTAGCAAATAATATTTTTGGAAATGGCTGCGTGTAATAATAATTTGTGTTTTACTTGTTGTATATGTGGTGTGCAGAAGTATTCTGTGCAAAAATATTTAAAACATTTGTATATCATGCATGAACATACCCCTGGTTTTTTCCCAGTGTGTAATATAGATGGTTGTCCTGCCAAATATAAATCTGTAAAATGTTTACGTCACCATATGCGCAAAAAGCATAGTTTCATTTTTAGCACACCTCAAGTATTAACAAATGAGTCTGATAATTTTATGAGTGAAACAATGGAAAACCAAATTTTAGCAGACAGTGTTGGTGATAACACCACAACAGAGTTTTTTAATGAGTCTATCACTGAAGACTGTAGTCTAGAAACCAGTAGTTTGGATTCTCATTTAGGTGCCATATCTTTATCCTCACTAGACAATCTACTCAGTTGTTTGCAGAAACATTATGCTATGTTTGTAATTTCAATAGCAGAAAAACATTTAATTCCGTCTGTTGTTCAAATTGATTTAGCAAACGAAGTTCAATCTTTGTTGACTTATTTTAGTAATATTTTTTGTGATCTAATAAAGCAGCAACTTGGGGAAAACTTTGTATATAATAGTGGTTTGAATCAACTTTTAAATAGTGGTTTACTTTTAGATAAAGTTTTATCTGTGGTCAATTCTAGCAAAAAGGTTGTTTCATTTTGTAAGTCAAACTTAGGTCTTATTTTGCCAGTGGAAATTAAATTACATTCCATGAATGAAAATCAATGTGAATATGGTTTAAAAACACCAAGCTGTGAAACTTTTCAGTATGTACCAGTTTTACCATTACTAAAAAAGTTAGTTGAAAATGAGCTTGTCTGGAATTCAATAAAAAGAAAACTTGAAAAAGATGAGTCTATTAATAATGAATTATTATATTCATATTCAGATGGTTTAAATTGTAAACAACATGTCATTTTTAAAGACAAGAATGCATTAAGAATCCATTTATATTGTGATGAATTTGAAGTGTGTAATCCAATTGGAGCTCATCGTTCAGTACATAAACTCTGTGCATTTTATTTCTTCTTGGGAAACATTGAAGAACAATATATTTCACAACTTCAGAACATAAATTTATGTATTCTTGTAAAAGAAAAGTTTATTAAGAAATATAAAACATATAAGCAAGTTTTAAGACCTTTAATTCAGGATTTGCTGACGTTGCAGAATGAGGGTATTTTAGTTACAGTTGATAATATGATAGTTCGATTGTTTGGTGGGGTTGCAACTATATCTGCTGATAATCTTTCCTCCCATGCACTAGCTGGTTTTCAACGTGTTTTTAATTCTGGTCGTTTTTGTCGTCAGTGCATGACTTCTTATGTTGACAAAAATAAAATTTTGGTTGAATGTGATACAACAATTCGTACCAAAGAAATGCATTATTATCATTTATCTGCTATTTCTGGTTCAGGTCACATTTCTTCTAGTGTGTATGGTGTTGAAAAACGATGTCCTTTATTGGATTTACCATACTTTAATGTTTTAAAGTCTTTTCCACCAGACATCATGCATGATATGTTAGAAGGAACATTTCCACAATTAGTAAGTTTAATGTTGTTAAAATTCAATGCACAAAATATAATTACAGTAGAACAGGTAAATGCAGAGCTTGACATTTTTGAAATTGGCAGAAATGACAGGAAAAACAAACCAGTACCATTTGTTATCCGTTCTGGTGCATCTATTAACTTTGTTGGTTCTGCATCACAGAAGTTTTGTTTGTTTCGGTTATTACCATTTATGATTGGCAAACGCATACCAATATCTAATGTGTATTGGTTACTTTATTTACAGCTGCGAGATATTGCAGATTATGTATTTGCTCCAAAAATTTCAAAAACTGTTTTGACATATCTTCAATTTTTAATAGAACAGTTTCTGCAAAGTTTTATGGAACTTTTTCCCAATAATTTAACACCCAAGTTTCATTTCATGCTCCATTATGCTCGTCTAATTAATGAAAATGGACCACTAAGATATTTATGGTGCATGCGTTTTGAAGCTAAACATTTGTATTTCAAAAAGTTAGCTTCTTCCATTAGAAGTTTTAAAAATATAGGTTATTCTCTTGCAAAGCGGCATCAGCTGAGACAGTGTTGGGAGATGGCATCTTCTGATTTTTTCAATGAAAAGTATGAAACATCAAATCTATGTTCAATTACGTTTGATAGTTTAGCAACAAATCTTCAGGAAAAATTATTGTCTTTTTTTTTTAATGATATTATTGATAAAAAGGAAACAGTTTGGAAGTGTAATGCCATTACTATAAACAGAATTCAATTTCATGTGCATGATACAGTTATTTTAGCTTTACTACATGCAGAAGAAATCCCTTTATTTTTCAAAATTTATCACATTATTCAATTTCGTCAACACTGGGTATTTTGTGGTAAGTTGCTGATTTGTGACAAATATAATGACCACTTGCATGCGTTCAGAGTTATAGAAGATAGAACTTTATCAATATGCTTGCCAACAGAAGTTTGTGATTATCAACTTCTAGACACATATACAATACAAGATGGCCATTCCTATATTACTCTCAGACACATGTGTTTTAAATAAATTTTTGAAGAAAGATTTTTTGTTTTTAAAATAGTCTGTTGTACTTGCACAAAAAAAGCACATAACATTTATTTCAAATTTGTTGATGAAACAAGCATCAAACAATAATATTTGTGATGTAGTGAATAATAATTACTATTAATAGCTAAAAATCATAAAAAAATAACTAACAAATAGATAAAAATATATTACTTAAAAAATTAGATAAATAATGGTAATAAAAATAATGTTAGCAAAATAACAAACATAGGGCAAACAAAATTCATAAAATCCTAATTATTTTTAATTTACAATGTGACCTTGCAAATTTAATATTTAAGTTATTCTATTGCTACTGTACTTTTATCAAGTTTCAATAGGAATAGTGTAATTGTAACGTTAAATTTGTAACAATTAAATAAAAATCACCTCAACAATTAAATCAATATGTGAAATAGTTGGGCCCTTTCTATTGTGATATATTTGTCCATAACTGTCTAGTAAAGATATTTAACCCTAAAGCAAGGGGCTTGAAATTAATTTATAGTTAAATATTTGTAAAGCTCTATTTAGCACTTACATTTGTATTAATTGTTTATAATTTACTTTTAATTTAGAAGAAGAAATAGATGGAAAAACATTGGTGTGTTTAACAGAGACAATGGTTTCAACTTTATGTAGGACAATGCGAAAGCAAGTTATGCTATTAGAAATCATAAGGAATCTTAAAGCACCACCTGGACATCAAGTTGATTTAACGTGAGTTTTGATGCAGTTTACACTTTTTAATACAATTAACAATACCTTTGTGCTAACAGAAAAATTTTGTGTTTACTAGTGTGTCAGAGATTGGCAGTAGTGCATCAGAAACAAATTACACTGTTGCTGGAAATATCTTAGTAGGATGCGTTAGAACTATGACACCATGGCCAGTTCGATATCAACTACCTCTTTTGCCACCAGCAGTTATTGCAGCTTTTGAAGCCAAAGACTGTTGCTTTCTGCAGTTTAAGAGGAACAGCTGTAGAAACCAATTGATTCAATGTTTATACGATGACATCAGCAAGTTTACATTGTAAGTGTATTTTTTATTGAAATGTAATATGAAAATCTCTGTGTTTGTGTGTGCGTTAATGTTGTTTTCATCATTAATTTTTGTGTCAATGCTATTTTTATCATCATGACTAACGATTGTAACAATTACCTCATTCATATTGACTATAAAAAATGTCAACATGTAAAAAAGTTATTATTGTAAAAAGTTGTTAAAAGCAACAATAAAACAATATCCTGAGGTTTTGTTAATATAAAAGTTTGTTTTAACATAAAACAACCTGACAATATTGTTTTATTTTTGTTTTCTACAACTTTTAACAATAACAATTTCTTACATTTATTTTGTTGTCACTGTTTAATTTTTATTTCAAGGTATCCATCCAGTACCCAATATTCAGATGTGCTTGCTGCCCTATGTAGCAAGTATCCTTATTTGAATGAGTTCCCTTCAAGGAGTGGTAGTTCATCACAACAATTTGTACTGTGTGTAAGTTGATTAATGGCTAATATAAATAAAATGAAGTATATAATAAAAATATGTAAAATATTTTTAAATGTAAATGTAATGTATATGTATGTATATGTACATAATATACGTATATAATATATGTATATATAAATCTTAATGCTTATGTGAAATAAATTTACTTATAATGGCAGCCTACGCTATTGGAAAGTCTAAAAAATAAGTTCAAGAAGGAAAGAGCCCCTTTAATTAATGTTGAGACTGTTGCTATCCATAAAAGCAAATTTGGGAATCCAGGAAGAGGACGCAAGCGCACAGAAGATTGTCTTGAGAATGACCAAGCTTGTTGTAGGACACATAGAGACTTGGTAAAAATTAAGCTTCACTGTTTTGAGATATTATGTTTTGAGATATTATTGAAATATTAAAAAAAAAAAGATGAAATGATTATTGATAAATAAATTTCTTTAGCCACATTCTCTGCCTATTGGTGAGGATGATGCAACTGTAGCAAAACATCATCAGGATATGATAATTGAATACCGTAAACTTCGTCCAGATATGAATATGTTGCTTGATCGTCAGCAACGTAGTTGGTTTATGCGAGCAAAGGATTTCGATGGACGTCTTCGCACAGTTGATCTAAAAGCTAAATACCCATGGCTCTGCTCTGCTCAATTGGTAGGCTTTTAACTATTCTGTGGATTTTATTTTTTGTGTGTTCCAACTTAAAAATAATCTTTATAATAATGATGTTAAAGCTTCTTAGCGAAATGAAACTGAGATTTGGTAAAGATCTCGATAAAGAACTTCATCAACGGATGAAGGGCATGGAAGATAAAATCTTAAGCTTGGTTAAATTAAAGTGTAAAGACAATTTTGTTTCTGAAATTTTTGCTGAAATTGAGTGTGAAATTAATGAAAGCACTAAGAGAGGTAATAAATTTTGTGTAATACAAGAGATTTCTGTTTTCCAATTAACTATTGGTAAAAGTTTTTATGCTTTTTTCTGTTGAATATTGTTTTATAATTTAATTCTGTTTTATGTTTCTATTGTAATTTTTTTTACTATTTTAGATGCTACATTCAATGGAGCAATTCTTTTATTTCCACGGCTATTCAAAGAATCTGTTGAAACCTTGGTTATATTTGACAACACTCCAAAACAGAATACACCAACTATTGCAATCCCTCGAGCTCAAAGGTTGACATCAAAATTTTGTAGAATTATATTAGATGGCCAAGAAATAGTTGAACATCATAATGATGTTGATATCTCATTAGCGATGTCTTGTATATTTGCCTCTTATTTTATTTACGATATACAGTACCCTGTTCAGTTGAAAAACACATTATAGTTTTTTGAACACATCATATTTGGTGTATCAAATAAAGAAATCCCTGTAACAATTCACAGGATGGCGGATACTCTGTGCAAGGTTATTGATTTACTTTAAACTTATTTTATATCGAAATCTTAACTTCAACTGCCTAACATAATTTTATAAATTGTAAAATTTATAAAACAAGAGAGAGAGATTTACTAGACCTTTTATTGTCTATTGTTTGTTTAGGTTTAGCTTCTACGAAGGGAGGTAACAGAAACGTTTAAAATAAAACAACTTTTAACTTTATTTTATCCAATAGTTTTGTAATTTTTTATTGCTTATAATATATGCTTTTTGTTAATCTAGTCGTTGTTTAATTCATCATTTCGCATAACAAGTAAATGGTAAAACGTTAAATCATTTTTATCCCGTGATGTAAACTTTTTAGAAGAACATGGATTAATTTGTTTGAAAAACTAATAAGTATTAATAAAATTGTTGGTCTAAAAATTATCCGAAAATTCAATAATAATTAATAATTATAGTTTTTTTTCAAAAAATCGTTCAAAGATTTGTCTAGTGAACATTTTTTCAGTCAGATGTCTTATATCTGAAATAGTTCTTCAAAAACAGTTCTTTGAAGAACCGTTGCAAATAGCTTTTCTTGTAAAAAAAAGGTTCTCTTTAGGGTTCTTCGAAGAACCTATCCGGATGATTTATCGGAACTATTAAGAACTCTTAGGTTCTTTGAAAAACGGTTTAGAGTTCTTTAAAGAACCTTATCGTAAGGTTCTTCCAAAGAACCCGTACAAAGGGTTCTTTGAAGAACCTCTACGGGTGCTCTTTCAGCACCAACGTCAAGAACCCTCTAAGGTTCTTCAAAGAACCATTCGGCTTTAGAGTGTATCGGAACTATTAAGAACTCTTAGGTTCTTTGAAAAACGGTTTAGGGTTCTTTAAAGAACCTTATCGTAAGGTTCTTCCGAAGAACCCGTACAAAGGGTTCTTTGAAGAACCTCTACGGGTGCTCCCTCAGCACCAACGTCAAGAACCCTCTAAGGTTCTTCAAAGAACCATTCGGCTTTAGAGTGTTAAACATATCAGCAATTTTGTCTCAGTCAAAAGCATCTGTGTTCATTTTTGTTTGTAAACGCTTTGGAAAAACAGTTTTAATGTTTAGTTTCTTTTTTCCACTTCTTTTATTATATCCCATTTTTTCTACCATTTTCTATCGAATTTTCGAGCAGATTGGAGTAATAGTTTTCTTTAATTTGTTTTTTTAATTATTCAAAAGAATTTTTGTATTTTTTATATTAAGTTTCATTATTTAATGTTTTATATTTTTTAAAATTCTCGAAGAGCTTTTGCTTCTTTTTTGATGATTTTTGAGGCCCTTTTGTCATCCAAGGGTTACGCAGGTTTTTAGAATGTATTGTTTTCTAGGTCTTTAGAAAAGCTTTTTTATATTGTTTAAAAAATAAGCGTATAAAAAGAACATAAGCGTAATTCGCATCGTTGCACTCAGCTATGAGTTCCCAATTGGTTTTGTGTATCAAATCGCGAAATTTTTTTATAAAACTGTTGTTTATTTGTTTGACATAGGTGATAAAGTAATTATTATCTTCAATGGTTAAGCGAGTGGGTTTATTTTTGTTCATTTGGAAAATGGTCACTTATATCGGATTTTATGATACCACTTTCGATTTTTCAAATCATGTAGTTATTAATTATAATATTGTCAATGATTGTTTATTAGCGGTGTAATGCGGTGCTGAATAAATGTATTTACAAAGCGCCTGACGGAATCGCAATTAGTATTTAAGAGGCTTATGTTGAAGTCACCTGTTCGAACTATTTCAAAAACATCCTTCGGATGTTTTTGAAATAGTTCGAAATTGCCATTGGGTGGTCTGTATAGAGCAGTAATGAAAGTATTTTTAGCTTTTTGATTGATTATTTCAATAGTTAATAACTCGCAATCTGCATTTTTTATGCTAAGGTTTTCTATCTTTTTGAAAATAAATGAATCTATAACAAAAATACACACTCCTCGACCAGTGTCCTTTTTTCTTGCTTGTTGGATTGATTTATAATCCGATAAATAAAAATTTGAGTTTGAATCATCTCTATTTTGAAACCAGGTTTCTGTTACTCGTTTTATACTAAATATATAGTTTAAATTTTCTAACATTTTTTTTTAAGTTTTCAAAATTTTTATTCATACTCTGGATATTTAGGTTTAACAGCGAAAAAGAAGATGATGAAGAATTAAGAAAGCGAGAAGCCTCACTGACATTAAAATAATTAGTTTCGATTGAAAGTTTGTCAAAAATGTTTACGTCAGGATCAATGTCATTTGTTAAAAGTATATTATCTCTGTGAGACATATTTAAAATGCTTGATATATTGGTTTCTGCCATGTTAAATGTTAAAAGTTATTTTCTTACAGCTATTTATATGGTTGATCATATTTTATTTTTTATTAGTTTTACTAATAAGTTTTTCGTTATTTTTCATAAAAGCATAATTTAGAATAATATTTTTGTGATACCTGTCGGCAACATTCTCACCGTTTTGACGTCTTTTTTTGACTTCAGTCAGCAATCTCTGTCTTATAATTACGGTATCAAGGAAAAAATCTTCGTTTATATACACGTTTGTTCCTTTTAATTTTTGTGATTCTCGAAGGATTTTGGATCTTTGTTTTTCTAAGTAAATTAATTAAAACAGTTCTTGGACGTCTATTATTTCTCAATCCGGTCCGATTTCAACTCGATTTCAACTCCATTCAGTCCTAATTTATTAGATAAAATTGATTGAACTTTCTCTTCGGTTTCAATCCAAGTTTCTTTTACGCTTTCTGGTATTCCATCAATTTGCAAATTTTTTTTTCGAGATCTATCTTTGATTTTTCTGTATTTTTTGTTTCTATTTTCCGCTAGAATGATTTCCTTTTCTAAGCGTTCGTTGTTATGTTCGTAGACTTTAGCAATTTTTTTATCGAAAAGTTCTTCTTGAAAATTTAAAGATAGTTTTATGTCTTCAATATCTTTTACCAAAATTTTGATTTGGTTAGCATTTTCTTTAAAATTTTGTTCGACTTTATCAAGCCGCTCATTGATGATTTTAGTGTCTGGACTTAAAAATTCGACAAACTTTTTTCTTGTTGTTTAAGCATCGCCTCTGTTTCTTTTCTTTAGTCCAATAACACTTCTTTTAGCATTTTTTTAATTTCTGCAAGTGTAACTGCCATTTGTTATAATGTTTTAACGTACAATAACTTGTTTTTTGTGTTTTTTTAAGCTAGTAAAATGTTCATATCTATAAGAAAAGATAAAAAACCATTCTTAAGTACATTGAGCAGTTGAAATAGTTAAAGGTGTTACACTCAACAATTTAGTATCCACTTGTTATGCACAACCTGACAGAGATATTGTCAGGTTGTGCATAACAAGTTTTATTCCGTGACGGAGGTTTTCCATTATCAGCCACACTACAGCATTGCTTGATATGTCAAATTTTCCAACTATTTTTGCCATGGATGTCACAATGCTGAGATCCATGGCAAAGCTTATAAAAATGACAACTATATTAACTTGCTGAACTCTGTTCTCTAATAAACGGACTATTTTACAATTTATAGTATAAATTGTAAAACTATTACAATTAACTATTTTACAATTTATAGTATAAATTGTAAAATAATCCGTATATGAGGGAACATAGTTCAACAAGTAAATATAGTTGTCGTTTTTATACGTTATTTCAGGATTATGACATCCATAAATTTGTCATTAGCTTTTTATACATACATGTACGAAAACAGCTAATGACATATTTACAATATTAAATTTATATTAGCTTTTTCAAATAAGCTTTTCACTTATAGTTTCGATATATCATAAATAAAAACACATAAAACAGTGAATTATTTAAATAATGATTTGTATTAAATGTTTACCATAAAAAGGTAATAATTTTTTAAAAATAGTTAAAACCAAACTTTCTAAATTATTTATCGAGTTAACAAACTACTTACTAACAAAAAACTTTATTAATTTTAACCAAGGAGACTAGCAAGAGGGAGTACGAAACGATACAGTTTTACTAATATAATTATTCCTGCAGCAAGTTAAAATGGCGCTTATACCTTGAAAACGGAAATTTTTGAAATGTAATTTGTAACCTTTGAAAGCCGTAATCAAAGTGGATTGCTCTCTTAAAAGTTGACTGGACAAGATTTTAACAACTATTTGAACTACCCTACAAGCGTTTGTTTTTAAAAGTTACGGACATTTGTTTTTAAAAGTTACGGGCATTTGTTTTTAAAAGTTACGGGCATTTGTTTTTAAAATTATTGATTGCTATTTTATTACAATTTAATATTTAAAAGATAAATTATATGATGGATGCTAATGTCATTTTAAGGTTTAATAAATGAATATTAGAATAGGTATAACACAAAAGTTTAGTTTTTTATTTAAATAAGCCAAACTAAATGTATCTTTTTTGGGGCGGGTTAGGGCAGCAAATGATTGGTAATAAACTACTCTTTAACATGTGGGGAAGCCAAAGCACTTGGTTTTATGGACGTAGACAGGCGTATTCAAGCTACACATTGAGTACAATTTGGTTGTTATGGTACCAAATTTTACATAGCAACAACTTATTTTTACATGAACGTTATTTAAGCAGTTTTTTATTCGTGCTATGTACACTATATTAAATACGTGCATTAAAATGATATTCACTCTTCTTGTGGAAGTCATAATTTTAATTGGTTGATATGGATATCTAATTTTTTTTATTTATTTTTGCAAAGCAGCAATGTTGATTGTTATTTCATTACATTTTAACATTTAAAAGGAACTACTTAACTACAGTTATGGATGCTAATATCATTTTAAGCTGTAATAAATGGATAACAGAATTGGATATTCCAATGATATTTGGTACATTTAAATAAACTTATTTAAATGTGCCAAATATCATTGAAATAAACATGGTAGATGGTAAAGTGGCATTAGCCTTATCAGTCGAGACCACATCACAGTCCTGCTCAATGCATGGCAGCACACCAAAAGAGATGAACAATATTGAAAAATGGTATCAAAAATTGAAAATGCATGCTACTCTGGTATACAGTATGGCTTTTCATTATTACATGCAGTGATTAGAACAATGAAACTCTGTCTTCACCTTGCTTACAAATTGGATAACCAAAGGTGGCTGGCGAGTAGCACAAAAGAAAAGTTATCTGTGACTACAAACAAAAAAAGAATCTAAGATGTTTTTGAAAATCGAAATTAATTAATTATTGATGTGCCCAGATCTGGTGGTTCAAGGACATCGATTGATAGAAATATATATAGTCTGAAAAGTATTGTGGCTGAAATTTTAAAGCTGGATGTGCTCTTGCCGAAAAAGTTGCATGTTATCTTGGCCACATGTGTGTCATAAGAACTGCCTTGAGGTAAGTTTATTAGTTAATATTGTTTCTATACTGAGATGTTGCTAACTTAGCTTTGTAATTACATGATTGATTGCCTTTTTTAGGTGGCTCATTTGTTTGCACAGAGCTACCCATGGTATTAAATGCAATAAAGATTGAACAAGATATTATTACACGGACATGAGGTTGTGAGAAGAACGGTCTTGCCTATTGGAATGCTCTCTGAAGAGGTACAGAAAGCACGAAACCAGAATTTTAAACGTTTCTATGAAACTACACACGCAAATGCAGTCGTTCGAAAACTAACTATGGTGCATTATGCCAATTTTCGTTCTCATCAGACCCAATAATCAGCAGCATGGGGTCAAATTCTTAAAATTCGAAATCTCAACTCCCAGAAGAAGTTAGTGATTTGCGTCAGGCTCCGACTGTTTACTCATTCAAAAAATGGCTTATTATTTTATGCATGTACTTATGTTTTATAAATTATCAATGTGTTTCATATTGTCAATGCTTTATTGCAATACTTTTTGTTTTATTATTGATAACCTAAATCTTTACCTAAAATTAATTACCTTAATATTTAATATATAATAGTTATTTAAAATAGGACGGTTGAAAATCCGATAAAAATTTATTCAAAAATCCGTTTATCTTTTTAATTATTTAATGTGTGTTGTTTACATTATAATTAGCACAAACTAATTATAGTGTAAATAACACACATTAAACATCAGATATTGATGATTTATATAAATTGAATGTTTGATATTGAATAAGTTTGATGTTTTGCTTTTATAAATTAACTTTTCACAATATATATGATTTTAATATATGAAGACAAATAATAAAGTAAAAGAGTATGTAAATTCATTCAGCAAGATTTTTTTATAAGAAAGTATGAAGAGAATTGTATGTAACATTAGCTTTAAAAAGGTTTTTAGAATAAATGTGACAGCTAGATACCTAGTAACCGCTCTCCCATAACTGACGATTAGGATGAACAGTTTTAAAGGCTTGTTCGCTCTAACAGCATAGTCGATGTCATTTTAAAAAATTCTTCTGTATGTTTTTAATAAAACGTGTACTTTAGGTGATACCCTTATTTCAAGTTTACGGTAGGCTTTTTGAAATTCGTTGATTTTTATTTCATAGCCTTGTTTTAAATTTATTCCTAAACAAGTAACTTTTGTTTCTCTCAAACATTTAAATGCTTGTAAAATAAATAAAAAATTTCATCATTATCTCTTCAAAAAGGCTCAGTCAAGTCTCTTAAAATATATATGATATCAAGTAGTTTTGAACTGTCCTCCTTTGAATTCCCTAAACTAAAAATATAATTTATAAAATCTATTTTTTTTTAGACTTGCATAAGGTTCTTGCAAAGTATCTACAAGTGCAATAATAATAAGTTTGTTGACCCCACTATCTTTGTATTTTTCTTTATACGTAAATTCATCATAACTGAAATTTTCTACTTTTTCCAAAATAATTTTTATCTTTTTCAACATCTTCACTTCCAACAAAGCGGCAAGCAACCACTACTAGAGTTGGAAGTTAATGGAAAAAAAAAGATGGAATCTATAAAACAAAAAAATTACGAAAATGTGATAATGGTTGGAGGTTGGCTGCAATAGCAAGTTTACCTATGTTTACAATTCGTTTTTGTACCTTGTCTAAAACAGAGAAGAAATCACTGGAAGATCAGCCCCAGATATGGCAACATTATTCCATACAAGTTTCATATTACATAATTTCGGAAAGAAGTACGGACTTAAGATTTTATAGAAATAAAGAATAAAACCCCGAGTAAAAAAGTGACGAGCAGACTAGGAGATGCAGCTTTAGCAGATACTAATATTGCAACGGGTTTGATATATGGTTTCCTAGAAAGATTGGAAGTAAGAGTTAATCCTAAAAAATGAAGAGTAGATGACTCATCGAGTACATTTCCGTTCATAAATATAGGACGATATAGATAAATGCGATAACGATTAGTTGAATTTTATCTGAGTTAAAGTTCACAAGTCACTGAGAACCACATGCTGTTGCAGAAGTTTTCAAGCTCAAATGACCCATCCAAGCAATCAGAGAGTGTTGGCTAATTATTAAGACAAGAATTAATGGTAGCATTATCAGCGAACAATGCCACATTAGATGTGAGAATTTCTGGAAAAACGTTAAGGTAAATTAAAAAAGTAAATGGCCAAGGATAGAACCTTGAGGAACTTCTGAAGTTATAGGATATAAAGAAGAGTGCTGTACATTGAGGACAACTTTTATAATATGATTGGTAAGGAAGAATGCGATAATCTTAAAGTTGTTACCTAATAAACCGTAAGAAGAGAGCTTATGGAGAAGACGATCATGTCAAACTTTATCAAAGACTTTAAAAATGTTGAGAGCGAGAGTCTTTTCCACATATATCTAACGCACAATAAAGCCTATAAATTATACTCTTAACAAATCAGCTGTAAAACAAGAAGATCAAAATCTATATTGATGATTTGAAAGTAAGTTTTTAGATTCAAGATGAGAGGTTGTTGTTTGCTAAAAGACTCAAAAACTTAGCTTATGATAAGAAGAAGACTAATGGAACGGTAGTTAGATGAGTCAGATCGCTCTCAAAAGTTATTGAAAATAGAGATAACAGATGCTGTTTTTCAGCAGGTTTTAAAAAGAGACTCTCATAAGCATTTGTTAAATAGTTTTGAAAGTTTAGACAACAGTTCTGGAGCACACTTCGCAAGACTAAAACAGGTATGTTGTCCGGACCACAAGCTGTAGAAGAGTAGAAATCACTTTAGATACAAAAGCTGGATTGATACGAAAGTCAAGCAATGGATTAACCTGCTTGTCGGCTATATCAGGTAGAACGTGACTAGTGGAATCAAGAGATGATATTGAGAAGAAGTTCTTAGCAAATAATTCAGGTGAGGTGACAAAATCTGATCCATACAAGAGAGGTGATATAACAGATTTGCCCTTGTTATAGATACTGTTAAAGATTCTCCAGAAGCCATAAGAGTTTATTTTTGAGATGAAATATAAGATTTCGTGACCTGAGAATAGCAGGCTTTGGCACAGACGTCTTTTTTCTGGAGATCTGTTGCTGATAGATATGGAAGTAAGGGTTTTAATTGGAAATTGCAGCAGCACAATATAAGGAAAACTATAGAGAAGAGTAAAGCTTGACATAGAATCGTCGAGAGAGAATAAAAGAACCCATTCCAGTCTGAATCAAAGAAGTTATGTAAGAAGCACATTTGTCAGCAGTAAGACCAAAGAATTCTACCCAAGGGCCATGACAAAGAAAATTACGGAACAAGAGTCTCAGTCAGCTTTAAGTTAGTTTAAAGAGTTAAGATGAATGATGGTTGTCAGAAAATTGAGATAACAGTTTGATAGAGATCAAACCGTGATGAGAAGCCCCTTAGAGTGAATGTGGAGAAAATGAGCACTGATTAGTATCAGAAACAAGAAATAAATCGAGTAGAAAAGGTAAATGATTCGGATTGTCTTGAAATTGATTTGGAAAGTTGACTATTTGTGTTAAAGATTGAGAAAGACAAAAATTGTGGGCCTTAACGCCTGCAGAGTCACTGAAACTAGATATAAACCATTCAGTGTGATGAGCATAAAGGTCACCAACAATAGCAATGTTGGCTAAAGGATAAAAGAAAGGGCTCTATCAATTTGATCAGAAATAACATCGGAAAAGTGCAGACTTGAGTAAGAACTCGGTTATACGACAAAATGTGCCTTCTTCTTGCTTAAGTCATTAACTTTGATATATGGATATACAATAGCAACATTCTATAACGGCGAAATAAATAAAAAAAATTTTAAAAAAAAAGTTAAAAAAGATAAAAGATGATTCGAGCGATATAAAACAAAAAAAATGATGAAGTTTTCAACTTGTTAAAGAATTTAACTAAAAGCACAGATAGTACTCAGTATACTATTTAATATAAGCAAAACCCATTTATTGAATCAAGAAGATCTAGCATTCGAAATCTTAAACTGGAAACCATGTACTATAAATACATCCACGCCAGCTTAATAGATAAAGAAGAGGTGCAAGGCTGGTTAACAGATAGAATCTGTTTACCCCTTAAGTATTTGCCTAGGAGGCCTTTTACAAAATAGTACCCGGATGCGTTTAACACTTGCCTAAGATGAGTATTTTAAAGAGACATCATCTTTAGCGTTTACTCAATCAAGAGCTCCAAGATAGGAGGTGTTTTTAGTCGGAGTTGGCTTCTCTTAGTTCTTGCATAAAAAAGTTTATCCTACAAGGCAGCAGGACATGAAGCAGGTTGTTCTGAGTTACATATTATCAGTAGCAGGATAACCTGACCTGACAGTTGTATGATATTAAAAATTTTATTGTAAATTCAGTTTCTTCATAAATACCAACTTTTAAAATGTACTTATTTGAAATATTTATTTATTCAACAACATTTTCCACCCGCCCTAAAATATTTTTACAGTAAGCCATTACTTTTTCGTCGTCATCAATCTTAATAAACCTTACATCAAAGTATGCGTTAAAAACAGTGTCATCTTCAATATGTTTTTTTTTTTGAATTTTTTTCAAATGATTTACGACCTTTCCAGCTTTTACAAATTCTTAAAGCTTTAGTTTCTTGTGTGTAACTGAGACCACATGCATTTTTTAATTTAATCTTTTGACTTATAGGAATCAGTCAATTAGTAAACAAAACTTTAGAAGAAATACTTGGACTTTGTACAGTATATGAAGTTCTGCACGTTGCATCTCAATAATATTTTTACCTCTATCTAGTTGCTTCAATAGGTTTTCTCTTCTCTCTGCAATACAACAGATGCGTGTTCTGGTCTTGGTCCAAAAGCATCTAAATTCTTTAACAAACTTTAATTGGTCCAGGAGATGGAACAACTTCTGAGTTATGTTTTGGTTTTTTTTTTCTCTTCTTTCTATATTTGATCCAGATGTTAAACTACACCTAGCTATAAGGTATATGGCACATCCGCAAGACTGTTTCTAGTAAGAACAGTTTCTTTGTAGTTATAAAAATCAAATGGTTTTCAAAAAATTATAATTATAATTCCTTTTCCTATTTTTATAAAACTAATTTGACATCTTCCGCATATTGCACTTGGAAAACGACTATTATTAACGTTTACCAACAAAATTTATTTTATTGATAAATGTAAAAAAAATTTAAATGATTTTCTTTTTTAAAATAAAATAAACAAACTTTACTTTTACTTTGACTGTGACTTAGCTTTGAATACGGCAAATGCAATACATAACAAAACCTAACTAACAATAATGGAAACATAGAAACAAACAAAAAAAAAAACTTAAAAAGTAAACGTGGTTTTAAATTAAACAAGTTTTAAACAAAATTAAATTTTAAAATTAAAATTAAATTAGATAAAGGGCTAGGCTATTGGAGCAAACAAGTCACTAAATGGGTTCATCAAAATTTTAGTCAGTTTTGGGAAAACGCTTACAAGGTATCCAAATGTCAAAAACTATTCTAAAAAACCTCTTTAAGCTATTGTTACATACAACTCTCGTCATTTCTTTTCAAAAAATCTTGCTGAATGTATTTATATACTCGTTTATTTTATTTATTGTATTTATATATTGAATTTAGACAAGCACCGTCCATAAAGTGCATCACCATTTTTTATATAATTTTGACCCCCTCATCCTTTTGTCATTGGTTATTTATTTTTCCTATAGCCATTTTTTAAAACAAAATCTATTTTTCCTAGAACAAACGTTTGTTTCAGTTGTTTGTTCCTGTAGGCAAAGTACAAGTTACAATGCTCACAGATTCTCTGAGACAAACTTGATTATGATTGCATAGAGGGACAAAACAGATCGTAATGAGAAAGTCTGATTGATTTCAATGATCGAGGAATGGTGCTCTGAATATTGGAGGCTATAAGAAAAAATACAGAAGAAAAACGATTTTTGCTTGTGCCGTCTGAAACGGCTACAGTTTTCAAGCCATCTTCTGATTCGCTGATTAAAATAGAAAATTCCAATCAGCCATTTTATTCTTGCCATCTTATTCTTGGTCAATTGAAATTGACCAAGAATAACATGGAAATAAGAGCTTCTTATCAAAGAAAAAATATGAAACATTGGCTGGTGCGCACATAAAAAGCAAACCATTCCTGATCCCTCGATGAGAGATGACGAGTATCGAGCTCCGTCTTACCGTCTAGATTGATATACTTAACCACCGTTGAAAACTGATCAATCGTCAGACCTGAAAAGATGAAGGTACAGCTCTTTCCAGCGAAATCATAGTTCTGTTTCCCCAGATGATCCACTGTCCTACCTTAAATATAAGTCGCAAATCAGATAACTAATTCCTTAAGTCTTTCTATAAATATTTTAGTTTGATAAAAAATTGATACTAAAAATGAATTTGAACTCATTGAGAGCCTAGATGAGTTCTATAATGATCATGAGGGAAAATCAATCCCGTTAATCAAGACTGAAGACAACCACTGGCTTGACCAACTTAGTCAAAGGGTCATTTATAATGAAAATGAACTATGGGAAAAGTTGTTCAAAGTCCATTCCGTGAGCATACGCTGTTGATGATGAATGCTTTCCTGATCGAACTGCAACTTAAGTGGGACCGAAACAGGAAACTGCGTCAGATTTTCCAGCCCCCATCTGGTTTGATTCCAATGCCTTTTCATTGCCAAAGAGACGGAATGAAGTTATGCTTTACAGTGATGACCCAATCATGATCAGGAAGAGAAATTGACATTTCGTTTTCATTAACATAGAAGCTTGTTTGTTCGCAGCGGAGAATCCAATTGGGATCCAAGCTTTATTGTCTTGACTTATAAAGCGCACATCCTTGGGTCCTAAAAAAGAGAAAACATCTTCCACATTACTTATAATTGCTGTACAAAATAGATCATCCACTTGACTTAAATGAAGATCGTTTTGAGCTAGCATCAACTTGACTGGAACCGAGTGGACGTGTCTCTTTCCTTCAAACAATTATCTCCGTTTTGGCATCAACCAAGTATATAAAGCACTTCTGCTAAAATGGTAGACTATCTTTTTGAGCTTGACATCCAACAATTTGAGGCTCTTTATAAAGTAGTTAAATAATTATTAGTGAATAAGTTTAGAGGCTAAAAAGTTATATTTAGGTCTAGTATAGTAAAATGGATTTTTAATAACTAAAGTTTTACTCGCACCCTATACGCTTCAATTTGCCGCTTATCGTAGGCAGCAGATCCATGTTCAGCAAGTTGGGTGATGACGCGCAATACCTTAAATTGTTCTACTTTAATAGTTGGGCGACCAAGTCCGTCACGTACAGTTATACAATTAATTGTAATATATTTTTTAAGATGACACCATTTTTTTTTTTAAATTTTTTTTTAACTTTGTTATTTAGGTGCCCCAAGAAGACCTAACGGTCTTGTCACAGAGCACCGCGGAAGTGCATTTAACTAGGATGTTCACGCCTCTTTCCTTACCGTGACGCGAATATATGTCCAGAGTTTGTTTCGAACTTGGATCTCCTGCTTCAAAAGCAAGCGCTTTAACCACTGCGCCATGGCCGCACTTTTCTGATGACCCCTACCCTCTTCTTGTCATTTTTTATTCTTTTTATGTTAACCCTTTTTTATGTTAATGAAAATGAAAATCTGCTTTTCAGAAAATAGTCCATAAAAGCGGACATTTCCAAATTATATGAAAATAACATAAGTAAATTAAAAAATTCAGTATATATTTTTTAATGTTAAAATATATTCATTAGAGTTATGACTATTTTCAACTCTATACTCCTGTACTGTAGTTTTGAACTTTTACTGAACTTTTACCTTAAAAGCACGAAATGAACTATTATTTGCATATCTTTTAAAAAAAGTTCACCCCACCATTGAAAAATCGATTTTTAACTACGCAAACCGGTTTTTATTATAGTCATCATTGAAATTTATTTAAATTTAGTTAAATATTTTAATGAGTATATATTTTTCAGTGAATGTATGTGCATCACAAAAAGTGTCTCAAAGATTTTTTGTTTAAAAAAAAATATATACTTATTAAAATATTTAACAGAATTAAATAAATTTCAATGACGACAACTATAATAACCGGTTTGCGTAGTTAAAAATCGATTTTTGGTTGGTGGGGTTAATTTTTTTGTAAAGATATGCAAATAATAGTTCATTTCGTGCTTTTTAGGTAAAATTTCATCAGACTACAATACAGGAGCATGGGGTTAAAAAAAGTCATAACCCTAGTACTCATACTAATATTACAAATAGTATTACTAATATTTATAAAAGAAAACTAATAATAATAATGATAATAATAGAAAAAACTAGATTAAAAAAAGACAAAATAAAAATAAAAACACGAGCAAGCCTGACCTTGAAATAAAAATAAAAATTTTGTAAACAAGGTAAGACTTTATTTTTTTTTGGAAGACTAGACTCACAGCTCCACAAAATGCAACTTAATTTTTCTCACCAATATTATTGCATTTCTAGCTTATCATTTTCAAAAACCTTTTTTTTTTTTTTTGATTTTTTCTGCAGGAACTTTTATCTCACCTTAGTTGATGGACTCTATTAGCGCCAATTGTTAAAAAACGCCCTAAAACCTTGAAAAGAAGTTTAAATTAAAAATTTAAAGCATCGACACAAATAGTAGTTACCTTCCAAAAGTATATCCCTAATTTATACAGTATCGGACAAAACGAGTGCAACCAAATAACGCTAATTTAGTTTCTTTATATAAAAGTGCTGCATTTTTTCAATTTAGAGAAATAACTATGTAATTGTTTAGAGACAAAGTTCTTCAAGTTTTATTCATCACAAAGTTCATTATTTGTACACGAAAGTTAATAAATTAATCAAAAGTATTAAAAAAAGTTGATTTCCTTCTGGACAAAACAAGCGCAACTCGACAAAATGTTGACCAAGCTGTATTTCGCTATCAATATTTCGTGGTAAATCCTTTGTTATCGATCACAGCCTTGCATCTTCGAGGCATAGATTCGATCAGGTGATCAATGAAACTTTGTTGAATCACTGCCCAGGCCTTTTGGATTTGTTAATTAACAGTTGATCCTTATTACGAACACCTTCTCGCTTAATTCTGCGGTTGACGATCTACCACAGGTTCTCGATAGGGTTGAGATCCGGAGATTGAGGCAGCCAATCCATCACCGATAGGTGGTTGTCTTGAAACCACTGCTTGACTACTTTTGCAGTGTGTTTCGGATCGTTGTCTTGCTGAAAAACCCATTTTATTGGCATATTCCATTCAGCATAAGGTAACATAACATCTTTCAGGATATTTTTATACATAAAACGGTCCATTATTCCATCGATTTGATGTATTGGACCTAGACCGTTAGCAGAAAAACAACCCCAGACCATTACATTGCCTCCAACATGCTTCACGGTCTTATGGCAGCAACGTAAATCGAGGCGTTATCTGGCCGGTCGACGTACACAGCAAATGCCATCGCTCCCAACGATGTTGAACTTCGATTCATCACTGAACAGGACAGTTCGCCATTTCTGCACATTCCAGTCAATATGAGATGTAGCAAACAGGAGTCTTTTCTTCTGTTTTTTTAGTGAAATCAGCGGTTTCTTTGCAGGGCGTCGAGAAAACAATCCGGCTTCAACAGCACGTCGTCTGATTGTTCGGTCCGATAGAGGTAGCTCTAATTGCTTTTGTACCTCGACTGATGATATCCAGGGATCCTTCTTGACCGATCTGATGATCATAGAATCCTCTCTAAAAGTGGTGGAAAGCGGTCTTCCACCTTTGTTA
>NC_088928.1:53800000-53862500 GCF_038396675.1 Hydra vulgaris
TAAAATGCTCATCAACTTGCTCAAAGGCCATTTATTTTGCAGATTTTTGCTGTGCATCACTGAATTGATGTTTATATAGGCTTTAAAATTTTCTATAGTTATATTTAAACCATATAGAAGGTCTACATCTTTACTTCCTACTGACTAACTGACAAACCTGGTTGCTTACCGAAATGAGGCCAGCACAGTCAGTGCATTTCTCATCGTCAGCGACTATGGTGGGGCGATTTAAGTCTGAATCTTTATCTGAAAGGGTAAAAGTAGAGTGACTACGCGTTTAAAAGTAGAACTTTCACCACATTTAGAAAGACAATTACTTTAAAGATTCTTTTAACCCTTTCAAAGAACCTAAAATTTTTATACTTCCACTTTTTGGAAGATACTTTCACATTCACAAACAAAGTTTGGAACCTATTCATTACTTAAACTTATTATTAAGTACTTTGTTACATTATAAAAGCCTAAAAAGTAATTTTTATCAAGTACTCTTGTACAGTTCCGTTATAAAAATATCTTTAATTATATCAAAAAAATTTTTAATAACATTACTAATTATAATAGATGTAAAGTTGCTGTTGCTAAGTATATTTATATCATTGCTAGGGTATTTTGTTTGTTAAAAATTTGGCAAAATAAGGCTTCTTCAAGGACTTCTGTAAGAAAACCAACTAACTTATGTTTTTCATAAGGCTACAATTTTTATGGAAAATACGACCTATGGCTACAATTTTTATGGAAAATTTAGCAATGCGCATTAACTGCAATATATCTTTTATGGCAGCTTATTCTTTTCCAGATCCTTGCAAGCAATTAACATTTCTAGCATACATCCAACGAATGCCTTTGTGGCTTTCAAAAACACTTAAGGAAACTATGTGCAAGCAATGTTTTTTAGGAGATATTAATGCTAAAAATAAGGGTAAAATTTAAAATTTAGCGGTTTTGATTATTTTATTTACTTTAAGTATTGTTTATTCCGAGTGCGCAAGAGAGAATGCGCAAGAGAGAGTGCGCAACTCGCCTATGTTTACTATACACAGATTTTAATTTATCTTGTTATAAATGTTTTTTTTTTTAAATAAGTCAATAAGATAGAATCGATTGAAAACTGAAAAACAATGTAACTATATTATTATACCCTGTACATTAAAAAAAATAATGAAAAACTATTGACAATAATCATTATAACTTATTACATTTTTCTCACTTTTGTTTGTTTGTTTTCTATTCTATATAATTTAATTATATTTTTTTAATTTTGTAAACATCTATTTAATTCTCAGTTTTTACTTTATATTCTTAGCAAACATTTTGTAAAATATTGTTAATTGTAACACGTTGATCAGATAAAAATGTTTCTTTTTTGCTCCGGTGTTGTTAAATAAGTATTAAAATCCGTATAAATGTTTATTTATACGAATTGTAATACTTATTCAACGGCAAAGTATAATGTTCTAAAAAGTATATATGTAATTAGCGTAAATAATTGTATTATATTTAAACTATTATTGTGTTGGGTCAGAAGGAACGTAGTTTGCGCGCCATATATTATATTGATATAACGTTTATGTTTGTTATATCCTCGGGGTATTTGCAAATGTGTATATATTGAGTAAAGGTATTCACAAAGACAGAGAGAAAAAACAAATATAGACTTATTATTAGAAGCTATTTTGGCCATGAACATCAAAATAAATTTTGCGGATTTGGTGTCGTAGTACGATGGTTTGAATAAATTTTCAGAATGGATACAGAAATTGGAACTGGTAGCAAAACTTCAAAAAGTTGGCGAGTTGCATGAAGTGCTCCCTTTATTTCTTTCTGGAGAGGCGATTGTCGTTTATCAAGGCCTCAGTAATGAGATTAAAGAAGACTACAATGAAGTGAAAAATGCACTGAATACTGACAAGCATTATTGGACACTGGATGTTCCAAATTAATTTTAAGTTTGATATTGTAAACATGAAAAATGTCAACCCAACAAGCGAGAAGGATCTCATGAAGAATGGGAAGTCAATTGAAGTAAAACACCAGATTGTTGTTTATTTTTCTATAAATGATACCAGTGTCGGTTTGAAAAGCCTGGTTGCCGACATTGTTCATAAATATCAAATGCTACTTGGTATGGACGCAATACAACTGTTTGGAGGTGTCCAAGTCGGGAGAGATGACGAAACCATAAAGTTTAATGTAGAACAACTAATTATTTGCGCTACTGCAGTTTCTCAAGAAAAAATCAATGAATTAGCCTCGGGTACTATTCAAAAACTAGTTGATAGAGATTTCGCAGTAGAATTCAAAAGTGACAGTTGGAGCGTGTCTTGGAAATTGCTGACGAAAACAACTTTAACAAACAAAATTCTATATTATCATATTTCTGAAGGCGTTAAAACTAAGTACGTAATGGAAATAAGAGAATAAGTAACACAGGGATAGCTTTAACCATTTGAAGTGAAATATAACGGCATCATTCAATTTATGGCAGTAATTCAACGAAACAAATAAAAAGTAGGTCCGGTGATGGACTACTATGAGCTAAATCAATTTTTATCCAGTCATACTGCAGATGGTGATGTTTGCAGTACTAAATTTTGCAGCTGGAGAAAGTTGGGAAAAAAGTCTTGAGATAATTGATTTAAAGAAAGCGTACCTGCAGATTCGTGTTGACGAAGCATAATGGATATATTGAGTTGTGGAATATGAAGGGCAGCGTTTCTGTCTAACAAGAATAGGTTTTGGTTTGAATGTGGCACACAGAGTAATGACTAAAATCTTAAGAAAGGTATTGTCTTTTGACAAAGTTGCCGAGTCTGGGACGGAATCATTTATTGTTGACATTGTCGTCAATATTAACATAGTGTCAAGTTGCAGGGTTTAAGGAGTTTTCCGATAGCAAACTGGGTGCGCTCTTCGTTCAGCTATCTGAATAGAATGTCGAGTAGTTATGAATAGGACTCTTTGGTGAATACACGTGTTATAAAATTAGTAAGCAGTTTAAAGGAAAAATTTACAAAGGAAGATCCCGTACATAGGTCATGTAACGTCAAAAACACTTTTAATACAACTGTGTGGCAATGCAAGCAGATTAGCTGTTGGCATAGTTTTGGAAGTGGCTGGGGGAAACTGTTCATGGCTGGGGAAGACTGGGGGAAGGCTGTTCATGGCTGAGGAAACAAGACGATACGACTCAATTTATTCTTGCAGAGTTAGAAGCCGTGATAAAAGGAGTTAATCTATTAACAAAATGGTAATTCGAATGTATTACCATAAAGCTTAATTCGGCTACTGTTGTCGGTTGGTGGAACTTAATTATCGCAACAAACCCGTTTGAGTACACGGTCATGGAAAACCTCTTGTCCGTTGCCGGTTGTCATTAATTAAAAATCTTGTGAAGGAGTTCGGTATACAGGTAAAACTTTTTCTGATAAAGTTAGCAGCAAAAAAAGCTGACACTTTTACCAGGGTACCACAGAACTGGCTGCATTCAAACCAATTAGCAATGACAGCAAATGTCGAACCACCTGGTGTGAAGTTGTTTTATAATCTTCATCACTTTGGAGTCAATTGAACTTTTTATCTAATGAAACAGAAATACCCAAAAGAGTTTCGTAGAAAGGACTTTGAATCAGTTGTTAAAAGTTGTGAAAGATGTTTATTTGTGGATCCTGCGCCAATTAGATGGGAATAAGTAAATCTTGAAGTTGGAAAAAGCTGGCACCATTTAGCTATTGACGTATCCCACAATAAATCATAGACTTATTTATCTATTATTGATTGTTGCAAAAGGAACAAGTTTGCAATTTGGAGAAAGAAACAACAGTGTGCTTTCATTTAGATGAAATATTCCGAGAAAGAGGACCTCTGTGGCAAGTTCTACTTGACAACTTTACAGGTTGAAAATTATATAATAAAACACAATATATTGTAAATAGTAAATCGTATAATAAGATATATATATTTTCCTGTAGCTATTTATTTTTCATTTTTATAAGAAGAAAATAAGAAACAAATCAAATAAAAATAATTACAGTATAAATATATAAAAAAAAATAAATAAGTAAAACATAAATTTAATTTATGCAATGAATAAAAAAAATAATAATAATAATGTAATTATAAATTAATCAAGCGTTCAAACAAAAAGTAAAAAAAAAAAATTTAAATCTCTGCCTCATTAATTTCATCTTTTGAAATTTGACAAGAATAACGCTCATCACTTTGTTCTTCAAATAGTTTCAATTGAGCCGGTTTTTGGAGGGTTCCATTATTCAATGAATTAACAAACATTTCAGACTTTTCACTTTGGAACGATGCTGAACTATAATCATTTTTTTCGTAAACATCAAAATTGCAATAACTATCGCCTTGACATAGTATTTTATCAAATTGTTCACGTAATTCTGTAAAAGTAGGTCGTTTTAACGGATCTTCATTCCAACAATGCAACATGATATCGTATCTTAGTAAAAAATAGCTTAAATTAAAAACAACACATTATTAAATAACTGTACAAGTTAATATTGCGCAATTATGTTTTAATAGAGGCAAAATAAATTAAGAAGAGAATTAAAAAACAAAAGAAAAAAAAGAAATAAAACGAATAGATAAATTACAAAGGTTGAGAACAATTTTCGGGTCGTTCCATTCTGTAACCAAACTTCAAACGCTCGATAAGTTCATGGTTACTCATACTAGGGTAAGGTGTTCCTCCTGTACAAAAAAAAAAATAAAAAATAAATGAAATGATTATAAATGCCATTAAATCAAATTAAAAATATTCATTTACACTTACCCAGTGTCACAATTTCAAACAAAACGACACCATACGCCCATCTAAAACATATATTAGGGTTTAAAAAACAAACAAAAAAACACTTTAACATATTTGTACACATTAAAGTTATAAATAAATCAAACATATTTATTCTTACACATCGCTGTATGTTGTAAATATTTGGTCAAATATGGCTTCAACAGACATCCACTTGACTGGTAAACGGCGACTTTTATTGCTCGTGTAGTTTAATTCATTATTTGTTTTTCGTGATAAACCAAAATCAGATATTTTAACGTTTTTTGTCGCACCAACCAAGATATTTCTTGCAGCAAGGTCTCGGTGCACGAGTTTGACAAATGAAAGATATTCCTAAAGTACAACACCCAATTAAACGCTCATTAAAAAGCGAATATGTAGAAACAAGTTTAAATATGTAAAACAATCGGTTTTTACTAATTTATGTCGTTAAAAACCAACTGGTTGGTTATATATTCAAGTTAAAATTTAAAACAAGTTGATTTCAAAGTTTATTTTAGATTATGTTATCTTAAACAATAAACTAAACTAAACATGCTATAAATATATTTCGTCATTAGATATTTAAACGTGCCGTAAAAACACAGTGTAGAATTATTACTACCCGACAAAAAAAGTTAATACAATCCACGTGTGATCATAATGTACATGTAAAAATTAAAAAAGAACAGCATAAGATGATTTAAGGAATAAATTAACTTCTGATAATTGGTATAGTACTGTCGTCAGATGGACAAAAATCAATAACTTCAGTGAAGTTTTGTAGAGCAATATGTGTTTTGTAGCGCCAATAAATGGCGTTATGGCATTTTGGTAATATTTGCATTAAGGTTGCGTAAGATACAAAGATTTATTTGAATTAATGTACAATCAACTATAAATATTCCACTCCCAGTTTAAAACTGTTGCATTACTCTCAACATCATAAACCTCTTTTAGTTGTTTTCGAAATGTATCCAGGACATCCTCTGACAATAATGATAACTTCATTAAATAATTTAACCATAAGTCAAACCTTAAAATGTTTATTTCTATGAAAAATAATTTCATAAAAACAAACATTTTACTTAATGGCACAGAGGTAAGCAACGTTAGCAGGGGACGTTAGCAAGAGGTAGTGGTTAAAAAACTAGTTTTGTATGGTATATTGTGTCGTACCATGAATAAAAACCCATAAACTATAAAAAAGTAATAACTTAAATTAAAAGTCACTTGATAATAACTTAAATTACAAAATATTATTTTAATTTCAAAATATTATATCTGTTTACAAAATTATATTTAATATTATTCAGTGTCCGCAAGTAAAATCTTCAAATTAAAACGCAAATTAAAATAAAATCATACTGATTACTATTACAGTTGTCTTTAAAACCTCATTAGTTTATCAATACTTTAAACAGCTATCAAAAAAGTCATTTAGTACAATTGAAATGTATGCACAAATATTATTAAATTAAAAATTTGAAATAAATTTTATACATTGATGGCACAATATATGAATCCATCAATAATTCGTGTAGCAAATTTTAAATATCAAAACCTAATTGTTTATTATTATTATTACTTTCTTATATAGTATTGATTTTTTCGGAGCCCAACCGAGAATTTATGTTTTTGGCATTTTTTTTACCTTTTAAGTTTTTATAGTTTTTAATTCAAGCTTTTAAAAGTTAAAAACTTTAGTTAATAATCTCAACACTTTTTTAAAAAAATTTTTACCATTCCAGAAGCTATTTGCCATGCCAAACTTAACAGGTCATCCGGAGTTATGCATCCAATGTTATTTAGAGGAATATCATATGGGATAAAACCAGAGGTAAATTCCTCTCCTTTCTTTGTCTGTAAAAAATTAGTATAATTTCTGTAAAAATTTACATATATATATAAAGTAAAAAAGTATAAAAACTTTAAATAAAATTATTGGGTGTGTGAATTAATTGATATATATAATATTAAATACACTGTGACTATAATATGAACAAACAGAATTGGTAGATTCATTAGGATCCCTCCATCAAAATTGCCAACTTTTACAAAAATTGGGAAGCATTATAAATTTTCATTACTCTGTAAACTATTTAATAAGTGCTCATGTAAATTTTTTTTTCTGCCTGATTAAGAATGACATCTGTGGTTCCATTTTTTTATTCTCTGGAAATTGCTGTGACCCTTCAAACTATAGCTCAATTATTATTCTTATAAGCTAAGTCATTAAATCTTTAACTTCCAATATATAAACAACTTAAATTTTAATTACTTAATCGATTTGAATCCTAGCTGGTTCTACTAGTTAACTTGTTTTTCATTTTATAAATAAATATAGAATTAATACCTCTATAAATTGGTTATTTATTTTCGTATGAAATGCTGTTCTCATATTTGGCCTTGTACTTCCAATAAGACTCTCTTGCTGTAAGATAAAGTCTCCAAAAAAAAATTTTAAACGTTGTTGGACCTGCTGTAAACTTGAGCTTTTGCCCCACCATCATAAAGTTGCATTTTTTCTATTGTCTACAAATACTACCATGGTCGCTGCTCAAGCTGTGCAAGCTCTCATCACTTGTCCCATTAACCAAAACTCATTCTCACGTGACTCATCTTTAAGCAAAGTTGCATTCTTTATTGTAACTGCTTCTTCATGCTCGAAAAAACATTGATGATTTGGATTTTCTCCTGTATTCATATTTTTTTACAGTCTTTTAAATTATTCTGTCAACTATTTTCTTAATCTTAAAATCTTTTCTTTGCTTTAATTTAACTTCTAACTATAATAGCAAATGCTTGCAGTCATGTTAGGAGTGGGTTTTAATCATAATAGTGAATGCTTGCAGTCTTGTTAGGAGTGGGTTTTAATCATAATAAAATGACAGACAAAAACAAACTACAACAACAACAAAAAATATGTAAATAAAAATTTGTAAAAAAGCATTAAAATTTTTTATTTCATCTATCATCGAGCAAGCATGTGAAAATTAGTTTATTATTATGTTAGTTATATATGTTGACTTAGTTCAGGTGCAGAAACTATAGCAACTACAGGTAATTCTAATTCTAAGAAAATCTAAATTTTTTTATTTGGCAGAAAATTAAAAAATTTTTAATTAAAAAAATAATAATAGTAAATACAAATTTTAAAAACTATCAAATACCATTAAACTTAGCAATAGAGCTAATTTTACTTTCAATTAACTTAGCATTTGACAACTTAGCAACATTTAATAACTTTGCAACCCAATAAAAGCAAAACTTTTAATTTAACTGTTGTATTGTTTTGATATAATGATTTATTTTAAAGAATGACAAATGCATTTATAATAAAAATATATATTTCTTTCTTTTTGATATAAAAGAATTGAAAGTTCACTTTAAATTTAAAAGGTGCACAAAGTATCAAACTTGTTTCAACAACACTAGTGCAAATCAAATGCTTAGTCAATCATTTGTAATGGGTGTGTGCAAATATAACACTATTTATAATTTCAATTTTTATTTAACCTTATAGTATTTAATTTTATTTAACATTAAGTACTTTTGAATCTAAAATCTATAAAGCATATTAGGATTTGTTTATTTTTTCTTCATAATCTTGAAATTATGATTATGAACAAGGCAAAAAACTGTGGAAGTTGAACAGCAAGAATAAACATTCTTACAATTCAACTATCACAATTCAAAAGCCTAAGCATAATGAAATTTTATTTAAGGAAGAATTTAGTAAAAGTGAAAATGAAAGCTCAATTGAAAATTAACCAAATGGTTTTATTGTAAATTAAAGATACATCATCCTACAAAAGCTTCATGTTTATATATAAAAATTTAATTTGCTGTACTTCAAAACTGCTTTGCTGCATTATCTATTACATTCAGCAGAAAATATAAAACTATTGCATCCATAGTAACATGACTCCAAAAAAAAATGATTACAGAAACTTCTAGATACCAGACTTCTAATTTATACTAGTCTTTTTTTTAAAAGTATTTATTGCTGCATAAGTATTAGATTACTAACCTAGCATTATATATTGACCCCACCCAATTATGCTGTAAATTTAAAAATAATTGTTAGATTTTGATAAAAATTTCAGTTTAAATGCATGCACCACTTTAAATTAAAAATATGCTTAAGAAAATTCCTAGTAAGCTTATAATTAAAATTTAGAGAGAGTTTTAACCACCATTACTGCTTTAATCACCATTTAGAGAACTGTTTTAACAATAACATTCACAAAAAAAAACTTATATCTAAAGCTTCAGAAAACCTGATAACTGTTGATTAGATCCAAATTCCTTCATAGACCAATATTACCCCACCCACCATATGCATTTTAGAAAACAGTCATTTTCAGGAACAGACAATAATGAAGCATATATAGTTGATTGTTTTTTGTTTGTTTTTTATTATTAAAAACTTAAGTGTCTCCTTTTGCACACAATATATACGAGTCTAAATGAATTATTTACTGACCACAAACAAACTGCTTGAAAAATAACTATTGAAATAAGTAAAGGGGGGGGGGGTTATTTAGGCAAAATTTAAAGTTTTAACTATTATTAGATGATTTTTTTTTTTAAAAAAAAACTTCTTATTATTTGCAAAACCTTAAGTACAAACTCAAGAAGTATTATTAAAATTTTTATTCATTTAATTAAAAAAGGATTCTGTCAAATGTTCAGATTGATTAAATTAAATTAAAATTAATGTCAAATGTTCACATTGATCAAATGTTCACAAAGATTATACAGTTACTTTTTGTTTAATAAAGTCTAATATCTAAAAAATATCTATTTAAAACAGTTACAAATAATCATAAGCTGAGTTGTCAAAGACCAGACTTTAAAAAACATATTTTAAAAAATCAGATTTTAAAGACCAGATTTTAACTTTATCTAACTACTTTTCTAGATTTGAACATTTTTTGCTCAACGTTTTTTTAAGCTCTAACCAACTGAGCTAATGTTTAAGCTCTAATCTACTTAGCTAATTTTTAAATTCTAAACAACTGAGCTAATTTTCATTTTCTAACTAACTGAGCTAATGTTTAAGTTCTAATCATCTGGGATAATGTTTAGGCTTTAACCAACTGAGCTAATAGGTCATAATATTTACATGTTCTGACAGAGAAAGATTTCCTCTATATAGATCTTCTTATTACATTACAATACTTTATAATAAGTTTTATTCAAAAAAGAACTAAGTATAAGTGACAGATCTAAAGTAAAGATTGAAAATACATTAAATTACTTTGAAAAACAAATAAAAAGCAAAACCGAATAAAAACCTCAAGCGTTTGAATATAGTTATCTGTGTACATAAAACTTATACATGATTCTCCATCCTCTTTTGAAGATGTAAGCTAAAAAAAAAACTACATTTGCACATTACGTTAAAACACAATCATCATTTGCAAAAATATAATTGTTAAATATGTAACAAAAGATTAACTTATAAAGAAATAACTATTATTATATAGTTGTTTTTTATAACATATTTACAATATTTTTAATTAAAAATCGTTGACATTTAAAATCGTTAACATTCAGCATTACTTAACTGTATGCCCATCAATTTGAATGTGTATTACTAAAAAGTTGCTGCTTCGTAAGGAAAGCATTTAAATTTTAAAAAATATACTATAAATATATACTTTAAAAAATATATTATAAATATATATTTTAAAAAATATACTATAAAATAATATTATAAATAAATAAAAATTATTAAAATTGAATAATAGTAAAACTTAACAGCAGAATTCCTTGTTGTTAAGTTATCTTATGCTAACATTTTAAGCAGAATTAATTTTTAAGTAAAAAATATTAGCAGTAAAAAAAATCAAAGTTAAAAAGCAGAGTTAGCTTCTGAATTTTATTTTCAAAATGTATACAAGTAAATTGTCAATTTTACTTGTCAATTTTACTTGTATAAAAAACAAATATAGTCTTTTAATCTATGTAACAATATGTAAAAAGTACTACTTTTGAACTTTGATTTTTAGAGTAAATAGCAAATGTTAATATGTAAATGGTAAGAATTCAGCTTTGGAGATTAAAAAAAAAAGTCATAAAAATCGCTATACAAAATATATACCTTATTGCGGCTATTTCGTAAATAATGTAACAAATATCCATTCTCCATAAACTCAACAACTAAACATAATGGTTTCGTTATTGTCGAACAACCAATCATGTTTACAATATTTTTATGATATCCAATTTGTTTCATAAGTTTTATTTCTTCTAGAAAATCGTCAAATTCTGATTGGTTTGCATTATCTATATAAAAACAAATTTAAACCTAATAAAAACGTTACTTTGTAATAATATACTTTGCATTACAGTATTAGAACAACAGAAAATAGAGACTTAATTTTTCATTAGTTGTCTATCATCCTTAGGAGAGTTTTTTTTTGTTTGTTTCAATTTGTTTTAGGTTTTTGTAGACAAAGTTCTAACTTTAACTTTATCCCATAAATCTATGCATTAGCTACATATATGTAAAAAAATAATACTAAATGTAAAAAAAAGTTATTTTATGGTGGTGTGAGTTATTGCTATGCCTTGCATTGATAAAATAAAAGAGACAAGCACAAAGCTAAGGAAAAAATGCAGACAAGTTTATAAGCTTGGGCACTTATTTAGAGTATTTACTAACAATAACCAAAATGTATAAATTTTACATAGATAAATTCAACAGTGAGTTAGTTAAACCAGAAAAGCAATGGATGTATGGAGATATATTATAATATATATACATAAATAAATTTTTAACATTAGATTTTTAAAATTGAGTAAAATGTAAAAAGTATATGTATTTAATGCTGTATAAAAATGTCTGTAAGTTAAGTTAAGCTTGCAAGTAGTATATGTAAAGATCATGTATATAGTTTTGCAGAAGTGTTCTCTTGTTTCATTCGGCTTTTAAAACTATTTAACAAGTACTTATTATAGTCTTGTTTTCAAGCCTGCGATCTGACTCATCTGCGATCTGACTTATCTAGGATCTGAGTCTTCTAACTACCATTTCATTAGTCTTCTTCCTATCATAAGCAAGGTTTTTGAGTCTTTAATTAATAAACACTTAATCTCTTATCTTGAATCTAATAACTTACTTTCTGATCATCAATATGGATTTCGGTCTTCTTGTTTTACAGCTGATTTGCTAACAGTAATAACCAATGGGTTTTATTGTGCATTAGATAGATGAAGAGTGGTTAAGGCTATTGCTCATGAAATTTATAAAACTTTTCATAAAGTTTGGCATACTGGTTTTCTCTATAAGCTTTCTTCTTAAAGTGTATCAGGTAACATTAAGATTATTGAATCCTTTCTTACCAATTGTAGTATAAAAGTTGTCCTCAATGGACAGCACTCTTCTTCACATCCTGTATTTCAGGGGTTCCTCAAGGTTCTATCTTTGGCCCTGTACTCTTTTTAATTTAAATTATTGATCTTCCAGAAATTCTCACATCTAAGGTGGCATTGTTTGTTATGATAATACCATTTATTCTTGTTTGATAAAAAGCCTAAACTCTCTGATTGCTTATAGGGGACATTTAAGCTAGAAAAGGATCTCTCTTCTGCTACAGCACGAGGCTCATAGTCACTGGTGAACTTTAACTCAAATAAAACTCAATTTTTTTCAGCTAATCATTATCGCAATAGTCTAGATCTTCCTATATTTATTAATGGTAAAGTACTCAATAAATCATCTTCTAGAATTAACTCTCCATATATGAAATCAATTGCAAAATTAGCATCTGTTCAATTACATCTCTTTATCGTGCTTATCACTTTCTTACTCAGGATTCTATTCTTTATCTCTATAAATCTCAAATCTGTCCTTGTATGGAATACTGTTGCCTTACTTTGGGTGGATCTTCAAATGATGCCCAATCTTTTTTTAGACAAGGTGCAAAAATGCTTTGTAAACAGTTGGACTTGCTCTTGCAGCCAACCTCCAACCGTCGTAATGACGCTTCTCTTTCTCTTTTCTATAGATACTATAATGGGCACTGCTCTAAATAGCTAGCGTCTCCTGTGCCATCTACTAAAACTCATTCTCGTGTTACTCGTCATTCAATTAAATCTCATTCTTTTCCTGTGAATGTTCTAAAGTGCTATAAAAACTCTTCTTTGTCTAGTTTTTTTCTTCGAACTTCAGTTCTTTGGAATTTGCTTCCTTCATCTTGCTTTCCTGATTCATATAATTTGCAACCTTTTAAGTTGTCTATCAATCGTTATCTTGCTCTATAAACTTTGTCTTTTCTCTTCCAGTAACTTCCAACTCTAACAGTGGTTGCTTGCAGCCTTGTTGGAAGCACAGATCTTGAAAAAAAAAAATTGTTTTTAATACAAAAAAACTTTAAAAATTCTTTTAACAATTATGTCTTTTTTGCTTAAACTGTTACATTTTGTATTTAAAAAACTGCAATGAATAAAAAATCATTTTTTTTTCTCTGGTAGATTTAAACCTCAATTATTAGGGTTATTCCATGGATCAGTGGACTTAACCAATAAGTTATATACATGACAAATGAATTTTTATAATTTTTATATAATAGTACTAATTAAATTAAATTCAATTAGTACTATTATATAAAAAGGTTGAATTTAGGAAAAAATTTGAAACTCTTTGATTTAAAGAAATAAAATAAATTCAAAAATAAATAAATCACATTTTGTGAATTAAATTTATATCTTTTTTAATCAATTGCAGTTTTTCAAAAAAAATAAATAAAAAATAAGTAACCACATTTAACAAAATCAGTTTTTTGAATTTTTTTGAAACTTTGAAACCTTAGCATTGCAAAATAGTTGCATGTGTGTGTTTGTGTATATGTGTGTGTGTATGTGAAACCTAGTTTTATGGGTTTGGAAATAGTTAAAATAATTAAATTTGCGATGACTTTTAACAATTTTTTATCTAGCTATGACTTTTAACAATTTTTATATTGCTATAATTTATTTAGTAGTAAGTCTACATTTAAATATTTAAAAATCTAAAAAGAGACTTTACTAAACCCATCATTATTGGTCCTAACATGTAGAATTATTATTGGTCCTCCCATATAGAATTTCACATAGATGAATTTCTTTAAATAAAAATTCATTGTAGATTACTATCTTAATTTTATTAGTTGCTCATTTTTTTTTATTAATAAAGATAAAAGTTGCAAGAAAAGTTAAACAGATAGAATTAACATAGTTAATGTGTTTATGATAGAGTTGATATATTTAAGATACTTTACATATTACTATGATATCTAACAGTTGGCATATTTTACATATTTAACTCTCATGGCTCCTTTTATGTGTCCTTTTTTATTAGTCTATATATAACTTTTTTATACTTTCTTAAAAAAGTGAACCTTAAACCTGTTTAATCAAGAGGTTTAAGGTTCATATACCCAACCCTATGACTGCATTGTAATACTTTATGCTGGTAACATTAAGTAATGCCTTAAGTTAACAGCTCTCTGGATCTTTATAAAGCTGCCTTGTTTAAAGAGGTTTGTGTTTTTGAGTTATGACTATAAGAGAGTTAAATATGACATAAAAAAACAACCTTTTAAAAACTTTACTGCAACATTTTCCTTAATATTAAACAAAGTAGTTTTAGATTTTTGGTTCGCAAAGTTTTTTTGAGTAAAAATATTATCATTGATTTTTCCAATAAATACAGTGTCGAATGCTCCTTCACCAATTTTCCGATCCAAAATAATGTTTTCAGGTAAAATTTCCCAAATATCTGCATGTAAATGATGGTCCATGAGGTCTCTAAAACAATTTGGAGGTAAAATAAAAATGAATATAAAAAGGATTGACAATAAAATACTTTATGTTATATTCCTAAAACTTCCTTAAAAAAATTAGGCATCATGTTTTTATAAGTTTATTTGTTGTATTCCTCCTAAATTTATTATACTTTTTATTATTCTTTACTAGCAGGTTATTCAGCATTGCACAAAATTGTTTTAAAACATTTTTGGAATAACTTACATGAAAATTTCTAAATGACCATTAAGCTAGAGAGAAATATACTTATAAAATCATATTTATAAGTTTATAAAGTTTGAAAAATAAAAATATTATTATATGTTTATAAAGTTAATTTGATTTAGCCAACTAAACACAAATCATTTAATATAAAATATGATGATCTATTTTTTTTGCTGTATATATAAATTGCTAGTATGTTTTTAATTTTTATAAAACTTTTTTTTTTAAATCTTATTCACACCCAACAAAGGTGCAAGTAAAAACTATTAAGAAAGAAGTTGTAAAAAAACAAAACAGTAAAAAAGCAAGAAAAACAGTTAAAAAGCAAGAAAGCAATTGATTAAAAAAATTGAAATGTACGTTGGTATAATAGCCAAAAAAGCGTGAAGATGGTAAAAAGTTTCTGAAGTTTAAAATACAGGGAAAAAACAAGATTTTGGAGCATGCAGGGACAGATACAGTAAATAGATGCAATTTTGCTGAATGATGAGTCAAGCGAGAATAAGTTTTGGTTAATGGAACTAGAAATGATAGCTCCTTTGAGAAGCATCCATGATAGTATTTGTAGAAAAGATAAGGAGATGCAACTTTATAAAAATGAGAGAAAAACTCAAGTTTGGCAAATAAAGCAGGTCCAACTACGTTTACAATGCATTTTTAGACCTTGTCTAACAGAGAAAGAGCATCATTTGAAGAACTAGCCTTAATATAACATAGGTTTTCCATACTGAGACAATTAAGCATGAAAAAGAAAAACAATAGCAAGCACGATAAAGAGAAGAAACCTTTGCAAATACTAGACAGATGCTAGACACATGCAGATTGTAGATACTAGACAGATACTAACTGGGCAATCAACTGTATATATGGTTATTCATGGGAGGTCATAATTGAACAATAATCCAAGAAAATGTAAAGAAAAGGACTCAGTGAAAGTGTTGCCATTCATTAATATAAAAATGTTGACAGTATTGTGATAATTACTTACAGTATAAATCTTTCAGTCACAGCAGTTAGCAAGTCAGCCGTATAGCAAGAAGATCAAAAACCATACTTGTTGTCAGATAGTAGGTTATTGATGAGATGTTAGAAATTTGTTAATCAAACACTCAAGGACCTTGATAATAATGGAGAGAAGATTGATCGGAAAATAGTTAGAGAGGTTAAAATGTTTTCCAGAGTTTTTAAACATTAGAACCACAGAAGCCATATTCCAGCAAGTAAAAGTCTATTGAACATAACTTATTAGATAAGATACAAGATTTAGTAAACTGAAAATAATGGAGCTTAACATTAGCATTAGATAGCAACTTTTTTACATTTTTTGCAATAGTAAAAAGGCATTTGTTCTCAAGAAAGTTGTTTTTATGAAAAAGATGATTACAATTAGATATAGCAGCTGAGGGGAAAAAACGATAACTACAATTAGACATCGCACAAGAGGGGGAAAAACATGGAGTACAATGAGACTTGACTTAGAACTAAGAAAAGGAATAAATACTTTCATACCTGCCTGTATTCAGGATATTGTGTAGGAGGCATATTTATCAGCAGAGAGAGAAAAGACATTAGCTCATTCATTGCCCCAGTACTACACAGCCCCAATCTGTCTGTTCCAAACCTTTTCAAATACCATCAGCCATCTTCAGGAGAGAGCAGCTATTCAGATAACGAGGCAGGTATTAGAGATATGGAATATGACTGAGCAGATAAAGTAGAGGATAGAAAGCCGAACTTCGCTAACCAGAAAGAAGTGAAATATTTAATTAGGGATCTCAAACTTAAGAAATCAAATGCTGAGCTTCTGATATCCAGGCTTAATCAGTGGAACTTGATTGATGATGGCCTACAAGTCACGGATCAGAGAAAGTGACATCAAAGATTCTCCAACTTTAACATCAACAACAAATCAAGCAACAAGTCAAACAAAGTTCAACAGTCAGTGTGATGGGCTTTGCTTCTGCAATGATGTTGTCGGTCTATTGCAGGCTATAGGTATTGCATGTAATCCTATTGAATGATATCTATTCATAGGCAGTTCATCCTGGAGCCTCAAAGCTGTGTTGCTTCAAAATAGAAACAACTACTTGTCTATTCCAATGGCTTACTCTGTGTATCTCAAAGAGGAATGACCTTCAACATTTTGACACCAGTGTCAAAATGTTGCTGAGCGCATTATGATGACTATGGATAGAAGGTCATCGGTGACTTAAAATGTTGTCATTCCTCATGGGTCTTCAAGGAGACTTCACAAAATTTCCTTGTTTCCTCTGTTTCTGGGACAGCTGTGACACTAAAGCACACTATCGCACAAAAGACAGGCCACAACAGATCGAGTTTTCTGTTAGGAAGCAATGTGAAATGGAAGCCGCTGAGAGAACCACATAAAGTGCTTATGCTACCACAGCACATCAAGTTAGGCCTCATCAATCAATTTGTCACTGCTCTTGATAAGGAGTCAGCAGCATTTCAACACCTTCAAGATCTTTATCCAAAGCTGTCTGAGGCTAAGGTTAGAGCTGGTATATTAGTCGGACTAAGATCAAATTTCGATTTTAGTACACTGAACCTAAATGCACACTTAATAATATTCCTCACTGATGATATTTCAAAGCATTTTCAACATCTTCGCTGTAGCTGTTTAGCATTTTGTTGATAGTGGTGGTTTTTTTTTTTTTTTTATACCAGTTTGCAGGAGATAAGATTTGTGTTAGCATATTAAAAAAGAGAAACAGCATTTTTTTTAATAGAAATAGACTTTAAAGGGGAAGTAGTATTATAGATTATTGTTTTATTAATTACTGACAGAAGTAAATGAAGTAAAAATTTATTAATATACATAATTACTGTTACTAACTTACTGTTAGTATTAATATTTTCTTTTAAAGCATTACTTGTGTTACTTTTTTATTTATTTATTTTCAGATTATGGTTTGTTTACATTATCAGAAGACAGCAATTTAATGTGGTTTAATGCTTTTTGTCTTGAGTCAATTGTGATGTTTAATTTGGTTGGTATCTTATTAGGTTTAGAGATTTACAATGGAATAATTTTAGATGTGCATTTTCCTTTACTTATTTACAAAAAATTGCTAGGATACAAAGTTGGTTTGGGAGATTTAAGAGAGATTCAACCAACCCTATGTAAAAGTCTTGATGAGTCGTTATCTTATGAAGGTGATGTAGAACAAGACTTTGGATTAACTTTTGAGGTATTAAATACTCACACTTTAACACAGAAATCAATTTTGTTAGGATTATACAAAATGTTCTTAAAAATATGTTTTAGGTGTTCCATAATCTTTATGGTAAAGAAATGCGAACTGAACTTTTGACAAACGGTTCACAAATATCTGTGACTAATAGTAATCGAGAGAGTTTTGTAAATTTATTTGTGGATTTAATAATTAATAAAAGTATTGAAAATTCATTTAGTGCATTCAAAGAAGGTTTTTTTCAGGTAAGTTTAATTGGTTATTTAAATGTTTTATACATACATACATACATACATACATACATACATACATACATACATACATACATACATACATACATACATACATACATACATACATACATACATACATACATACATACATACATACATACATACATACATACATACATACATACATACATACATACATACATACATACATACATACATATACATATACATATACATATACATATGTTATATACCAAATGAAAGATTTTAATGTTTACTGTTATATTTTGAATAAATACGACTAATCTAATTTATGTACTTTAATTGATTTAAAAATTAATGACTTTTAATGAGCTCAAATATTTGCAGGCATACTGAAGGATTTTACATTTTTTTCAAACAATTGCTAGATTATTTATGTTGTATACAAACATAAATAATCTAATAATCTGCATAATCATAGTTTGTGGAAATAATTAAAAAGCTTCATTTATAAGTGATTGAGGTCGCAGGGTATAAAAAAAGTATAATATCTTCCGTTAAAAAATTGACAGCAAGTTCAAATGGAGCATCAGTTCTGATGGAAATTCGTTTCGTAAACCAACACAATTTAATGGAGCCGGTAAGTCAGCTGATAGACTATGATAATAGATAAATTATGAAGAGATATGAACTTACAGGATTTGGAAGAAAACAGGAAGACTAAAAAATCCCATTTGACAGCTATTGATTTAACTTTTTTTTTTTTTTTTTTTTTTTTTTAAATTTTCCCTTCCAACAAGGCCACAAGCAACCACTATAAGAGTCGGAAGTTACTGGAAGAGAAAAGATGAGGTTTGTAGAGCAAAATAATGATTGGCTTAAAAGATTGCAAATTATATGAATCAGAAAAGCAAGATGAAGGAAGCGAATTCCAAAGAACTGATGTTCATGGAAAAGAACTAGACGAATAAACAATTTTGGAGCACTTAGGAACAGTCACAGAAAAAGGATGAGCCTTAATTGAATGATGAGTAACAGGAGAATAAATTTTAGTAGATAGCACAAGAGACGTTAGCTCTTTAGAGCAGTGCCCATTATAGTATTTGTAGAAAAAAAAAAGAGAAGCAACATTACAGCGATGTGGTAATGGTTGGAGGTTGGCTGCAAGAACAGGTCCAACTATGTTTACAATGTATTTTTGCACCTTGTTTAAAAGAGAATGGGCATCATTAGAAGATCTGTCCCAGATATGGCAACAGTATTCCATACAAGGCCTGATTTGAGATTTATAGAGATAAAGAATAGAATCTGGAGTAAGAAACTGTTGAGCATGATAAAGAGATGCAACCTTAGCAGATGCTAGTTTTGCAATGAATTTGATATGTGGTTTCCGAGGAAGAAAGGAAGAGTTAATCCTAGAAGATGAAGGGTAGATGACTCATCAAGTACATCACCGTTGATAAATATAGGAAGATCTAAATTATTGCGATAACGATTGGCTGAAAAAACTGAGTTTTATCTAAAGTAAAGTTCACCAGCCACTTTGAGTCCCATGCTGTAGCAGAAGTGAGATCCTTTTCAAGCTCAAATGGCCCCTCCAAGCAACCAGAGAGTGTTGGCTTCTTATCATGACGAGAATAAATAATAGTATCATTAGTGAACAATGCCACCTTAGATGTGAGAATATCTGGAAGATCGTTAATGTAAATTAAAAAAGAGTATAGGGCCAAGGATTAAACCTTGAGGAACCCCTGAAGTTACAGGGTATAAAAAAAAGTGTTGTCCATCAAGGACAACTTTTATGCTATGATTGGAAAGGAAGGATTCAATGATCTTAAAGATGTTGCCGGATAAACCATAAGAAGAGAGCTTATGGAGAAGACCAGCATGCCAAACTTTATCAAAAGCTTTTGAGATGTCAAGAGCAATGGCCTTAACCTCTCCACCTTCATCTAATGCACGATAAAACCTGTCAGTTATTACTGTTAGCAAATCAGCTGTAGAACGAGAAGATCGACATTCATATTGATGATCAGAAAGTAAGTTGAGAGAATAGGTGTTTGTTAATTAAAGATTCGAAAACCTTGCTTATGATAGGAAGAAGACTAATGGCACGGTAGTTAGACAAGTCAGATTGCTTTCCAGAATTTTTGAAAATAGGAATAACAGATGCCGCTTTTCAGCATGCTGAAAAACAAGACTGTGATAAGCACTTGTTAAATAGTTTTGAAAGTATGGATGACAGCTCCAGGGAACACTTCTACAAGACTATAACAGTTTTGTTGTCCGGACCACAGACAACATACTTGTAGCAAGCTGTAGAAGTGTCTAAGCAGGAAATCACTTTTGATACAGAAGCTGGAGTGATACGAATGTCAAGCAATGAATCAACCTGTTTGACGGCTATATCAGGTAGAATGCAACTAGTGGAATTGAGAGATTATATTGATAAAAAGTTCTTAGAAAACAATTCAGCTTTGTCATTAGGTGAGGTTACAAAGTCAGAACCATACAAGAGAGGTGGAATGATAGATTAGCTCTTTTTATTGGTACTGTTAAAGATTCTCCAGAAGTCACGAGAGCCTAATTTTTGTGATGAAATACAAGATTTCATGACCTGAGAATAGTGGGCTTCGGCGTTAAACAAAACCTTTTTACAATTGTTTCTAGCAATAGTAAACAGACATCTGTTTTTTGGAGAGTTGTTTTGCTGAAAGATATGGAAGAAATTGCAGCAGCACTGTGAGGAAAACCATGGAGAAGAGTGAGGCTTAACTTAGAAATGTTGAGAGGGAATAAAAGATTCCATGCTGGCCTGAATCCAAGAAGATATGTAGGAAGCACTTTTGTCGGCAGGAAGACAAAAGATTTCTACCCAAGAGCAACCACAAAGAAAATCACAGAAAGAATCCCAGCCAACCTTAAGGAAGTTGCAAGAGGTACAATGATAGGGAGATTCTGATGATAAAGAAAAATGAGATAATAGTTTTAGAGAGATCAAACCGTAATCAGAAGCACCTAAGGGTGAATGTGGAGAAACTGAGCGCTGACTAGGATCAAAAACAAGATATAAATCGAGTAGAGAAGGTAAATGATTTGGGTTGTCAGGAAAGCAAGCTGGAAAGTTGACTATTTGAGCTAGAGAAAGGCAAAAGTTGAGGGCTTTAATGCCAGCAGAGTTACTGACCCGAGAGCCAAGCCATTTAGTGTGATGAGCATTAAAGTCACCAACAACAACAATATTGGCTGATGGATAAAGAGAGAGGGCTTGGTAAATATGATCAGAAATAACATCAAAAAGGGTGCAGTCTTGAGATGAAGGAGAGCAATATAGAACAAAGAGAAAAGCGAAAGAGTGAAGCGGTGCAAAACAAAAGCACATAAAAGAATATTCTGTGGATTCAAACCTAGTTTCCGGATAAATGAGTGAAGTCTTTATGTATTTATGCCAACATGTTGGCTGTCAAATGTCAAGCTTATAAATTATGCTAATTTAATTAGAAAAATCAAAGAAATATTGCACTCAATTCCCATTGATGTTTGCATTAATTTATTTGACTTATGTCAAGATGCAAAGCTGTTCCTGATTGTATAGATTGTTTTACAAAATAATAGTATGATTTTCCATGTCTAATCAAATATCATTGAAAATTTTCTTCTTTTTTAGATATACATGCTTTGTCCGCAGTTATTTGAACTCATCAAAAATTGTTATTATTTTAATCAATTAAAACTTGCTGATTAAATTATCAATACTCATTCAAAACATAATAATAAACATAAAAGCTTTTTAATTGATATATTAAAAATTGGCTTTGGTAAAGTTACTTGCTTTGCAGTATGTAACCTGCTTCCTGTCCTGCTGCCTTGTAGGATACGCTTTTTTAGGCAAAGGTAAGGAGAAGCCAACTCTGACTTAAAACACTCTCTGCCTTGGGGCTCTTGGTTGAGTAAAGGCTAGAGATGGTGTGTCGATAAAAATATTCATTTTGGGCAGGTGTTAAACACATCCAGCTACTGTCTTGTAGAAGGCCTCCTAGGCAAAGACTTAAGGGGTAAACAGATTCTATCTGTTGACCAGCATCGCACCCCTTCTTCATCTATTAGGCTGGCACAGATGTATTTATAATACATTATTTCAAGTTTAGGATGTTGAAAACTGGATCTTCTTGACTTAATGATGGGTTTTGCCTGTGTCTTTGTTTTAATGACTAGGCAACTCATTCTATTATCACCTAATGAGGGTACAGCTCTAAAACTCAATTTTATGGTTCTGAGGCCAGCTGGTAGTCAGGTTTCCCAAACTCTGTGGAAGCTCTCAGAGAGGCTGATTCCATCAACAGCTGAAAAATATCAGAGTACTAACAGTGCCATGTTGCGCATGGGTGGTGTCCTTGTTCATACTTTTGGTGTGTATTGTTGAGACCGCATTTGGAGCCCTTTGTTATGACTTAGGGTTTAATAATAGTAATACGGCAACTGCTTGGACTATTAAATAGTGTACTGAGTACTATCTATGCTTTGAGTCAAGTTTTTTTACAAATATAAATATGACTACAAAAAGTACCAAAAACTATAAAATACAAAAAGTCATCACCAAGTTAACTAAACCTATCATTCACTAGTATTTGTGGTCTTCAAAGTAACTTTTCTTCTGTTGAGTCTTATCTCTTTCAAAGTTCACCAGACCTAATTGCTTTTTGTGAGACTAATTTGAGTTCTGCTGTCTCATCTTGTGATCTTAGTATTGATGGTTATCTTCCTTTAATTCATAAAGACTCCAATAGTCACATGCTTGACCTGGGCAGTTACATACATAAGACTTCAGTCATTTGTCGGTTTGAATCCACAGACTATTCTTTTACGTGATTTCGTTTAGCACCACTTCACTCTTTCGCTTTTCTCTTTGTTCTATATTGCTCTCCTTCATCTCAAGACTGCACTCTTTTTGATGTTATATTGATCATCACTTTATCCATCAGCCAATATTGTTGTTGTTGGTGACTTTAATGCTCATCACACTAAATGGCTTGGCTCTAGTGTCAGTAACTCTGCTGATATTAAAGCCCTCAACTTTTGCCTTTCTCTAGCTCAAATAGTCAACTTTCCAACTCGCTTTCCAGACAACCCAAATCATTTACCTTCTCTACTCGATTTATACCTTGTTTTTGATTCTAGTCAGTGCTCAGTTTCTCGACATTCACTCTTAGGTGCTTCTGATCATGGTTTGATCTTTCTAAAACTGTAATAGGTACTGCTTTAAAGAGCTAACGTCTCATGTGCCATCTACTAGAATTAATTCTCTCTCAATGATTCCAAGTCAAGCCTCACTCTTCTCCATGGTTTCCTCACTTTGTGCTACTGCAATTTCCAATCGAAATCATTACTTCCATTTCTATCAGCAAAAAAAAAAAAAATCTAATTCTTTTGCATGATATTGCAAGAATCTCAAATGGTTTAGGTAATCATCACCATCATACATGTAGTAAGTAAACCATTATTCTGCTTTTCTATAAATGAATCATTTTAGGCATCTGCTAAAGTATCAATTTAGGAAAGCTTTTTTTTTTTTCAAAAAAACATAAACTTTAATTTAAATGTAATAAAAGCTTCACATTATCACGCTATCTTGCTCTTACAGTTTACCTTATCGTTAACTTAAATCCTGCTATCACATTTATCCTTAAAATTTATTACATATGTCTTCAGCTATATAGTTATTTAGAAGTTTAGAGATAAACAGATGTTTAATATTGAGCAATACAAAATATTGCCAAATGTTGAATATTTTCGTCGTTGTTGTTGTTGATGATGATTTTGTTATTGTTGTTGCTTTTGTTGATGTCAATGTTGTTATTGATGTCAATTTTTATTTCGACAATTGAATGGTTTTACAACCAGCGGCCTTTAAGTCATATGCCTAACACTTAATGGTTGTCCATAAAGTACGCCACAAATTCAAGATTTTAAGCCCCCTTTTGCATGGCAACATGGAAAAAGTTTGTACTCCTTTAAAATATCCCAATTTATGAATCAAAAAAAGTTATCCTTTAGAGAAAAATAAAATTAATAAGTTTTTTTAATTGGATTTCGTACGTAAATATATATATATATATATATTATATATATATATATATATATATATATATATATATATATATATATATATATATATATATATATATATTCTGTTTAATTTACATTAGGTTTGTCATTTTCCTTCAATCAGTCTCTTCACAGCTCCAGAACTTGAGTTACTTATATGTGGTAGTCCTGATCTCGATTTTAAAGCTTTAGAGAAAGTCACAGAATATAAAGATGGGTTTTCTAAAAGCCATCCTCTAATGCTTGAATTTTGGGATATAGTTCATCGATTCCCATTTAAACAAAAGCAAGCTCTTCTGATGTTTGTAACTGGGAGTTATAGAGTTCCTTTAAAAGGTCTTGGATCAATGGCTTTCTATATTCAGAGAAATGGTCCCGACTCTTTAAATTTACCCACTTCGATTTAACAGACTTGCTTTAACAGACTGTTAATTCCTGAGTATTCATCCGCTGCAAAACTTGAAAAAATGTTGTTGCTTGCTATTGAAAATTCTAAAGGATTTGGTCTCATATAAATCTCTCTTATATGAGTTTAAGATAAAGTAATTATCGGAAAATAAAATTAAACATTAAAATTAACAACGCTTTTTTTTTTGCAGTTAGTTTCGACAGCGTTGTGAAAAAGTTTTTAGCTAGTAATTGACCGAAATTTTCCGGTTTATTTTATACGCCCCTAGCGATTGGTTAACCTAACCACACGTAAATGTTGATTTACATTTTGTTACTTTTATTATAAAATTTTTCGTTTGTTTTAGATGCTAAACCCAAAAGTTATATTTATAAATTATAAGTTTTTATAATTAGTACTAAATCGTTAAATTTAAGTTAGCGTTTTAAGTTACCTTAAACAATTATAGGAAAGGTAAAAATATATTTATTTTCAAACTATATATTCTTAACACATATTTAAAATATTTAAAAACGCCTAAAATGATTAAGATGTTTTTAATTCAATGTATTGAATATTAACAGTTTTAACTTTTGTAATTTTTACCTAAATTTAGTAACCGTAACATTTTATGCATTACACTTTTTGAATTAACGCAATATTGTATAGGCTCACACTGTTATAAGGCCTGATTATCCTCAATAAAAAAACTGCTGATTTAAAAGAAAAATTATTATTTTAGAATAATCTTTTAATAAAATACAAATAAATTTCAACATATTCAATATATAAAATTTATCTAAAATATTAGATGTTATTATATTTTTTCAAAAGACTAATAAGAGATAAAATAAAAATTCATTTTTTGTCGGTTCTTGGTGATTGTATTTAAATAAACTTGAGAGTAATTCAAATTGTTAATTTACGATTTTTTAAGTAAATTGCAAAAAGGTTACTATTCAGGCTTGGACCGGGCCGCCGGGAGATTCCCGGTGGGCCGGTTGGTGATGCGGTATCATTATTTTCATAAGGCAGAGTCACATGATTCTAAAATTAAAACCTCGGGTAGTTTCGATGACAATGCTGTGAATGCAACTTCTTACCTTAACTCTGACATTCAGTATAAATTGAGCAGTAATCAATGCGAGCCAAGTAAAGAAACTCAATACAACTACAATTATTTTTTGAAAACCGCCAGCAGATTATTTGAAATTTATCTAAAGCAAAACAATTTTGGTCTAAACGTTGAAATAGGTTGGCAAAATGTTTATTTCAGAAACAATAAGCCTGGTCACTGGCTGACCATTCAAGAAAAAACCCAAAAATTGTTTTGTTCATTTTGTCTGGCATTTAGCAAAGCCTCAGATCAATCAAGGTTCATTAGTGGACATAACGTTACAAATTTTAACTATATTCATCAAAGAATATCAGAATATGAAAGTAGTGCACTCCATGCCGCCTACACAGAGTTGTGTTTTAAAAATCTATGCCTAAGATATTATAAGCACTTATACTCGCCGACATGGTGAAGAGGTTAAAAAGAATCGTTTAATTTTGAAAAGAGTTAAAGAAACTTTAAAAGTTATTGGTAAACGTGGACTTAGCTACAGAGGTGCAAAAGAGTCTGGGTACACATTGCTCAATGGCAGTGTAGATCATGGGAATTTTTTGAAGATTCTTTTGCTTGTTCGCAAATTTGATCCGTTGTTGGAAGCATATATCAAAGAGCTGAATCGAAAAAGCATATCACGGCATGATTCAGTTGGCAACAGAAAAGGTCGTGGCAATTAGGTCCCACTTTTGTCAAGAACAACTGTTAATAAAGTAATTGATGCAATAACAGCATCTTTAATAAGCATGATGGTGCAAAGGATTAGAGAAGCCGGTATGTTTAGTGTTCAAAATGATACCACGCAAGATAATAATGTACAGGATCAATGTTCTATTGTGATCTGATATGTACCAAAAGCTGTATGTGAACGTGTAATATCGATAGTCAATTGAACATCAACAAGTAGGATTTGGTTTGTGGCGTTTTTGAATAGGTAGGCATTAACATTAGTAAACGTATCCGCAACACCAACGATGGAGCCTCCAATATGCAGGGTCAATGCAATGCCTGGTTAAATACAGTTTACTTTTACGGGAATCATATTTACGCTACCATGTTTGGCGTAAAATTAGCAAACTGAAAATACATATTTGTTATCGATAAAACCGTTGGTGGGTGAAAGACAGAGCTTTTACTAAGATATTTGGAAATTTCTTCATGAAAACCACAAATCAAGAAACACAAGTTATTGATTTTTTGTACATTGACATGTTAAAAACATTTCATGATATTTCTACATCAATCAAATTCAATAATGATTTCTGTTACAGAGAGAAAGCTCTGTTAGATTCCTTGACTAATTATGAATTTTTTTTGACATCACAATTATTTTTTAAAGTGTTTAAGCACACAACCCCGTCATTTAAATATTTGCAAACAACTGAAATGGTTATACTGACCGTTGAAGACAGTATCAATGAACTAAGCAAAGTAAATTGACAATATTTTAACTAATAATTACTTGGAAATGGAATTTGAAACCGGGATATTTATGACTGATATTAGCGATCACTTTCCAATATTTATAAAAGTAAGAAATTTAAAAGCCATGTCTGATTGCGAACCAAAAGTTATAAATTTGAAAAAACGCAATCTTAAAACAAGTAATACTAATGAATTATCGATAAGGCTAAAACAAGAAACGTGGTCCCACGTGTATAGATGTCATGACACTAACGAAGCTTTTAATAATTTTTTAGATATGTTCCTAAATTGCTTTAATGAAACCTGTCCTTAAGAGAACATACAAATTAAGACAAAAGTAGTTGCCAATCCGTGGATGGATAAATCGCTGATAAAATGCTCATAAAAGAAGAAAAAACTCTATAATAAATTAAAAAAAAATAAAAACACTGAAAATGAGATAAACTACAAAAATTATAAATAATTTTACCAAAATCAAAATTTTATCAAAAAGGTTAAAAATAAATACTACAGTAGTCAAATCATTAAATGCAAATCTGATAATAAGAAAACGTGGTCCATCATTAATGAGATAATGGGAAGGAAAAAAATAAATTCAACTTCTTTACCAAAAAGAATTAATACTAACAACACTGACATATTCTGTAAAAAAAAATCTCGAAAGAATTTAACGAATATTTTATAAATATTGATTCTAATCTCGCTAAGAAAATAAGTCCAACATCTGATTCATTTAAAAACTACCTAAAAAAAGCAAATAACGCTATCATGTATCATAATGAATTCAACTATAAAGAATTCGAAGAAGCCTTTTCCTCTTTTAAAAAAAGAAAGCACCAAGGTTTGATGAAATAACTAGCAATTTAGTTATCTTCAATAAAATCAGTCTAAGCAGACCTCTGATCCATATACTTAAGCTCTTAATAACACCGGGGATTTTCCCTGATGTAGGGGAGACCGGGGCTAGTTGGCCGCAGGGGTAAGTTGACGAACTGCGTTTATCTTTAGAGTCTTTCATCAGAAAGTGACAAAAATTATTCAGAAACTTCCTCATTGACCATTTCATCATTCACTGTAGTATTGTCAGGATTCGCGCATGCGCATGGGAGATATTGAGATTTATGCGTTTTTTGGACAAAAACGTAACTTTTAGAACATCGCTTCCTTTTTACTTTACAAAGAAAATATTTAGTCGTATGAAAAAAAATTATTGTAAAAGTTCCGGTCACAATTGGTTTACTATATCCAGTCAGACTTTTTTTTCAAAGCTGCCGTTTTTCAGTATCTATAGACTGTTTATTAAAAAAAAAGCTTTCGGGGTAAGTTGACAAATTTTTCACGGGGTAAGTTGGCTCATAGCATTTACTATGGAAAAAAATATTTATTTTTATAAAATTATTTTTTTTTATTTTTTTTATTTTTAACAATATTGAAAATATTTATTCTTACAAAAAAATTTTAAAAAAATTTTGTTTAGTTTTTTTTTCCACAGATAAAAGGTGGGTTACTGTTTGGCTTTTATACGGACGAATATTTGGTACCAGCTAAAAGTAATATAAAATTTTGGGATAAAATTGTAGCAAAAATTAATTTTAAAAAAATTTCTATTACTTTTGCACTTAATAGTGCATTAATAATCATTTTTATAGTTTGCGCCAAATTCCCCCGTGGTGGGGTAAGTTGGCGCAAACTGGAAATACTTTATTATTACTAAAGAACTATTTAACTAATCGTAAACAGTTTATTCAAATAGACTCATCATTATCATCAAATTTATTAAATATAACTTGTGGAGTGCCACAAGGCTCAATACTAGGCCCATTGCTGTTCCTGATATACATCAATGATCTCTACAAAGCCTCAAACTTAATGACAATTATGTTTGCGGATGACACTAATCTTTTTTTAACCAGCAATGATCTAACAACATTATTTAGAAATATGAACACTGAGCTTATTAAAATCTCTAACTGGTTCAAATCAAACAAATTATCAATTAATATAGAAAAAACTAAATGGATGCTTTTTTACCCAAATTCAAAAAAAAAATTAATTCCAAGTATTACACCACCTATTTTTGTTGACAATATTGAAATAAAGCGAACAAAAATTACAAAATTTTTAGGCATTTATATTGATGAAAATCTTAAATGGAAACACCACGTTAACAACCTAAATAACAAAATTGCTAGAACTATAGGAATATTATATAAATCAAGAAGTTTCTTAAATAAACATACTTTAACTCAATTATATTATTCCTTTATTCACTGCCATATTAACTACGCTAACATTGCTTGGGGTAGTGTGAACAAAAGTATACTAGAACCTCTTCATCGTCAACAGAAACACATTGCACGTCTTATAAACTTTAAAGACCGTTTTACTCATGCCAGGCCTCTCTTACTTGAAATGAATATTTTAAATATATATCAGCTAAACGTTTATAATATTTTATGTTTTATGTATAAATGTAAAACCAACGATTCCCCTTCTTCCTTTCATAACCTATACTCAATAAAAGAAAAAAACAAGTACAATCTACGAAATGATAATTCTATTCGACTACAATTTTCGCATACAAATTTTGGTAAATCTTGTGTTTCTTTCCGAGGAGCCTTTCTTTGGAATAAAATAGTTTTAAAACATTTTGACTTTTCTCATGAATGGACTTATACCTCTTATAAAAGGAAACTTAAGAAAATCATTTTGTCCATTGATAATATACTTTTATACTTTTAATAGGAAATTTATTTGAAAATTTCTATTTTTTATTTAAATTATGTTTTTCTTCTAATATTGTTAAACACAGTTTGTTTTTTTTTTATTTATTTTAAAATATGTAACACGTAAATTTGTAACGAGTTTGCAGCGGTTCTCGACGACAAGACCTTAAGGTCTTCTACGAGTCTCCGCATTCTTTTTTTTTTATTATTTATAGTAAAAATCCTCACTTGTAATTGTTTATATTATTATATCTTAACTTGTATTTTATAAATATTGAAGAAATGTAAAAAAAAGAAAGAAAAAAAAAAAAAAAAAAAAAAAAAATATATATATATATATATATATATAATATAATGTAATTATACATATTTTTATTTAAATAGTTTGCTAATTAAAACATACTAAGCTTCCCAAGAAAAAAAAAACTATAAAAATGATTTTTTTTGAGGGTCCGGAAAGGCCCCAAGAATTTTTTTTTATAAATGAATACAAATTTTATAAGATACCCTAATCTATACTCTTTAAGACTACACTTTAATATTTTTTAAAAAATGTACTGTTAGGGCTACAGAGCTCATAGAGTAAAAACCGAGCCAACTAGCCCCGGTCTCCCCTACCTAAATTAGCAAAAGTAATTCGTGCTTTTTAAATGCAATGAACATTCAGACATAACCAATGATATTATTATTATATATTATATTTATATTTATATATATATTATTATTATATATTATTATTATTATTATTATTATATATTATATTTATAAATATATATTATTATATATTGTTATTATTATTATATATTATATTTATATTTATATATATTATTATTATATATTATAAAATTATAATTCTGTATTTTCAAAACTTTTTGAACGTGTAACTTATAATAGAATCTATAATCACTTCACTAAAAACAAATCATTTTGCCCAAACCAGTTAGGATTTCAAAAAAACCTCTCAACAGAGCATGCAATCATTGAATTAGTTAATCAAATAACTGATGGTTTTAAACAAAACAAACTTACTCTAGGAGTATTTATTGACTTATCAAAAGCTTTTGACACAGCTGACCATTGCATCCTGTTTGATAAACTAAAGCACTATGGTATAATTAATAAAACTTACAATTGGATTAAAAGTTATCTTACCAATAGAAAACAATACGTGTGTAATATACAATCTGGAGTTTTAAATGTTTTATGTGGAGTCCCCAAGGATTTATCCTTGGTCCACTGCTATTTTTAATTTATATAAATGATTTTTGCAATGCATCTTTAAAACTTAATTCAGTCATGTTTGCTGATGATACAAATATATTTATTACTAACAATGATACCAAGAAATTATACTTAGCTATGAATATTGAACTAAATAAAGTAAATAATTGGTTTAGGGCTAACAAACTATCACTTAACTCAGAGAAAACAAACTATATATTATTCCATCAAAAAGTACAAGAAAAAGACCTTCCTCTTAAGTTGCCTGACCTGATCTTAAATGATAACTTAATTAAAAAACAAGCCAGTATTAGATTCTTAGGAGTTTTTGTTGATGAGAATTTATCCTGGCTTCTTCAAATAAGATATATTCAATATAAAATCACTAATATAATTGGTATGATGTATCGAGTTCGCTCATATATCAATAAACAAAGTCTCAAACTAATACATTTTGGGCTAATTCATTGCTTCATCAGCTATGCAAACATAACATGGGCGATTACGCAACCATCAAAACTTAAAAAAATTTATAGTCTACAAAAATATGCTAGCAGAATCATTTACTCTAAAAATAAGCGTGAACACGCCAAACCCATAATGAAAGATATGAAAGTGATGGATGTTTATGAAATAAATATTTATCAGCATTTAATTTTTGTGTATCAATTCAATAATAATCTCTCTCCAAAAAACTTTAATAACAAGTTTGAAATAGACATAAATGAAAACTATTATCTAAGAGCAAATATTAGTAACTCATATAAACACCCTCAAAACTTTAATAAATATGCTGAATATAGCATTGCATATCGACGACCAAATATATGAAATAGTTATCAAAAAGGATTCAAATGTATGGCAAAGCCATTAAGTTCAATTAAGTTTCTAATAAAAAAGAAAATTTTTAAAATTTGAGAATCATTTGTGCTTAAAGGGATCACCAAGTAACTTTAATTATTTTAGTATTTATTTTATTTGATCTTTTTTTGATTTACTGGTTAGCACAGCATTTTTATGCGCATTAGTGTTTTTAATTTAATACCTATATTCTATTAAAAATGTATAAAGGGGCTCTATGAAAAGATTGCGATGACGTATTGTCATTTTCATCTTCTTTAATCCCCTGTCTGTTTAACTCTTTATTTTATAACGATCATTGTAAAAAAGAACAGTTTTTATTTTTTATTGTATATACAAAATCGGTGCTTGTTGACAAGATTTTACTGTCTTCTTCGTTTCTACGGATATATTTTTGTTTTGTTCTTGTATATGTTGATTATTTACTGTTGAACAGCAAAAAAAAAATATATATATAGCTTAGATTTTAAAAAAAATGTGGCTCGCCGTGATCAAATTTCCTGGGCCTTTTTTCAAGCCAGTTCGACCCTGTCGCTATTAAAATATTGCTTTCTTAAGTTTTGAATTATGGATGAATTAAATATTACCTAATAAAGAAATACCTGTACAATATGTTATTTTAAAAGTTACTCAAAATACTTTATTTCAAAGTTGTTTCAAAATGTTTTAACAAAGGTAAATATGCTAACAACTTTGGCTCCCTGTCTATTAATAAGTCCACAAGTGTTTTCTATCATTCTCTTTTCCATATTTCTACAATCTCCTACCGTCTTTTTTAACGTCATTTCAGTTTTAAAAAAAGGAGTGCTATATAGCGAGTGGATTGTTTTTAATTTCGTAAATAGTAAACACGGTGGTAACTAGTAGCAGAACTGTTTTATTTGAGCTTCAACTAAACACAAAATAATAAAAAAAATTAAAAATTTTTGTATTAAGTGCTTAATTTGCTATAATAGCTAAAACTTTTGCTTTTATAAAGTTAAATATACTTTATAATAATAGTTTTCATTCATTTTAGTGACAATTACTTTACTTATTTTAGTGGCTATTTTCGGCAATTTGTTAAAATAGACCGCAAAAAATTGAAAAATATAACTTTCCACGAGATCGAGATCTCAAAAAAGAAAATCACTCTATTACAAGCGGACATTACCAAATGGATAAGAAGTCTCTCGTTCTTGGCTTATATATTCAGTTTCAAAAAATGTAGTTCTTTGTTTATGTTGTAAATTATTTGGCAACAGCAAAAGTAGTTTGCCGGCTTTAGAAGGTTCAGGTTTAAGCGATTGGAAGAATATTTTGAGCATTTCTTATGATGAAAGTAATTCACATCTCGTTAATTTTCAAAAGTGGAAAGAACTTGTTATACGTTTATCTACAGAAAAAACCATTGATCATATTAAGCAACAAAAAATTAAAGAAAAAGAACAATCTTGGCGAAAGTTTTAGAAAGATTAATTGCCTTAGTCAGAGACCGGCTACGCAAAACTTGACATTTCGTAGAACAAATGAAAAGTTTTACAACAACGCCAGTGGTAATTTTTTTAAATTTGTTGAGTATCTCGCTTTATTTGACCCATTAGTGAATGAACATGTACTGAAAATTAAAAATTAAGAAATTAAAACTGCTCATTATCTTGGAAAAAAAATTCAAAACGATTTAATACAAATATTAGCAAGTTTTTTTTTTCTTATGTATATATTTCGCCGTTAAAATAATGCTTCAATACCAAAATGTATAAATAAATATTTACATGGCCGGGGCAAAAAGAAGACAAAAATAGTCTTATCACTAAGCCCCGTAGTTATTATTGTATTTTTACATTATAAAGCAGTAGTTTTATACGATAAATATTTTATTATACCGTGAAAAAGTTAATTGAAATATATTTTTATTTAATTAACAAAAGCCAAAAAACAAAAAAACAAAAAAAAATGACACAGTTTAATAAAAGACAATAATAGCCTCAAGGTGTACAAAAAGCAAAACAAAACAAATTAAATATAAGAGCTGATTTGAAATAAAGTTATAAAAAAGAAATCAACAATTATTTATAGGATTAAGAGTTATTTTTTACACTGTTTAAGTTAATAATAACAAGAACAAAAAATAAACAAACCAGGTGGCTTGTTCGCATAAGGAAATTAAAAAGATAAAAAAATAAAAATCAGAAAATAATAAAAAAGAAGATAAAAATAAAGTTAAAAAAATATATTTTGGAAATAACTGAATTCATTGTCAATAGTAAGAAGTTTTTGTTTAAGTTTTACTTTAAATTTGTGAAAAGAAGCAGTAGTTTTGATGTCATTATTAAATTTAGAATTCCATAATTTGGGTTCTCTATTTGCAATAGAGAATTTGGTGGCCGTATAATAGGTTGAATGTAGTTTTGATTTGAAAATCTAGTAGAGTAAACATGATTTATTTTGTTAAAAAAGGTATTAAATATTAGAGGTGTCATTTTATTATCAATTTTGCACTTAAAAGTAAGTATCTGATAAATGTTTAGTTGATAAACATTGGGTATATTTAGTGTATTAAATAAACCTTTTGAGGGCATTAAACTGTTTTTGTTTGAAAAATAATTCGTATGACAATATTTTCTTGACCAGTAGTTTTTTTATCTTGGTTGCGTTGGTGCTGCACCAGCAATGTTCCCATAATTAAGGTAGCCGTGAATAAAAGTAAAGTATATTTTTTAAACAGTTTTGTTCTAAAAACCTTTTAGCTTTATATAATAAATCATATTTTTTGATATTTTGTTTTCTATTATACAGGGTGTTCCATTAGACGGGACAAAATCTAATAGTAAATAAAACAGTGCTATTGATGATAATTTATTGATTTCTTTGTTGGATAATGTAGTCTGATTCGTGGCAATTATTTGTGAAATATGATATCGGCCAAATGCCCGCTACGGCTTTTATGACACACATCCGCCCGGTGGTCAAAATTTTCAAGACATTTCTGCCTAGATAGTCGTTAATGTCATAAATATGCCTTATTATCTCATTCTTAAACTCTTGAACTGTCGTTGGCTTGTTGGCATGGACTTTACTTTTGAGATATCTCAAAAAAAGAAACCTAAAGGCGTCAAGTCGCACGGTCTTGGTGGTCAATTCACTTCAGTGTTTTGAGAGATTGTGCGACCAGAGAACTTCTCATTCAGTAAAGCCATTGTTGAATTGGCTTTGTGACAGGTGGCTCCGTCATGTTAGAACCACAATACTCCAATCTATATCATTCAATGCAGGCCATAAAAAGTTGGTAATCATGGGACGGTATCGCTCACCTGTCACAGTTACAGAATTCCCGGTATTGCGAAACAAATTTTCCCCCCATATTTTTTTCCCCCCGTAAAGTTTGTACCGGGACAAACCTTCCCCCGGAGAGTTTATTCTAGAATAAACATCCCGGGAGGATAAAATCATTCCATCCCCGCCCGTAATAAATGTTCCCCCGCTAAAAATGTTGCAAAACTTTGGTTTTTTTGATAAAGGGTTTGTTTGTTTTTTTATTTATATTATTATAATTATTGTTACGCTATTTTAATTATAAAATAACATGCCATAACGTTAAATATGAGAACCTATACCAAGAACGTCGATATGCATGGCGGTGCTTAAGGCGAAATTTTCACATGCCTTCCATATTTCATTTTAAAAAAAAAGAACCAAATAAAATAAAACCGTAATTTAGCAGTATTACCTGTATTTTACAGCATTTTACAGTAATAACTTATAAATATTGTTCAGTAATTGTTCTAAATGTGAATAGTTTGCATCGCTTTATTTTTTCCACGTTTACGTAAGACGCTTATCGGAAAAGGTTTGATGATTGATGTTTCCAAACAGCTAATGAGATGTGAATGCATCATTTTGTTTTTAAACGTCTGCGTCGTACCATCTTTTCCATAAATGACCAACTGAAATGCAAAGGCAGCTGCATAAACACCACAGTCTGATGCATTCGGTTTTAGTGCGCATGGTACCACAGTTACTGGAAGAAAACCCTCGGTGTTAACAAAATTAAAATACAGTTGTCTCATTTGAGTTTTAACATAGTTTGAAACAGAACCATGAAGGCTATCTAAATACAAAACCTCTCTGTCAATACATGCAGTTGTCACCCAATGGTTGACGTCGTGAGAATTGATGATGGACTCACAGGTAACTGCTTTGAACCCAGATTGTGTCTGAACTAGAAGAGTTGATTGAATGTTTTTGTTACCAAGATGTGTTGAAACCATTTTATTGACTGCATCAATAATTCTGTCGTTCAACCATGCGTTTGAAAACAGGATCTGTTTATCTCCAATGGTCAGATTGTACTTTGAAATCCAGTATTCAGATTTCGAAACCATTTGTTGATTATCGATTGTTTCTGTTGCTATAACTTCATCATTATTCTGATCGGAGGCATCAGACTGATTTGACATAGCTGTATCCCGTTGTTCACTCCATCTTTTTAAGTTGATACCGTTAACAGTTTGTTTCAATATTCTTTTTTTATCTTGCAACCGATAAACTCCTTTGTCCAAAACCTCTATTATCGTGTAAGGGCCGTGAAATCTCTGGGCCAACTTATCGCCCATTCGTGTGCCTTTACGTCTGTTGCATTTCAAAACTTTGTCACCAACTGCAAATTTTTGACTTGAATGTTTAATATTGTAACGTTTCTTCTGAATATTTTGTGCCATTGCGATGTTCTCTTTAGCTGCGTTTCTTTTCGCACCAATTTTTTCAGCGAAATCTTTCATTCGTAATCCTTGTTTGGCTTCATCGATTTTGGTATCCTATTGAAAAACTTCTCTTAGCTAGTTTTCTAAATCAATTGGAATCTGAGCTTTAACTCCATACATAATCTCAAAGGGAGAGTATTTCGTAGAATCTTGTTTATTTATTCGATAAGCCACCGGGTCCAGTAGTTCATCCCAGTCGTTTGCTTAGTTGTTTACGAGCTTCATTAAATGGGTAATCAATGTTTGGTTAAACCTATTGTGCAGATTAAATAAATAAATTATAGTTAGTAACTGTTGTATTTAAAGCAAATAATTAATGCTCCTTTTGTAAACAAAAAACTAATTTTAAAGTTACTATTAAAACTGTACAAAGATAAAAAAAAGTATAACCATTTATCACCTTTCTGTCAGTCCATTAGTCTGAGGATGATATGCTGATGTTTTGGCGGATTCCATATTTAATGTCAATAAAAGATCTTCCACGAGCTTGTTACAAAACTCGCGTCCTTGGTCATGAAGTAGAATGTAGCAAGCTCCAAATCTGAATACCAGACGGAGAATGAAACGATGAACAGATTCCGCGTCTTTTGCTGCTATGGAATCAACTTCAGCCCATCTAATAAGGTATTCTGTTGCTACTACAATATATTTCTTTCCGCTCTTAGTTTCTTTCAACGGATTAATTAGATCTATTCCCCAACGGTGAAAAATGTCATGTACTGGGATTGGATGAAGCGTCGCATGTGATGGTTTGTTGTTAGGATTCGCACGTTGACATTCAGGGCAGGATGCTACCAATTTTCGTATGTCTTTTGAAATCGACTTCCACCAATACCTATCAGTTGCTTTTTTGATAGTGGCGTTTTGCCTAAAGTGACATCCTCCAACTATGTTGCTGTGGAGAGTTTGTATTATACGGTTTCGTTCATTTTCTCCAGTTACCACACGTTGTAGTTTTTTTTCATTTCCGATATGAAATAAATCTCCATGTACCAACCGGAAGGATTCTGCTTTCTTTCGAAGTTTTCTTTTATCGTCTTTCGTATAATTAGAAGGATATTCATTTTTCCCGAGATACATTTGCAGAGCTTTACTTTCTTCATATTCTTGTTAACGTCTATAAACGTTAGCAAGTATTCGTGTTCGTTACAGAAAGCAAATAACTATAATAAATATGAAATGAAAGTTATATCATAAAAATTATTTGCAATTTATAGTATTATTTTACTAAACATAACAAAAAAACTTTTATAGATTTGAATAACATTATAATTTATATAGATTTGAGTTAAAAACGTTTGAAAACTTATATAGATTTGAATAACATATTTGAATCATAAATATACAAACAAAAATTCCAAACAACCTTTTCAAAACATTTAAAAACGTTCTAAACTTGCACGAAGTTATTTTTTTAACAATAAAACGTATAATTTGTTAGCAACTTATTAGAGATTTGCATGAAAAGACTTTATATAACAAAAAAAATTATGAAAGATGCGTTCGATTCAAGCGAAACTTTGTTTTTTTATGTAGATTTTGTTAATTTAGCATTTGAACCAATAGTAGCATTTAGCATTTAGATCTATCTATATGCGCATTTAATTGCGCAAGTTATATCAATTTGTATATTATTAAGTATTAAGGGGGAACTAATATTACGGAGGAAACTTTATTTCGCAGATAGGGGAACAGATATTACGAGGGGGGAAATACTATTTCGTAATAAATTTTCCCCCCGGAAAGAATATTTCGGCCGGGGGGAAATTCTGTAATGGGGAACATTTATTTCGTGACACAGGCATCATTTTCGAAGAAATATGGCCCAATGATTCCGTTAGCAGATACTGCACACCATACCGTGACCTTTGAGAAAGATGAAAATGGGCTTCATCGCTAAAGATGGTTTTTTGCAAAAAAGCAGGATCGACTTGCCTTTGCTCTCGTACCCAATTGACGAATGTACGGCGCTTCAAAAGGTCATCAGGCTTCAGTTCTTAAGTTAATTGAATTTTTTAAGTGTGCATACAAAAATCTTTTGTCAAAACTTGATGTAATGTTGTTGTTGAGAGGTTCAATACTTGTGCGCAATGAAGAATTGAGGTGCCTGGATTCTCGGCCACATTCTCGCGTACTGCAGCAATGTTCTCATCTGAACGGCGTAAGCGAGTACGAGTTGGTGTTTTCACATCTGTCACCGATCCAGTTTCTTTAAATTTTGCCACAATTTTTCCAATTGCACTGATGGTAGGTCGATTATGTTGACCAAAGAAATTGCGAAGTGCTCTAAATGCATTTGTGGTTGAACAACCATTTTTGTAATACTCTTCAACAATTTTAATGCGTTGTTCGTTGTTAATCTTTCCGTTATTTTAATTGCCAAAAGCTGTATTTTTTGAATCTGGAAGAAGAAGAAAAAAATTATTCATTGTTCAAATATAATTTGCATTAAGCTTTTGTCCGTCTTAATGAAACACCCTATACTTATGTGTTCACGCCATGAAAGATTTTCGTCTAAAAATACTCCTAAGAACGCGCACGAGTGCTCTCTTTTTATAATAGAATTATCAATACAAAGGTAGGGAAATTTAAATGAAATAACTTTTTTTCGTGGAGTCTATGAAAAAGAGTGTATTTGGTTTTAATTATATTTAAGGATAGTTTATTCGACTTGAACCATTCAGTTAAATTGTTAAATGCATAAAAGATAATATCTTGACTAGAGTAAAATTTGCTAAATATTGTTCTATAATTTCAAACTGCACCCCAGATAATAGCAATACAGAACAAATGACAATAATAATTTATTTTGTTGATTTAGAATCTACAACATTAAATGATGGGGATTTAGTTAAAATTAAAGAACATTTCTTGGGATTCATACCTGTGGCAAAATGTACAGGTGCTTTTTTGGCAAAAACATTAATTGAGCAGTTGGAAAATTTTAATTTACAAATTGAATATCTCCGTGGACAAAGATACGATAACGGAAGTAACACGGAGGGTAAGGAAAATGGGGTACAAAGAAAAAGTTTGGGTATAAATCCTCGGGCGTTTTTTATTCCATGGAGCGCACATTCACTAATTTAGTTGTGAATTATGCATGCAAGTGTAGCTTAGATGCAGTAAGCTTTTTTTGGTGTGGTGCAACGGATGTATAATTATTTTTCGGAATCACCTTTTCGTTGGCGAGTTTTTCGTAGCTTTTTTCCAGATTTTACTGTCAAGCCATTAAGTGATGCAAGAGGGGAAAGCCGCATTAATGATTTAAAACCATTACGATACAATTTCGGAAAAATTCACGATGCTTTAATGCAAATACTTGTGGATCCAAGATTACAAACTACATCAGTAGGAAATTCTTCCCGAAATGAGTCTAAAGGGTTTGCAGATTCTATTTGCAAATTCAAATTCATGGTAGCCCTTGCTTCATGGTACGACATTCTTTTTGAAGTTGATATTTCTAATAAAATATTACAAAATAAGAATGTTGATTTGAATGCAGCTACACAACAATTAAATATTACTAAAAACAAACTTTGTAAAAATGAGAAATGATGAAGGCTTTCCAAGAATTATTATTGATGCTGCTGAAATTGCGAAAGAAGTGGAAACAGTAACAAATTTTGAAGAAGATCAAGTCAGGAGAAGGAGAAAAAAGCGACAGTTCGATTATGAAACACAAGATAAAGCATGTCAAGATATATAAGAAAAATTTTAAGTTGAATTTTATCTTAAAATTTTAGACACTGCTACACAGTCTATTGTAGAAAGGTTTGAATAACTGCAACAATATAATAATATATCTGGTTTCCTTCATGATATTTTATTCTATGAATACGAAATCTTTAGCGGATATTTTGAAGAATTATAGAAATCTAAATAAAAATTAAACTCATGGTTCTCAAAAAGATATTAGTGCAGCGGATCTTTGTAATGAAATTGATGTACTTTCTGTCGTTTGTTGACTACCTCAACAAACGACACCACACGAAGAACTAACTTTTATCGTTAAACAACGTTTAATTGACTACCAAATATATGTATTTCTTTAAGAATATTATTAGCACTTCCAGTGTCCGTTGCAAGTGGTAAGCGAAGTTTTTTAAAATTAAAAGTAATTAAAAATTATTTGAGGTTTACAATGTTACAACAAAGACTGGTGGGATTATCAATAATTTCGATAGAACACGAAAACTCATCAGTATTAAATTTGAAAGAAATTGTAAAAAATTTGCAACAAAAAAGGCCAGAAAAATTAAAACCTAATTATTTTTCGTCCTTTTTTATTATTTAAAAATGCTTTTGTATTATTACATATTTTTTTTTATTATTACATTTTTTTTAATATTATATTTTTTTTATTATGACGTATTTTTATTATTACATATTTTCAAAATATAAATGAACCTTTTAGTTTCTGAAATTCAAATTCTCTAATAATTTAACCGTCAAATTAGTAACAAGTTTTTTATATTTGTAACTATATTATATTCCAAGTTTTCAATTTTTACTCTTAATTCCAGATTATTACTCATTATTATTGCTTGTAATAAGCTAGGTTTATTACTTCTATTTTGGTACGATTAAATATTAAAAATAGTTTGCGTTGATTCTTTTAATTGCTACCTATATTCTTTCAATTACATAAAATCCCACTTTTTCCCGTCTCTAATATTTATAATCTGGTAAATAAAAGGTGAGTGGCTGAAACCTTAAATCGTCAAAGATAAATATTAAATACTTTAATGTCTACCATTTTTTATTATTTATGCCATTTTAAATAAAATTGATATTTATGTTTTCGCACTTTCAAATTATAATAATGTTTTTCTAAATTACACTTGTAAAAATTTGCGGAGTAGTAATAAATGACAAGGGGGTGGGGGGCGGGTGGTGGGGGGGATGGCACTAGGACGTAAAATATCCTAGTTAATGATAAACTAAAAACACAAAGAACTTAAAGAACACTTTTCTCTGAGCAAATTAGTTTTTAAAAAATAACTTTGTAATATAAAATTTTTATAGTATATTTCTAACTTAAATATTTTGAAGTAAGTTTATAAAATATGTAACGTTAGAAACACACGTAAAAATTGATTACAAAATTGCTCATACAACAAATAACGAACTTTTTATTTAATAGTACTAATCTATGAGACTATTGCTTTGCTCATCCTAATTAATTCATCTTGCATAGCTGGTATTATGCCTTTCCTAAATGCAATGTCCAACAACTCTTCAGAGGTTTTAGTTTCGGGGTATTCATAACCAGCCCATTTCAAAAACACAGAAAATTCTTTCCAATCAATTGATAGATCGTCATTAGCATTGATTACTTTTAAACATTGCTGCGCTTCAGAACATCGATAACAGCCAAAGTAGCCTTTCATGAAGCCATCGTAAAAATTATCAAATGTGAGACGATCATCTGCTTTACCATCACGCAAATCCCATTGTTTCCATTGCTCGTATAATTCGCCAATAAGTTTGTCAATATTTACAGAATTGTTGTTAACCTAAAAACATGTTATAAAGTTAATTAAATGGGCTGGAAGTTTTTTAAACTGTATTTAAGTTGTAGTTAGTAACTAAAAATGATAGAATGCACTACAAGCTAGTCTCTATTTTAAGAAAAATATGACTCTAAAAGTTAACTTAAGTTACCACTTTTTACATGTGTTCCTTACATTTTATGTAAGATTCAAGTATAAAAAAAATTTCTTGTTTTAAAACTCAGTTAATTAAAAATGATTTTTTATTAGTAAAACGGTTGCCAATGCAATAGATGGAAAGATAATGTTAGAGATATCTAAGCTATTTTCTAGGAAAAAAGAGGAAAAAACTTTAAAACCAAGATTTTTTGACACACGCAACCTGTTAAGTGATTTTGATACTAGTTGATCTGTAAAAATTTATACCGTAGCACGTAGCAATTAATTTTCAATGAAAAAAAGCATTGTGTGTTTGCTAGTACTCTATTATTTTTCCCCATTTGACCGCTAAATCTATAAACTGCCAACTTGAAATTTAATAGTTATAGATACGTATTATTTGATAACTTAATTATTTGATAAGTATAAATAGGCAACACCATGTTATCTATCATACTATTTATTATGTTACCTATCATGTTGTTTGCCTACACTCTCCTGCACTTGACAGATTATATATTTTTGCATATAGTGGTTGGTTGTTTTGTTTTTATGTTAACTTAGCAATAAAAATTATTCTAAAATAAAAAAATATCAAAAGATTCAAACATATAAATAGTTAATAAAGTTTATTTACCAGAGCAATTGCTTCAGTCATAGCTGTACTAAGCTTTCCTCCAGCTCGATCAAACAACATTGCTAGACCCATTGGACTATGGTACTCCTCCTTGCGATTAGCTCTCAATTCATCATTTATAAGCGCTCTCATCTTTTTTGCAATATCAAAGGTATGTGATGGATGATCACCGAACAAACGTTTCATTCTTGTTAAAATCATAACTTCATCTGCCAGTATCGATATTCTCATTGTAGCTTCTTGACCAAAAAATTTTGCCATATCAAAATCACCAACAATGTCTTTTGCTTTTGTTGGGTCAAACTGTGGCAAACCAAACACTTGATCTAATGCACGAGCTCCGTAGATTGTTTGCTTGGGATGAGGATCCTTGCCTGTTGTTATGCGTGTGACCTCAATCGCTGCATTTCTTAACTCTTCACAATGAAATTTTTTTAACACTTTTTTGTTGCTCATACGAACTAAATTCATTATGGTTAAACAAGATGAAGCGTGTCCCATTGATGCTCCTTCTTCACAAACGCCTGCCCAGATACCAGTACATCCATTAGCAAGACACTCTATTTGTGTGGCATCAAGCATACCCCATTGTTGGTGAACATGTATCAGGAAATAGCCATTAAATTTTGAGTCGTTCATCACTTTTTTGCAAGTGCGTACCCAAACACCAAGCTCTTCGGGTAAATACTTCCCGGACTCTTATGTTATAATTGCAAATATCTGTGGTCTATAACTTGCAAGAAACTCAACCATTTTTAAAGCTCTTTCTGGAACTTTATTGAGTGCATCAGGAAGATCCCTTAGGTTAACTAAAATGTTAGAATCGTTGGATAAGTTATTTCGAATCCATTCAAACCGTTCAATAAAAAGTGCGCACATTGCATTATGATAAAATTTCTCATAATCATATTTATAATAAACAAGATCCGCTTCTATGATCACAATTTTAATTCCTAACTGCTTGCATTTTTTTAAACCAACAGGTAAATCGCTTAACGGAATTCCTTCGCTGTTAGCATCATTTGCAAACTCTGTGAAAGCATACATCATGCTCATATCTTCGCCTCGTTTTCTTAATTCTTCAACAAAAGTGTCACAAACATCTGTCATGTGTAAAAACGAGGCAACAATACAATGTTGGAAACCAACCTTTTTTATCTATTAAGAAAACATTATTGCACCTATAAATAAATCAAACAAAACTATTGAAATGAAAAAAAAAAGAAATTGTTTAAAAAAAAATTCAGCAAAAAAATAAGCCTTATTTTTTCTCTTGCGCAGTGGGCCAGGTGGTGGACAAAAGTAAAAAATAAAAATACATTCTCAAAAAGTACATTATCATATAACATTTTGTGGCTTAAACATTCATTTTTATAAAATATATACACTTTTGTATAAATATATATATATTTCATAATATGTGTATGCATTTTTTTTTTTTTGCAATTAATATAAAGAAATTAAAAAATAGCATAAAAATAAAAAGACAATTGCTTAAACTAATTATTGTTTTGCTATACTACGTTATGCTTTGCTACGTTATACTACGTTATGCTTTGTAACAATAACTCATTTATGAAAAAACGCTGAAAAAATTAAGCTCAACAACGCGTAGTGACTTAAAACATCAAAATAAATCTAAAATAAATGGCAATATAAATCCCTTACATTTTTTGGAATTGTTGTTTTACAAATGCAAACACATTTTTTAAATAATAATAAATTACAATGACTTTCAAAAGTAAAAAGTATAAAGTAAAAAATAACTTTTTGATAACTTTGAATTTATAGTCAAAAAGGAACTTTTTATTTATATAATAACTTTGAATTTATTAAAAATAATTTTAAATTTATAGTTTAAAGAAATTAAAAAACTTGATATTACTTTCAAAGAACTCTAATAAAGTTGAGATTTTTATTTAATTCAAATGGAGACTTTGATTTGAATAAAAGTGTGTATTTACTATTTTCATAATCTTTTTACATAATATATTTCAAATATATTAAAAAGAAAAAAGTAAATCTGGTTTATGTTTAAATTTAAAGAATTTTCTAAAGTAAAGTTGAGAATATACAAATATGTTTTGGTTTAATTATAAGATATATAAATGTTTCACCGAGTTCCAAAATATGTATTTATTTTCCCAGTTAATTAACATTTCTACTTTTAGAATGTAAAGAAATTCCAGCGGTCACCAGCAGTATCTTAAGTTATTAAAGAAATACATATATATACTACTGTGATCAAAAAGTAAGGTGAATTTTTGATTTAAACTTCCCGCCTTATTCGAATCGTCCAATCTTTTTTATTTTTAAGTTGGTAGGAATGTCATTAACATTTGCGCCAAATTACATGTCAAACTCATAATTATTTTTTTTTTGTTTACGCTTGTTTCTGAAGTACCAAAAGTGCATTCGGCGATTTTCACGATGTCTAATTTTGTTGAGCAAAGAAGTGCTATTAAATTTTGTTTGCGGAATGATATTTCTGCTGCTGAAACGTATCGAATCACAGTAGTATGTCAATATTATGTCAATATTATTGTCTTACAAATCAAGTGTTGTTCCAGACCTCTAGAAAAATGCAAAAATGTACCCCTAATTAAAAAAGGGAATATTTTATACATATATATATATATATATATATATATATATATATATATATATATATATATATATATATATATATATATATATATATATATATACTACTGTGATCAAAAAGTAAGGTGAATTTTTTTATAAAATGAAAAATCTTTATTTATTCTTCCAAATCTGTATCTTCCCCTCAAAATAATCCCCCCGACCCCAATGCACTTATGCCAACGTTTTGCCAGTCTTCGAAGCATGCCGAAAAGTCCTCGGTAGGGATAGCCTTCAATGCGCGTGCCGATTCACGTTGGATCTCTTCAATGGACTCAAAACGATTTCCCCGGAGTGGTCTCTTGAGCTTTGGGAACAGCCAGAAGTCACACGGTGCTAAGTCGGGCGAATACGGTGGTTGTGGAGCAACATGGGTAGAGTTTTTGGCGAAAAACTTACGAAGAACCAGTGCTGTGTGCGAAGGCGCATTATCGTGGTGCAAAATCCAAGAGTTAATGGCCCATAATTCCCGTCTCTTTTTGCGAATAGCTTCAAGCAAACGTTGCATAACGCTTAAAAAATATTCTTTGTTGACAGTCTGGCCAGTTGGAAGGAATTCGTAGTGCACGACACCACAATAATCAAAGAAAACAGTCAACATGACCTTGATTTTTGAGCGACTTTGACGTGGTTGCTTCGGTCTCGGCTCGCCTTTTTCACGGTATTTACTCGATTGGTCGGTTGTTTCAGGGTCGTATGCGTAGACCCAAGTCTCATCGCCAGTAATAATTTGTTTGTAGACGTCTTGATAGTCAGAAAGTATTGCTTCACACGTTTTAACGCGACGCTCTTTTTCAAAGAAATTGAGAAATTTCGGCACCAAGTCTTCTGAGGCCCAAATGATCCTTCAAAATCGCTTGCACCGACCCAAATGATATTCCAACCATGTCAACAAGGTCTCGAATGGTTAACCGACGATTTGCAAGCACCAATTCTTTGATTTTGTTGATGTGGCGATCATCAATCGAAGTCGATGGTCGTCCGGAGCGTTCCAAGTCATCAACACGTTCTCGGCCTTCTTTGAAGTCTTTGTACCACTTGTAAACATTTTTTTGAGATATAGTCTTTTCACCGAAGGCCTTTTGCAACATTCGATACGTTTCAGCAGCAGAAATATCATTCCGCAAACAAAATTTAATAGCACTTCTTTGCTCAACAAAATTAGACATCGTGAAAATCGCCGAATGCACTTTTGGTACTTCAGAAACAAGCGTAAACAAAAAAAAATAATTATGAGTTTGACATGTAATTTGGCGCAAATGTTAATGACATTCCTACCAACTTAAAAATAAAAAAGATTGGACGATTCGAATAAGGCGGGAAGTTTAAATTAAAAATTCACCTTACTTTTTCATCACAGTAGTAATATTGACAATGGCTTGCAGAGCAATTTAGAACTCCTTTCGAGAACTTTGGGCTGAACGTTGTCCACTACCTCAGTTTTTTTGTACATCAAGTCTGTTGGTATACACTTTAACAATTGCATTTGTAAAGCGTGAATTAAGGCATTTAAAATTAATTTTATCAGTAATTTTTGCAATGTTTATCGACCTCTTTATGAAAATTGAAAATTGAAAATTGAAACGAAATACTTGTTTAATGTGCTCCCTGTTATAGCTCCATCAGTCCAACGTAACGCTTTTATTTATTCTTTTGTTGATGTTTTGCTGTTAATGTATGCATATACCAATTTAGGGTTTAATTTGGAATTCAATGCTAATTTTCGTTCAAAAGCCAAAATACTCTTATTACATATCGAACCAGATTTCCTTCTCTATCAATCCTATTACTTGCCAAATAAATATGATGGAAATGGCCGCATGTGAGTTTGAGTTTATTTATTTCAGAAATCAATTATATATTGAATCCTTAAAAAGTACCAACTGGGTTAGCCGGTTATAAAATTCCTCAAAAAACTAATTAAAATAGTAAAATCGTCTTCTTTGAGAGTATGGCACCTTACCCGTAGAATTGCCCATGATTATACTCTCCTAATTATGAGCCACTGACCAAATAATATGCAATGTCAAAGATCGCATTGACATATTGATATTATATTATTTTATGAAATATTTTCTTTGTATTTGTGTTTTTTGTTTACTTTATTTACGTTTTGCAAATATTTTTCTCTATGTGTAAGTAATTTGAATATGTTTCTCTAAGTGTATGTAATTTGAATAATAATTCTATTATTTTGAAACATTTTAGTTTATTCTTTATTATCAAATTATGAATAACCAAAATGGAAAATAAGAAGATTAGGAACCCCTGATTTAGACAATTATTGAAATCTTTTGCTCGAATATCTTGATCATGTTAAAGTAAATTGAACTTTTAATACCAGTTTATTGATGCATAATTAATCCTATTAATATTAACATAATAACAACTTACTTCTGCGTTTATGGCAACACCTATGGTTTTTGATTATAATTGCACATTCCTCTGCGGGCACGGGACATAAAAAAAGCGTCAAATAGACGTTTATTTAACGTCCCGAACGTTTAATAAACATCTAAAGTACGTCCTTTTTACTTTTCGTGCACATTGGTTGTTTATAAGCTATAACAATTAACGCATTATCTCAGAGCTGCAAAAAAATTCTGATAATCAAATTTGGTTTAATACTACGTTACGAATTTGATTTAACTGGGCCCTAAGAACTATTATTGAGACGATGTTTTAAATAGGACAAAATAGTATTGAACCGTCTTAACAAAGTGCTCTTGGGTGTAAAAATTTTATGGTTATTCAGTTTTTTATAGCACTACATCTTGTTTTAGCTGACTAATTTTAGTGAAACTAAAAATGTAGGTTAATTTTAGTTAGATTGAAAAGTTAAGTGACTAATTTTTTTTTCATTAAAACGTCAAAAATAGTGTGGCGGGCACAACCTATTTTTAATCAACAAACTCCTTCCATAATTTCTATTTTTTCATTTTCTTATACTCATAACTTGATAGTAAAGAATAAGCAAAAATGTTTCAAAATAATAGAATTATTATTCCAAAGTTATTCGACTAATTTTAGTTAGGCTAAAACATTTGTCGACTAATTTTATTTTTGCTAAAATTTCAGTCGACTAAAAAACTTTAATTGAAAAATTTAGTTGACTAACTTTAGTTAGACTAAAAAGCTGGCTAATTTTAATGATTTATTACTAAAAAACGGATTGATTTATAATTAAAACACGGATAAACTTATTATATGAAACTTATTATATTGAAGACAAAGTTATGTAACACATTATATATTAATTATCCTAGTTAACTTGTTGCATTTTTAATTCTTTACAAAACTTTATTTAAATTAATTTAAATTAATTAAAATAATTTATTGTTACAGTAAAAAATTAAATAAAATTTTTTTTACTGTAACAATAATTTGTTTGAATTTGCTTTTTAGGTAAAGGCATACCTTCGCAAATATTTAGAGAAAGTGGTTTAGTAATCAACCAAGAATTCTACAAAAATGACGGATTCAAGAGCAATCTAATTCCATTTATTGAAAAGCATTATTCTAGTAGTAAAATGTATTTTGACCTTGTCTGGCATCATCTCATTACACTAAACCTGTACAAAATACATGAATGAGAAAAAGATCAATTTTATCCTGAAAAGATCAAGATAACCCTGCCTGAATATAGTCCGATTGTGTGAATTGTTATGAATGTTGTCCGATTGTAAGAACTGATGTGAATATGGTTCGATTAAAGACTTTTGTAGTGTTCTCAAAGCAAAAGTGTATGAAAATAATTGGCAAGCTGAAAACCTCAAGAAATTACGCAACAGAATAAAGTATTGCCTTTCTAAAATCAACAAATCTTTTATACAGCGCCAATTACAGAGACAGCGCCAATTAAAGCGACAACTACAACTCAAATATAGCGTAACCTACATTAGATTACGTATAACGCAATGTTTGATTAAACAAAATTAATATGCAAATAAATTAACCACTTAAAACAATATTTTTTTCTTTACAAGTCAAGTTTTTGTCTAATAAACGAAGAGAGTTATTCCCCTTCTATGTCTTTTAAAGTAACTATAATTATAAAATAGCAAACTAGTTATAGCCTCTTCAAACTAATCTTAAATCCAACTCTTACCTCTTAGCTGATTTTTTGCAATAACCTCAATAAGTCCATTATTTTGACGCACTTAGTCGCTAAGATCGGTAAAAAATACTTCAAAAGTCTGACCTAACTTTTTATTAGCTACACTTTAAACCACAAAGTCACCTCATTAAAATACTTATCTTTAATAAACGAATCGGAGGATAGGTGATTGGAAATGGAAATGCACTTCCATACAAACTCACATACATACTCACTTACCAAACTATAAAATGCGTGTTGTGATTTTTTTTTATTTTAAAGAAAGTTTTTTAATTATTTGATCTCGGTAAACGCTCTGGCCTCGCAGCGAAGGTCAGGGTGTTTTGGCCAGCATATTGACTTTATCCTGCCTATGCTAGAAGTAGATAAAGACAATATGCTGAGCTTAATATGATTTTTTCATTAAAAAAAGAGAAAAGATTCCTTTTAAATTGCGAGAAATTATTATAAATAGCGAACATATATATATATATATATATATATATATATATATATATATATATATATATATATATATATATATATATATATATATATATATATATATATATATATATATATATATATATATATATATATATATATATATACAGTGGCGGAACTACTGGACGCAGGACCCTGCGTTGCGGGGGGGCCTACCAGCTATAGGGGGTCCTCATATAAAAAAAAATTATACTCTCAATAATATTTATACTATAAAACTCTTTTCCGCAGGTAAAGTGGGCCCTAAAATATAAAACTTGGATAAAAAAAATGTCATCCATCGTATTAAAATATATTGTTCAAAAATTTATTTTTGCATTGGAGTGCGTAGTTTACATTTAAACGAAAAGTTTTAACCTTTTTAAAATTGCATACGCAATTGAGAAATAAAGTACGATTATCAGCTGCGAACTGCCAGATGTTATTGTATAGTTAATTTTTATACCGCTATGTTGTGTTTGTGTATGAATTAGACAATTAGACTGAATTCGGTAAAAGTAATAATTTGTTGCGTATAAATTTTTTTTAAACTGTAAGAAGTTCTTCAATTTATAAGTTCTTAGTTGCATATTCAATATTTTTAAAATATAAACAATATTATTTGTTACGTCGTTGCATATCAAGGATAATGATTCTATAATCCTTGTTGCATATACAAATTAACTTTTAAATGTATGTTCTCATTTTCAATTTTATATTAAATCTTCCGTTGTATTAAGTTAACTTTTCATTTCTTATTTTATCTGAATTACTAGTCTCCAATTTATTTAATCGTGTTACGAATAATAAAGTATTGTTGCACGAGAGTTTATTACTTCACTGATATATTTAATAAAAGGTAATTAATAATTGTGTAATAATTAAAAATTTTACAACAGGTACTGAATTTATAAATTTGTAATAATTTAGATTTTGACTCATAATAATGGAAAAGAAATTAAGTAGTACAAGCGGTGCAGCAAAAAGAAGAAAGTTAAAAGAAACAAAAGCTACTTTAGCTAAATTGCCGAAGCTAACAACGTTTTTGAAACCAATCGAAAAGCGAGCGGAAACGGAAGTGGAAAGTCAAAACTCTGCAGAAGTGGTATGTATAAATCAGTCAGTAGAACATGATGATATCGAAGAAAACATTGCTACTGGTAATAAAAATGTGAACGAAGAAGATGTGAATAGGTCTCCGAGAAACCACCGAAATGAAGACAAGGAAGATTCAAACTCTGATACGAATGACGCCATTGAACAAATTAATTTAGAAAAATCAAGTGAATTATTTTCTACTGACATTGCAAATTTTCATGGTAAAATACTAACAAAAGATATTAAGAAAATAATTGTATTATCGGAATCGTGTCGGCCAAAAGGTCCTTTTATACGCGAACCCTTGCAAGAAAACCGTAGGTTTTCCAAAGAATATTTTAAAACTACCACAAAATATGGATCTATAGAAAGAATGTGGCTTTGCTATTCCCCAAAACTTGATGCCGTTTATTACGAGCCTTGTTGGCTTTTCTCAGGAGAATGAAAAGCAAAGGATAACTGGCGTGCGCATGGTGTCAGAGATTGGCGTGGTCTTTCTAAAAAAATTAAAATTCACGAAAATAGTGAACAACATATATGTGCTTGTTGCATTTATGAAAAATGGCGACATAATGAAACAATTGATAGAAATATAGAAGAACAAATACGATACCAATCAAATTTTTGGGTGCAAGTCTTAGAGCGGATAGTAAATATAACATTAGTACTTTGTAAAAACTCTTTGGCTTTTCGTGGTCATCGTGAATCATTTGACAATGAATATAATGGTAAATTTTTAACCCAAGTTCAACTTTCAGCTAAATATGATAATGTTATGAAGCAAGTTTTGAGTATGCTAAATGGATCTATAAAATATTTAAGCCATCAAATTCAAAATGAAGTCATACTTTGCCTTGCAACGCATTTAAAAGCCACTCTTACTGCTGATATTAATAGTTCACCTTTTTATTCAATTATAATGGATACAACACAAGATATTACTAAAAGAGATCAGCTCAGTCAAGTATTTAGATACGTAAAAATTATTAAAAATGAACAAGATGAAGCCACATCAATTGAAATTAAAGAAGTTTTCTTGGGATTCACGGAAATATATAACCACACTGCTGCTGGACTACATGAAGAAATTTTAAATCTGTTAGAAAAACATCATATAAAATTAAGTAACTGCAGGGATAAAGGTTATGATGGTGCGAACGTCATGAGTGGGATATACAATGGGGTTCAGGCCCTTTTTAAGAAAAATCAACCCAATGCTATGTATATGCATTGCGCAGCTCATAATTTAAATCTTGTTATTAACGATGCGGTTAAATGTTGTGTTTCATTTTTTGTAATGCTAGAAGATGTGTATTCATTTTTCGGAAATAGCATGAACAGGTGGGATCTACGATCCAAATATACAGGAGAATCACAAATAACATTAAAAAGGTTAAATCCAACGCGATGGGCAGGACGATATACTTCTCTTTTCGCCGTTAAAATTCGCTTTCATGATATAATGAAAGCTCTTTCCGAGATATCAATAACAAGTACAAAACGTGAAGAACGCGAAGAAGCAGTACGAATACAAAAAAATATGAGCAGTTTCGAATTTGTTTTTTTATGCGTGCTTTTGTCTAAAATCTTTAATGAGGTACATATACCATCAAAATTGCTGCAAACTAAAAATTTAGATCTTACGACAGCTTCAGGTTCTCTAGAAAATGCCAGCAAAAATTTAAAACAATATAGAAAGATGTTTGATTCAGCAAAACTTGAAGCGGTAGAAATAGCGACTACGTGGCAGATTCCTGCAATATTTTTTCAAAAAAGAAGAAAAATTGTGAAAAGGCATTTTGACGAATTATCTACAGATCACCGTTTTGATAGTAGTGAGGAAATTTTTCGCATCAATATTTTTATAAAATTTTGGACGTCGTTATTAACCAACTCGACAATAGATTTAAAGGAATGCAAGAAGTGGTACAATTATTTTCCTGCATCCATCCAAATAAATTAATGGTAATGAAAGAACGTGAGATCATAAGCTGTGCAGAAGCCATTCAGAGAAAATATAGTGAAGATATAACAACTGAATTTCCGCTGCAAATGGTTATGGTAAAGTCAATGCTACACGATGAAATATCAAAATAATCATCTATACGTGAATTGGCTGACCTTTTAATAGTAAAATTGTCAACTATAGCTGCAAGCGTTCCACAAGTGATAACAGCATTGTTATTGTTTCTTACATTACCTGTTACTGTTGCATCAGCTGAACGTTCTTTTTCGAAACTTAAAATAATAAAAAATTATTTACGAAATGCCATTGGTAAAGAACGTTTAAGCGACCTTGCAATAGTATCTATTGAGGCAAAAGCGGCTGGAAAAATGGAAATGAAAAACATCATTACCGATTTTGCCAATATGAAATCAAGGAGGAAAGTTTTCACTATTTAAGTTCGGTTAAGTTTTAGTTTCGTTTTGAAGTTATCTTTATCTTTATTTAATTTTTTGTTTTTAAATATGATATATGAAATAAATATCTATTTAATATGTGAAGCTTTATTTTTTTTTTTTAAAACATTCTTTTGCGGGGGGGGGGTGGGGGGTGGGGGAGGGGGCAAGTTTTGAAGTTCCGCCACTGTATATATATATATATATATATATATATATATATATATATATATATATATATATATATATATATATATATATATATATATATATATATATATATATAAAGTTGTAAGAAACTTTTGTTAATTAACATTTATTATAGCTTCCAGATATAAAATACTTACAAATAAAACCATTGGTATAATTAACCGAATTTGATAAAACGTATTAAGCTGATTATTAATTTAAATGTGAGTAGCTTGAACCATTATTTTACCATCGTATTAAAAAAGAAAATGAAATTTAAAAAGAATCTGTAAAATATCTGAAAAACTTAATGATCTCTTTCACAAGTTAAGGATTGTTTTCAATAAAAAAAAAACTCCAAAAATAGTTTCTGCACATTGCAACTCTTTTTCAAATAGAGGCTGTGCTAGAAATGATTGAACAAATCTAGTTCGTTCTAGTTTAAAATCAGAGTGGCTTCCCTACCGCAACATAGCAGCACCAACAAAATTAAGTCACTTAACGTTTTAACATTTGGAGTCCAATGAGTATAACATATTTGATCTTTGCCTCAAATTGTTTTGGAAACACGAGACAAATTTCTCATAAAGTTTCTCCTCCAAAATATAAAATTTTTACCAATCCCAGTTTGATATGAATGGGGGTAATAAAACTTTGTTGGAATCTACTAAAGACGGCTTGAGAACATTGAACAATCCTGGCTATAGTTCCACTCGTAGAAGCCGAGGGCAAAAAGTTTCTAAAAGTTCGTAACAATGTGTGATGTACCGAAGTTTTCTTTTATATAAAAAAGTACCACCTCGATTGTGTACTAGAATAGGTGTGAAAAAAAAATTGTCATAGAGAAAAAAAAATTATCATAGAGAAAAACTCAGAAATTTTGATAAAACCTCATATATTGCCAAATTTCATAATGCAATATATCATCATAATTGCGCATTACTCATAACTTAATAGCAACCGGAGCTTAAATGACTCACATATGTCGCTATCGTTTTAGTATTAGCAGCATACGTGACGTATTCTTAACTTATACTATTTTGGATATGAAAACAGTAAAATACTATTTATGTATCTATAAAAATTTAAATTAAATATTTTTAGAAATGACTTAAGTAAATGCCTTTGTCTGTGAAAAAACCAATAATTTGCCAATGATAGTTGTATTTTAAAGTTTTTAGAATTAATATAGTCATCTGTAAATATTTTAGAGGTATATATATACTTTTAAAAATAAGAAAAGATGCTGGGTGATAATGTCAGAAATTAAAATTTATTTTTAGTACAAAGTTACATTTTAACTTTAAACAGCATTTGCTTCTATAAATACAAATTTGTGAAGGGCTAAAATCAGTTACGTTACTAAAGTGTATAATTATTACAATATATCGACTTGCTTATGTTAACCTAACTTAAATCTGTACAAACAAAAACAAAGTAATGGCCTCTTTTATATTCTATTACAACTTTTTCATTTTTTTTCTATTACAATTTTTTAAATTCTTATATACTTGATCAAAATTTTTAATTTAATAATTCTAATTGTAACAATGAAAAACTAACAACAAATCAACAACAAAAAACTTACTTGTTCATAAATTTCAAATTTGTTTTGAAGTGTGTGACCACGCAATGCTTCAACAGTTGTTTCGCGAAGTGAATTGTCCAATACAAACAAATCAAGATTGATCAAAACTTTGCGTTCTTCAAAGTTTTGCGACATTTCTTTTTTCATTTCTTTAATATATTTTTTGACACTAGTTTTTTTCTTGGCATTGTGATGGCAGCTATCGTCAGAATCAGAATCACTCTATAAAAGTTAAACTTTTATTGGTTGTTGACTTCAACACTTAACAACATTTTTATAGCTTTTGTTGCATTAGCTACAAAAAAGCTATATAAAATGTTTTATATGTACCAAATAGGACGCTGATGTTTTTTCTCTAATTTTACGTAGACTTAAATTTCTTAAGCTCTAATATTATTTATAAACTTCGAAACACTGTTTGTATAGAAATGTGGATTTGAAGCTACCATTTTACAAAAAAACTCTTGAAATTCTGTACAGACCTGTACAGGTAAAAGTAAATAAAAATTCAATCTAAATCCCTAAAACATTTTTTGGGTTTAGAATGAAATATTAAAGTTTTTGGTTTTTTAACCCAACAAGTTTTACACCGCCCTTAAATTGCTACTCTTATTCTAACTATCTACTATCCATCTTAACCTTATTTACTTTAATGCTGGTCTATAACTACTAATAATCTTTAACTAATAATCTTTTCTAAAATTCTTTTATACTACTTTCTTCATTTCAATGCTGGTTTATTACTACTAATACTTGCTCTTTCTTAACTTTTTCTCAAATTAAAATCACTATCTTATTTGTAACATTCATTATTATAAATAATGCTATTTTTTATTATTGTTATTATTATAATTGTTGCTATTGTTGTTATAATTACTATTAATATTATTGTTATTATTATTATTATTATTATTATTATTATTATTATTATTATTATTATTATTAATATTTTAATATTAGGAAGTTTGTTTTGTCATAATTTGTAATTTTTAATTGGTTTGTAACAAGTTTATTTGTCCGTTAATTTTCTCTGTATTGTCTTCAGTTTTTAAATTTATTTACCAGAGTTTTAATTGTAAATTAAATCTTTTGAAAATGTAGTAAGACTACGAAACTTATCAAGAATAAAAAATATTGTGATTTTTATTAAAATTTTTACACACACACACACACACACACATATATATATATATATATATATATATATATATATATATATATATATATATATATATATATATATATATATATGTATATATATATATATATATATATATATATATATATATATTTATATATATATATATATATATATATATATATATATATGTATATATATATATATATATGTATATATATATATATATATATATATATATATATATATATATATATATATATATATATATATATATATATATATATAAATATATATATATATATAACGATACGTATCGTTAGAAAGGCAGTAACGGGGGCAAATGTGTGAAAAAACATATATTTACGAGGACAAAATGGAATATACAAATTTTCAGGTACATTTTGTGTACGAGCGCTTGGGTTTAAGCAGGGTTAAGGTTAGGGTTGCAATAATATGTTTGTATGTTTTTATAAATTTTTGTTTTATTAAATAAATAAATATATGAAATACTATATAAAACAATTAAATAAAAATAATAAAAGTTAATTTAAAAAACATAACTTTAAATCATAATATTAAATTTAAATACTGGTACACCTTAAAAACTACAAAAAAATGTGGTACCCTCAAAAGTCCAGAGGAAAAAAACAAATATGAAAGAACTTCAGATTCAACAAGCTGTGTCTTGGTGCATAGAGAACAACAAAAGAGGCTATGCTGCTTTGCAAACTGGTATGTTTTCTTTTATCAAAGATCGAGGAACGGATCGGAGAGTAGATGGTCGGGGATTAGATGGAAAAACTGCTAATATAAAAAAGCAACACCTGAGAATTTTGACAGCAGAAGAGGAACACTCGATTGTATAAGTTATTTAAAATAAAAACACGAGCCATTAAGGAATATCTAGGAAGCAAGTCACTAATCTAACTATTGATGTTTTAAAAATTAGAGACTATTGCTACACCAAGAATCGAGGTGGTCGCAATTTTGGTAAACTATCTGATAATGCAAAACATGTTGTAAAGACAAGAAAGTAAGTAGAGTGTTTAGTTACTAAATAAATTATAATGAAAGTTTCTTTATGTAATATATTACACTAGCTATTTGTTTTTTAACACTATTCCATATAATTCTAACATAACTATATTATTAACACAAATTTTAAATTTATTATAGGCTTGGTCAGTCGTTTTGGCAGAGATGGGAAGCAGAGCACCATGACTTAGTTCTAAAAAGACAAGGAAATGTACCAATTAACAGGGCATTGAACTGCACAAGGGGTAAGGCAGAGACACATTTAAGTAAGAAAATAATTAATAATATTGTATCTTTTTGTACTTTATTTTCTGATATGCTCCATAATTAAAACAATGATACATAAATGCCTTAGATTAGCCCTAGGCTGCATTGTACTAGCAAAAACATTTTGAATCTACCTTTTAGGTTCGTTGGCTGAAGAACTTATTAAATGTGAGATTTTTACAAACTCAAAAAAACTTGAACCTGGTGTGTGGAAGGGAAAAATTGATACAAGAAGAATTTTTAGTTTTGACGAAACACCCCAATTCATAAAGTATGGGGTTGATGGAACAAATACCGGTCTCGCGTATGTTGCACGTGGGGAACCTTGCAGAAAAATGATTAGGGAGAATTGTGAGTCAATAACAATATGCCCAGTTGTTTCATTAGCAGGTAATAATAACACAACTATTTATGTAAATGTACCTATGCAATAATTTGCATTTATCTAAAAGAAAAAACAAACATGTTTTTATCACTGTAGAATTGTTAGTTAATCATTTTAGTGTAAGTGAATGTTTTTATCACCATGGTGATGTTAAGTATAGGTTTAATCATAAGTATATTACTTATGATTTTATATTTTACATTTCAGGTGAAATTGTGGTTTCACAAGTTATTTTTGCTGGTAAAGGTATCACTTGTCATTTGGCCCCAAAAATAGCTGTCAAAAATAATAAAAATTTAATTATATCATTTACTGAAAAAGGAAGCCAGGATAACCATTCTTTATTGGACCTACACAAAAAGTTTGATTTATATTTGTCAGAAGAGAATATACAACAACCTGTTGTAATGCTAGCCCAGTTCAAGATTTGACTACAATGGTCTACATTTCCTCCATAAAAAAAAATTAGCTTATTTATAAGTCCTCCTAATACAACTGGGGTTACTCAACTGTTGGATCAAAGTCCAAATCATAACATGCATCGTGAATATGATAAAAAAAGAGATGAACTTTTTACAACTTTCCAAACAATAAACCGAGAAGGATTCATTACAATTTTAGGAGGACTGTGGGATAAATGGGCTTCAATGGATACCATAATCAATGCTGAAAAGAGAGTTGGCATATCTAAAAAAGGTTTAAATGTAAATAATATGCAGCAATTTAAATTTCAAGAGGCTGCTAACTGTATGGCTCAAAATCAAGAGCAAGAGCAGTCTTCTAGCAGTCTTGTTCCAAGTACATCAAAGAAAATATGCACACATTCATCAACAAATGTTTTTCAACACCAATTACTCCACATTCATTTCTAGAATTAGCAAAAACAAATCATCGATATGGATTAGCTTATTATTGGAAATTTATGTTCGAGCAGTCGCAGATGATTATGAAAGAAAGTTATGAAAAAAGTTTCAACCTTGAAGATATACCAGGTTTGCTTACAGTAAACAACGCAAAGCCAAAAGACATGAAGCCAATAATGATTAAACTAGCCACGTCGACCGAAACGAATGCTAAATATAAAGGTAATTTGAATAACGTGGAAAGCGATTACATCAATTAGGAAAATGTTTTATGTTGTTTTGAAATGTAACTTATTGACTCTGAAAAAAAATTTTGATTTTGTGTCTCAATATTTGTATTAACCTTATTACCCCTTAAAAACTATAAGCGTCTCTTCTGCTAGTAAAAAGCTCATTTTATCAACCAGAGAAGAATATTGTGAAAAGTTTTTTTATTTTTATTTGTGGCAACAATATAGTTTTAAATAATACCAGTTATCTATAAAAAAAAGGAATTGCAAACTTATTTTCAAATTGGTGCTTACCTATGCCAAAAAGTGTGTTTTTTTATTTTAAAATTAATTTATTTTTAAATTGTTTTTATCGCATTTTTTAAATATGAAAATAGTCGAACTTGTATTTTTTTGGAGGGAATATTTATATGGAGTCTCAAAACAAATAATATTATGCGCTTAAGCTCACACAGTGCTTGACAAGAACATAAAATTATGGCTGTGTAATTTTTAAGGTGTTTGTGTTTTTAAGGTGTACCTACCTGTAGGCAAAAATAAAAATAGAACAAAAATAAAAAAAAACACCAATAATTTAAAAAAAAAGTGCTTACGAGAACAAAATTTTACAAAAAAAATTAAAGTTTTATTATTATTTAACATATATTTTTAACTATAAAACTTATAAATCTAAGCTGAAATAGTAATAACTCAAAGTTTTTTATTCATATTTCAAGCCACAAGTGTGTCTTTAGATTTTTTATACTTTGATCGAAGAAAAACAAACACCACTTCAATACCCTTTAACATACAAGCTTAGTCAGGATCTATAAGAGCATTTTTTTGGAGTAATTCGCTCGTCCGGTGGTTTTAATAACAATCCAACTTGTCAACAGTTTATTGCGGCAAAGAAAAGACTTCTTCTTAGAAGTAATATTACTGTTGGCAGTGTGAAAATAAAGACCCAGTTAATATACTTGTGTTAGATGATTCTAACAGTAAAAAAACACTACGACCATCGCCACTATCATAACAAAGTATAATCTGATAGATAATGTTAAACCAAACATTACTGATCATCATTATTATTAAGTACCGATTGTGAATATATTATCAGAGTACTTAGATAATATATTCACAATTTATTTTATAATATATTTACAATCTGATAATATATTCTACTCTGATAATATATTCTACTCTAATAATATATTAACAGTTTATTTTTGTACTCGAGTACAAAAAATCGGCTATATCATATATATCTGGTTATGTGGCAAATATGGCCGAAAAGCAGTTAGTATGTAAACACTGCTGTGAATCTCTTGGTTCCATTATTTATCAGCATGAATCTACTTTTCTCTCCTTTAAAGATAGAGCTGGTCTTTTTAAACCTTTATTAAGTGTGATTAAAGTGTGTGTGAAATGACAGAACAGAAATTTGTTAGAATGCCAATATTACTTTCAGGAAAACTACCCAGAATAAGATGCGGTATAGTTTATGCTGTTTCCATTTCAGTTTTGGAAGGAATAAATTTATCTTTATTGATTCGGAACATAGAAAATCATCTGTTTGATAGCCCAATTTATGAAAACCATATTTTTATTCTTGTAAATTATTTGCAAAGTTCTATTGCAAAATAAGATTGCATCACCTTGGAAAAGAAGAATCTACAAAAAGACTCTCAGCAAACTGGTATTATTTAAAAATCAATGAAACTAAAATCACATATAATTTCTTTCTAAAAAAATATTTCTTGAAGTTCTTTCTGTTTGTTGTTTGTTGATGTTTATTATCCAAGACTCTCCGTATTTATTATTATTTATTACAATATATTTTTAATATAATTTTCGCAAAAAATGAAACTTACGGAAAAGTAAAACTGAAACTTACGGAAAATTAAAATTCTGGGGCTTTCTAATATGACACTGTTTGGCTACAAAAAATTAGGAATTTTCTTAGAAGATGCGCTGTCCAGTTATTATAGAGATCAGTGGTTTTAGTAAATCTAACCATCTTATCTTTGCATTGTAAAACACATCGTGGCGTTTCTCAACGCAAAAATAAACTTTTTGACAAACATATTTTTTAGTTCAAGTGTAGATCGATGCAAGAAAAGTTCAAGTACATTTTAAACTTCTAGTGAAAGAACAAATAGTATGTTCAAACATAGCGCACTTTTAAACTCTTAAAGAGAAATAAAGCAGATGAACCAAATAAAACTACAATGAACACATCTACGAATATGAATATCTCTTCAACAACAATTTAAGAATACTTCATAAAATCAGTTGATGATTCGTTAACAACTAAAGACGGTTTACTATTTGTTTATTACTTGTTAAGTTTTGTACATCTTGAGATGTACAGAACTTAACAAGATGTACAGTATTATTAAATAATAATTATTATTTAAGAATACTGTCAAGTGCTAAAGATTGTACAAAAACTCCAAAGTTTCCAAAACAATTTAAAAAATTGCGAATGTTCATTCGTGCAATCAACATGCAAAGAAATTAAGTCAAAAATCTTAGCTGAACTAAAGACGCAAACTAATTGAGGTGAAGGGTTTGTATCGTATGGAATTAGTGTGCGTTAGAAAATAATTGTCGTTATAAGATTGTAAATATACATGTCTGAAAAGGTTTATAGAATGTTAGTCTTTTCTGAGTTCACGGTTAATACCAGTTATTAAAAAGATAGCTTTTTTGGAAAAAAGAAAAAACATTTCGTGTTACGTTCAACCATGTGTGAAAATCATCGATTATGTTTAGGGCTTGACATTCAATTGGCAATAATCGATAATAATTAATTGTTTCTTTATGATAAAAAATGCTATTATTCATCGGAAAATGTAAGTGATCAGGAAAATTTAATTAATCCAGAACCAGAATATTTTTTAAACAATGAGAAAGATTATGATGTTAGTAGTTTAGAATTATCATCTGAAACGAACGTTTATCTACGTATTATCTGAAACGAACGTT
>NC_088928.1:53867500-53890000 GCF_038396675.1 Hydra vulgaris
AGCAAAGAAAACAGTTGTAAGATTTACGCTGATGACACTAAAATCCTAAGCATTGTCAACTCACTTGCTGCTCAACTTCAACTCCAATCAGATATTGACCAAATTGTCCAGTGGACTAAATCTTAGCTCATGGAGCTAAATGCAAAGAAATGTAAGGTCATGCACTTTGTCCAAAAAAAATTAACACCTTTCAAGTACTCAATGGAGGAATTAGGCCCTTGTTCAATAACGACTCGAACTACATTGGAAGCAACTACCTCTGAGCGTGACTTGGGAATTCAAATTACCAATGACCTTAAAGCAGGAACCCAATCCATCATTGCCTCATGTAAAGCAAATCAAATGCTAGGCATCCTAAAACACACTTTCCAATCTCGTGATGCTTCTTTATGGAAACAACTCTACTCCACCTACATCCGTCCTTCACTTGAGTTTGCAATTCCAGCTTGGAACCCTCATATGGCGAAGTATGAACAAACTATTGAATCAATACAGCGCAGAGCCACAAAAATACCAGACAAACTAAAAAAGTTAGACTACAAATCCAGATGTTTACAATTTGGCTTATCTTCTCTTGTTGAACGTCGTGAACGTGGTGACCTCATCCAAAAATATAAAATTATTAATAACATCGACATAGTCAACTGGCACTTTCCTCTCATCACAATTCCACCAAGAGCAAATCACAGAGAAAGAATTCACCGTGAAAAGTACAGCAATAATTTAGCTCGTTTCCACTTTTTCAACAATCGCATTGCCAATGCATGGAATATGTTACCAGATAAAGTAATCGGTTCTCCAACTGCCAACAGTTTTAAAACGAGCCTCGATAAGCTCTAATGTTACTACAGCTCGCAGCTATCCTTAGTGAAAGTTGCAATATGAGCTTCATAAAAACTAACTATAATCTGACATTCTATGATTTTTATTTTGTCCATTTTTTTTTACTTTTGTTGTGACAAATATATACTACTACTACTATATATATTTAATATATATATATGTATATATATATTTAATATATACATATATATATATATATTTATTTAATATATATATATATGTATATATATATGTATATATATATATATATATACATATATATATATATATATATATATATATATATATATATATATATATATATATATATATATATATATATATATATATACATATATACATATATATATTAAATATATATATATATATTAAATATATATATATATATATATATATATATATATATATATATATACATATATATATATATATATATATATATATATATATATATATATATATATATATATATATATATATATTTATATATATATATATATATATATATATATATATATATATAGATATATATATAGATATATATATAGATATATAGATATATATTTATATATATATATATATATTGTCGGGGATAGTAGAACACTTACGCGGATTTGATTTAACCACAAATTCATCACAATGGTACTCCAGAAAGTAAGTTATGCGTTATTGAAATCAAACTAGTAATATCATTATGAAATAATAAATATATAATAATCAAATGATAACATGAATTGTAATATCTGTTTAAAGCCTTACATCATATATGCTTAATTAAAAAAGAGTATATATATATATATATATATTCCGAAATCTCTTCAAAATATAAACATTGATAATATAACAATATTTCAATAACAGTTAGCTTTAATCTTACATTTTACTCAGCCTGTACAGCCTTTTTAATTACCTTATTAGGTACAATAGAGCAAGTGTTAGGAATAATATCACGAAATAAACTCGTAACAATAAAAGAACATCTTCAGCTATCTAACAAAAATATATCTTTATGACTTTATAAATAATTTTTATAAATTATAAATTAAGAAAAATGTTACTCATTAACATTAAAATTACAAAAAACATTAAAAAAGTATAAGAACTATTTCAACTACTCAAAAAGTAACAACTATCATCGTAGTTATAGTTAAACAGAATAAAAAAAAATTAATCATTTTTGTAAGGTAAGTTATCATAAAATTCATAGTAATCCTTGGGTATAACACTTTTTAACTGTTGTAAATGATCATATTTTGATTTTGAGATTGGCAATCTTTCAGTAAAGAGTTGTGGTGGAATCACTGATTGAACTCTTTTTGGTCTTTGTGGTAATTGTTTAAATTGTTCATCGTAACTTAGTTTGAAATCTACTGTACCATTGGGGTTGTATTTTAGAACTCTGATATCAACCACACATTTTGCTCCAGTACCTCTTCCAGGACGGATTGTATCATAAATAAGGTAGCTTTTAATACTGTAATCTTTAAAAAATGTATGGTCTACAATTGCTACCTCATATGGAGATGGATACCTAGTCAATACTCTTTAGTTAACAAAGAAGCGTCTAGCTTCTTTGGTAACTAAAGAGTAAAAATTTTCAAAAGGTAAAAATTTTCAAGGTGTTTTAACTTTCTATTATTGAATGAACAGAATCTACCTCCATTTGAGTATGACTCTTTTCTAAAAATTTTTTTGTGATGACTACTTTTTTTTTGCATTGCAGATTGCAGAAGTACGTTTGAAACAATGGCATTTCTATTTTGTGATGTACATCCATTAGTAAAAAAAATGACATCTTTTCGGGATTCATCAATGATTTTATTTAAATAATCAACAAAAAATGAAGCGTAAGTTGATGCCTTTAGATCAGTTGTTGTTTCATCAAACCAATAACACTTTACTTTATTAGTGCCAAGATTGTATATTGTAAAATTATGAACCATCAGTTTTATTTTAAAATACAATGCACTGGCTGACAAGTATGGACATAGTGATAACATGAATTGTTCCATTTTTTGCACCTATTTCATCTAAAGCTTTTTCCTTTTCAGCTAAATCTTTCCGTGATACATGTTGTTGATACTCTTGCTCTGTAATATTTTCTGTTTTATATGAACAACATAGATCGCATGCATCTTTCTTTGGTTGAAACAAAGCTATGTTTTCATCTTTTAAAACATCTTCAAATAGTTTTCTGGAAGCCACTTTCTGTCCATTTTTTGTAGTATTTTTAACATAGATACGAATGAGCTCACGTTTAGACTATTATGGGTTCTCACGTTTAGACTATTATGGGTTCTATAATTTTTTACTTTCCTTTCTGCAGCAGTGAGAAGGCAATTTAGGCATGGCTCTTAAAAATATTTGTACCAACTCTTTCAATGAATGGCATGGCCATGCAGTATCATTACGTTTTGTTGTTGTATCCCTATTAGATTTTTCTCCAAGCCAGTACCTAACTGTCCACTCTTTAATACCCAACGTTTCTAAAAACGTCTTTAAACATACTTTCATTTTGTTGTTATTTAATTTTAAATAATAGACTTTTGTTATACTTCGCCTTGTATTAGCCCTTTCAGTAGTTTTTCTTTTAGTCGATTTTTTATCAACTAAAGATAAAACAAAGATTTTCTGGGCTATCCAGCTCATCTCCCAAAATTTTTAAAAAATATCTAGTCTTACACTTTCTGTAAACTTTTTGCAGTTAATCACATTACTTTGTAAGCATTTGTTTGATTTACAAGCCTCTCCAAGTTTTCGTGCAGGTCTAACAGCGTCTTGTAAAAATTTTTCCTCACCAGTTTTTCTAAAACCTATGTATTCATGACCTAGAATTCTCAAATTGTTATTCCTAAATCTTTTTGAAGACATTTGTTCTGCTTTTCGTTTCCTTTTCCCAGATTCAACTGCTACTTCAGGTTCCAAATTTCTTTCAAGAAAAAAATCGTCATTGCTGTCTATTGATTGAATGAAAGCTATCTGTTCAACAGAGATATATATACATTTTAAATATATATTCTTAGTTTTCTGTTGAAGGACGTTTCTTTGACGGGAGTTTTTCAAAATAACTTGACAAATTTTCTGATTTTTATCATAACAGATAGCAAGTGAAGTTTCAATTTTGAAATAGGAATGTTTTTATCCATGGCAGCATCATGAAAACTGACTTTTCAGATTTAGAAGATTGATTGCCTCGGAAAAAAAGTTGAAACCTGAGACTTTTCTAATTCAGTTGCATCTTTTGTTATTAACATTTCTGTGTTTGACAAAAAAAACATTAAAAAATTTTGGCTGTAATTGTAAACTTTTTATTTTTTTTTTTTTATTTTTTTTTTTTTTGCCATATAAATTTATTAAAGTCGTAAAGCATAATATAAATACAAATAGCAGGGGCAAGAAGAAGACATAATTGGTCTTATCACCAAGCCCCTTAGTCTATACCGTAAATATAAGACAATAAAAATTAAAAAACGCAACACTATATAATATAAAACGTTTTTCTAAAGACTTAATAGAATAAAAATCAATCTTTAACTAAAAGTTAAAGTCCTACTTTAACTTTTTGTTTTTGTGTTGGTTAAGAAAAATTAAAAAAAAGAGAAAAAAGAATTTGTACAAAGAAACTATATTACTAAAAAGCAAGCAAGTAAATACGCATAATCCTGAAGCTTTCCTTTTACACCAGCATGTACCTTTAAATATGTGAATAATTCTTATAAACCATAATTATATATATATATATATATATATATATATATATATATATATATATATATATATATATATATATATATTTTCTTTTTTTTTTTCAAACCTCATTAAAACTTCAGAAAAAGCTGAGCGCTACGTCGATCATCTGTAGTTTTTGCTTTAATTTATTTTTAAAATCATTTAGCATAGAAATTGTTTTAAGTTCATTAGTTAATATTTTATTCCATAATTTCGGCCCTCTAGTAGAAATTGAAAATTCGGTCGCCGCAGAATAACTTTTGGGTTGAATATAACTGTTATTTGAAAATCTGGTGAGATATCTATTCTGATTTATTTTGAATAATGGGTAAAATATTTTAGGAGATATATTTTTATTAATTTTGAACATAAATATAAGAACTTGATAGACATTTAATTGATAAACATTCATTATATTTAAATTAACAAATAATGCTTGGGAGTGTGTATAACGGCCCACATTGGAAATGATTCTGATAGCATGCTTTTGTTTATTACATAGTTTTTTTATTTTATTTTTATTTGTACTGCACCAAGCAATATTTGCATAATTAAGATGGCAATGAATGAACGAGAAATATAAAAGCTTTAAGCAAGTTGGATTTAAAAAAGGCTTAGCTCTGCATAGCAGGCCTATGTTCCTTGAGATTGTATTTTCGAGATATTGTATGTGATCTCTCCACGTCACATTTTCATCAAGAAGCACGCCGAGAAATTTTAAAGTGGTTTCTCTTTTTATGTCCTGATTGGCAATACAAAGTTTTGGAAGTTTCAAGGGAATTTTATTTCGGTCATGAAAACGATGGAAAAAAGTATATTTTGTTTTGGTTACATTTAGAGATAATTTGTTTGCATTAAACCATTCAGTAAGATTTAATAGCTCTTTGTTTACTGACTTAAACAGAATATTTATATCATTATGTGCATAAAATAGATTTGTGTCATCTGCAAATATAATTGTATCTAGTTCAGTACAAGCTTTGCTTAAATCATTAATAAAAATGAGAAATAGGAGTGGCCCTAATATAGATCCCTGAGGAACCCCACATGTTATGTTCATATTGGTTGTTTACTAAAGTGCCAAATTTAGATTACTTCAAATAAAAGCAAAAACCGCAAGCGAAAAATCAAATGGTATAACCCTCTATTTAGTCAAAATGTGGAAACAAAATTAGGATGTGGTCTTCTAGCATTAATTAATATATATTGCTATTATTACTATTATTATTTTTATTATTATTAATACTATTATAAAAATGATTTATGGATATTAAATACCTTCTTGTTGTTGTTATAACTTACTTTGATAATTATAATAATAAATAATGATTAATGCTAGTAGGCATCTTCCTAATTTTGTTTCTTTGCTACTATGGTTTATTTGAAAATGAAGGTCAATTATTGACTTTCATTTTTTAAAATTCAAAATTAAATCAAAATTAATACAAATTATAGTAATAGTAATAATAAGTATATTAACAATAATTACAATGAAAAAATAATAATAAATATTATAATGGTAGTTATAAGCATAAAATTATTTATGATAATAACTTGATAATTTATTAGGATGGTGTCACTCATACAGAAATCTGATCAAAGAAGTGACAGCAATTTGTAAAATTTGTAAAAATTAAAATAAAATGTTTTTCAGAATTTGTTCAAATTGATTTTGTTAAAAATGGAGAAAAAAGTATTTTAGGATGTAGCTTTTTGGACTTATTCAAAATGCATACAAGGCTCCTGCTCCATTCACAGACGCTCTGATAAATGATAGAATGTTTACCATACTTCTGGATTTTAAAAGATGGTATGTTTTCTTGTAGAGTAGGAATGTACTAGTGAAGAGCTTTATATGAATGTTTAATTCATATTTAGTTTGCATTACCGCAAGATTTCACACAGTAATACAAGTCAAAATATAAGAAACTGCAACTGCATCAAAAGACCGCTTGTCCATTAAACAATCATTGTTTAGTAAATAATATTGTTTATTGTGCTACTGTAACTACGTAAAACTCTAATCATAAAGAAATATTATATATTGGTATTAGTGAGATATCATTCAAGTTAAGTTTTTGGATTTTGAAAGATAAGGCCATAACATACTCTAAAGTGGAACAACGCTGTAAACATTACAACCCATTAACTAAAATTTGCAACCTCTGCCTTAAGGTGGAAAACCCCTCAGAAATATGAAATTTTTGAAAAAAAAATTTTATTTTCTTGTTTTGTGCAAAATTTATTAGAGGTTCACAATCTGAAAACCATTTTTGAAAAATCGCTATAGATCTTCATTAAAATAGATTTTATTGAACCCTAGTATTTTAAGCTTCCTTAACAACCGCCATAGCAACGGCACTATTTTTTACCTTGAATAAAAAATAGTCCAAAATCCAATTTTTTCATATGAAGAATATATCTTATCAAGTGAATTGTATTTTCCATTGTTCAAAACAACTTCAGTATAAAAACAGTTACTGGAAAGCTCATAAATATATCCTAAATCTTCTACAATGACGAAGGCATGCAGAGTTAAACAAAGAACTAAAAATAATAAAAAGGAAAAACATTTTCAATGTAAATAAAAAGTTAATTGTAAATAATGTTGATATGGATGTAAGTATGGAATTAAATATTGTAGATATGAACATAAATGTTACTACAAGTGTTGCAGATGTAAATATAAATATGGAGAAACCAGTTGATTTTAACTTTATTAATTCTAATGAAATATGTGCTTCTGCTAAAAAAATAAAAAAAATTTTGTCATCAAGACCAAAGTTATCTAGTAATATAGTTACTGGATACCGTTTTATAGATTTAGAAATACTAAATTCTGTAATTTCTACCCTTATATGTCCAGTATATACGTCATCTAAGTTGTTTCTCTCTGAAAATGAAAACAAGAGAAAAGGTCTAGCGTCTTGTCTTTATGTTAACTGTTGTGTATGTGATTATTCTCCCGACCATGTGCCCAATGTTATTGATGTTGCAGTATCATGAGATGGCACTTGGCAGCGACGAGGCTATTCTTCAAACAATGGCGTTGTTTCTGTTATTTCGATGGAAACAGGCAAAGTAATAGATGTTGAAGCTATGAACAAGTTAAGTATACAATTTGTTTGTTTTTTAGGTTTGCATATATGCATATATATTATATGCTTATATGCATATATATGTTTGTCTGTGTGTATATAAACGCCCACCTGATTTGATATAAAAAAGATTTGATATATATGTATACACAATACATATATATACATAGATTTTGTTAAAATTGTGTACATCTTTAGATACGTTGGCCGGGGTCTTTCAATATTTTGGTGTTTTTGGCACCTGCTACAGCTACCATTTTACCCAAAAAATTTTTTTTTGTTTTTTTCAGTTAATTTTGTTATTTACTTTATGTATATGATTTTAAATTTATAAAATATCGATATTTACTCAAAAAAAAATTTTCAGGGGTTTTCTACCTTAATGAAAAGTTTGAAATATTATATCATAATGAGAATAACATGCTTAATAAGAAAGTTGAAATTATATCTCAGCGTCGACACTCTAATAAATTACCCTTTTCTTTTTTTGATACCGGAGACTTATAGATTAGATTTATTACATTACGCCAGAATTCGTTCTACCGTAGTTTTTAAATGGTTTATTAAAGTTTTTAATTGTTTTAATGACATTTCTTGTAGTACTTGATAACTTATTTATTTAATGTATAATACATAAAATACAGCTAAGTACTAACTTTTTAATTTATAAATGTATTATTTCAGTCTGGTTAGCTCAGATCGTCGTCAGACGTAAGAGTTAAATATTAACGTTTTTGAAATGTATATATAAAATAGCTGATGATTGTCGTAAGGCATGAAACTTTAAGTTCTATTTATATACTATTATTCATTTTAATAAAGTTTTTACATACTTACTGGTAAATTCCTTAATAAAATTCGATATTTTCGGTAATAGTAATTGGTAATTCCAAATTCTTACTAGTAATATAAGCATAAAATTTATATATATTATATACATGTATTATATTTTATATCATATAATGTATTATATTTTGTTATATATTGTTTTATAGTTTATATTATATATTGTATTATATTGTGTGTGTGTATATATATATATACATATATATATATACATATATATATTTATATATATGTATGTATACACTTACACATAGGGTTAGGACTATTGTAATTGTAATGAAAACAATAACAGTAACAATAATTATTGCTATTGTATTAACTTAATTTAGAAACAATAACAATACTTGTGATTTACAACTATTGTAATTCTGTAATACAATAACAATAAATATTGTATTGCAATTCATCTTTATAAACAATAACAATATCTGAAAAAAAATGTATTGTAATGACCCACTAAAATAACAATAAATATTGTATTGTAACTCGTCTTTGTAATACAATAACAATATATTGTTATTGTAATAAAAGACATAAACATTTTGATTTAAAAAGAATTATTATGTTTAACTGTTTGTGTTACTAAAGCGTTACATATATATATATATATATATATATATATATATATATATATATATATATATATATATATATATATATATATATATATATATATATATATATATATATATATAAATATATACATATATATATATATATATATATATATATATATATATATATATATATATATATATATATATATATATATATATATATATATATATATATAAATATATACATACGTCCGGTTTATATATGGGCTAGAGTTTAAATGTGCCTGTATTTTTTTGAAAAATATTTACTAAATACTAATTTTTTTATAAATTATAAAATTTAAAAAACTTCTTCAAACCAAAATAGAGAATGAAACATTAGAAATACAAATAATATTGTTCAACGGTGAAATATATTTAAAAAATTAGAGCAGACAAATAACACGGTACACATAAGGAAAACAATATTTTTTAATTAGATTTCAGACATCATATCGTTAGCTGAACAATTAACAAGACCTACTGACAACGTAGATTCTATTTTTAGTTTCGAAGATTCATCGCGTGTATATCTTTCACTCAACGGCTCGTTTGTTTCACCACTAATTTTTTTAATTGATTTTACATGCACAGGTTTTTGGAAAATATTTTCTTCCAATGCATCGTCGCCTGATTCAGATGGTAGACTGTTAAAAGAAGCAGCGTTATAGTAATTATTTTTTTCATCAATACTAAAATCAAAATAGCAATCGCCACAAGACATTATTTTATCAAGAAGATCACGCAATTCTGTAAAAGTAGGTCTTTGTAATGGATCTTCATTCCAACAGCGTAGCATAATATCGTACCTAAAGTTAAATAACAAAATATATAAAAAATATATAAAAATATAAATTATAAAAAAATAGTCAATAAAATATAATATTTTCAAAGTTTATAAAAGCATAACAATATAGAATACATCGGCTCAGAACAATTTTCGGGTCGTTCCATTCTGTAACCAGACTTTAAAAGAGTGAGAAGTTCTCGATTACTTATACTAGGATAAGGAGTTCCTCCTGTAAAATAAAACAGTAAAAACACAAGTTTAATAAAACAAATATTATAAAAACCACTTAGTTTAATATTCAATAATTTTCATTAACATTTTTCATTAACATTTTTCATTAACATTTACCTAACGTAACAATTTCAAACAAAACAACGCCATACGCCCATCTAAAACAAATTTTAATAATAAAATTGCAATGAAGAGAAATTAAAAAAAAGCAGAAAACTATTATCAATAATAATTTTAAAACACTTTTAAAAACGCAATTTAAAATTTTACACATCACTGAATGTTGTGAACATTTGGTCAAATATGGCTTCAACTGACATCCACTTTACTGGTAATCGACGATTTTTGCTGCTCATGTAATTCAATTCATCGTTGATTTTTCGTGTCAAACCAAAGTCGGATATTTTTACATTTTTTTCTGTACCAACCAAAATATTTCTGGCTGCAAGATCTCGATGTACCAATTTCATAAATGAAAGATATTCCTAAAAATTAAAATCAACTTTTGATTAAATTAAAAAAAAAACAAACAGTAAAAGTAAACAAACTAAAAATAAACCCACTCATACCATTCCAGATGCAATCTGCCATGCAAAACTAAGTAAATCATCAGGTGTTATCGCTCCATTATCATCTAATGGAGTCTCATGTGGCATTATTCCTGACGTACAGCTCTCACTTATTGTTGTCTAGAAAAAGTTAAAAAAACAAACATCAACATTAAAAGAAACAACGATTCGCATAAATTTTATTTATACAATTTGAATTAAATGAACCTCGAGAGTTTGTTGAAAACCTTGCGTGTACATAAAGCTCATCGCAGATTCATCACCAAATTTTGATGAACAAAGCTACGGAAACAAAATGCAAGCCATAAAAATTTTTATTTTTATTGTAACGTCATTAAGGAAATAATCGTGTTGATATTTGTTTAACTTTTATTTACGTGTGTATATATATATATATATATATATATATATATATATATATATATATATATATATATATATATATGTATATATATACATATATACATATATATTAGTTATATTTCAGTTAGTTATATGCTGTTAAACTGTTTGTAGTTTCACCTCAGCTATGGTCTGTTTAGCACTACGGATTTTTATTCAATTTGCGTGCAAATTTTTCCTGCGGAATTGTCTCCAAAATAATAGATTTGCAATCTTTAATAATTGCCTAAAGAGAGTATTACAAATATTTGTCTAAAGGGAATTACTTGTGTAGCAACCAATAATAATTACCTAAAGTGAATATTTTAAATGATTGCACCACAGGAAATAGCTTGTATAGCAACCGTTATATCTTCCTTTTTTTTAAAATTCATTTTGTAATTAATATTGTGCATAGGTTTTCTAGAAGCTCTTCCAATTTTGTTATATTTACATTGGTTTTGTTGATTCAAAGTCTCAAGTCAAAGATTCAAATATTAAGAGCCTTATTTGTATTTTTTGATAGTTTTCTATTACCAATAAACGCGTCTTTCGTATGATTTGTATCGCTGTCGTCTGATATATCAACATCCCAATCTACTTCTTCCTTTATTTTTAGTAGATATCTTCTGTTTCTTCTAATAACGTTTCCGTTTTGAAATTAAAACTTCGTAGTTGTTTTTGTCACCAATTTTTGTATATATATATATATATATATATATATATATATATATATATATATATATATATATATATATATATATATATATATATATATATATATATATATGTATGTATATATATAAAATTTTAAATATATATATATATATATATATATATATAAAATGATAAAATCCAAAAAGTACCGCGAGAAGTACTTTTTCGATGATGCGTAGCTCATCTGAACTTGTTTAATTGATGCCAATATTAATTTCCCAAATGGGATGATAGTTAGATGAGTTACACTGCTGTCTAAAATTTTTGAAAACAGGGATAACAGATGCCACTTTCCGGCAGGCTGGAAAAAAAGACATTGTAAGCACTTGTTAAATAGTTTTGAAAGTATAGATGAAAGCTCTGAAGAACACTTGTACAAGACTTTAACAGGTATAATACTATAACAGCTATGTCTGGATCACAATCTGTAGAAGAGTCTAAGAAGGAATTCACTTTAGATACAGAATTTTTAAACATCTTCGCATCCAACATGGCTGCAAACAACCACTAATAAGAGTTGAAAGTTACTGGAAGAGAAAAGATGAAGATTGTAGAGCAAGATAACGATTGACATACAACTTAAAGGATTGCAAATTATATGAATCAGGAAAGCAAGATGAAGGAAGTGAATTTCAAAGAACTGATGTTTGAGGAAAAAAAACTAGACAAATAAGAATTTTTGGAGGACTTAGAAACAGTCACAGAAAAAGGATGAGACTTGATTGAATGACGAGTAACACAAGAATGGATTTTAATAGATGGCACAAGAGACGCTAGCTCTTTAGAGCAGTGCCCATTATAATATTTGTAGAAAAGAAAAAGAGAAGCAACATTACGACGATGTGATAATGGTTGGAGATTGGCGGCAAGAAAAGGTCCAACTATGTTTAAAATTTGTTTTGCACCTTGTCTAAAAGAGAAAGGGCATCATTAGAAGATCTGCCCCAGATATGGCAACAGTATTCCATACAAGGCTGGATTTAAGATTTATAGAGATATAGAATAGAATTCGGAGTGAGAAAGTGTTGAGCTCAACAGAGATGCAACTTTAACAGATGCTAATTTTGCAACAGATTTGATATATGGTTTCCAAGAAAGATCGGAAGTAAGAGTTAATTCTAGAAGAGAAAGGGTAGATGACTCATCAAGTACATTACCGTTCATAAATAAAGGAAGATCTAAATTATTGCGATAACAATTGGCTGAAAAAAATTGAGTTTTATCTGAATTAAAATTCACCAGCAACTGTGAGCCCCATGCTGTAGCAGAATACAAGAGAGTTGGAATATCAGACTTGCCCTTACTTTAGAGACTGTTGAGATTCTCCAGAAGTCAGGAGAGCCTAATTTTTTAGATGAAACACAAAATTTGGTAACCTGATTTTTTTACAATGGTTTCTAGCAATAGTAAACAGACGTCTGTTTTCTGGAGAATTATTTTACTGAAAGATATGGAAGAAATGGTTTTGATTGAAAATTGCAGTAGCACAATGTGAGTAAAACCATGGAAAAGACAGACGCTTGAATTGGTATATGATTCAGATTGTCCAGAAAGAGAGTTGAAAAATGAACTATTTGTGTTAGACATTGAGAAAGACAAAAGTTTTGGGCCTTAACACCTGCAGTGTCACTGACACTAGAACCATACTATTAAGCATGATAAGAATTAAAATCACCAACAACAACGATATTGGGTGAAGGATAAAGAGAAAGAGTTTTGTCAATTTGATCAGAAATAACATCAAAAACTCAGTCTTGAGATGGAGGAGAGCAATACAGAACAAAAAGAAAGATGATAGAGTAAAGTGGTGCTAAACAAATGCACATACAAGTATATTCTTTGGATTTAAACATAGTTTCCCGACAACAAGATGAATTCTTACAAATGTATATAAGTTCGAAAGTTCTTAGATGCCCAGGCCAAGCACGTGACTATTGGAGTTTTTATGAATTAAAGGAAGATACCCATCAACACTAAGATCAAAAGATGAGACAACTAAACTCAAATTGGTCTTACAAAGAGCAAGTAGGTCAAGAGATAAGACTCAACAGAAGAAAATTTTTTTCGAGGACCAGGAACATTAGTGAATGATAAATTTAGAGAACTTGGTGATGACAATGGTTTTTTGTGCTTTACAGCCTTTGATGCTTTAGTCATTTTTTAAATGTTTAAAGAACTTGACTTAAACCACAGATAGTACTTAGTACACTATCTAATAGTTCAAGAAGTTGCCCTATTACTAATAATAATTTCTAAGCCATAACAAAGAGCTCCAAATGTGGCCTCAACAATGCACAACAAAAGTATGAGCATGGCACTGTTAGTACTCTGATATTTTACAGCTGTTAATAAAATCAGCCTCTCTTAGAGCTACTACAGAGTTCAGAAACCTGACTACCAGCCAGCCTCAGAACCATAAAACTGAGTTTTAAAGCTGTACCTTCATTAGGAGATAATAGAATGAGTTGCTTAGTCATAAAGACAGAAACCCATTAAGCAGAACATATGCAATGAGTCAAGAAGATCCAGCATTCAACATTCTAAACTGGAAACAATGTATTATAAATATGTCTACTAATAGATGAAGAAGGGGTGCAAAGCTGGTCAACAGATGGAATCTGCTTACCCCTTAAGAATATTTATTGTAAATGGAATGCAAAGTTTTAAACAAATCAGTAATAATCATAACAACTTTTTAAATTTAAAACTTTTGTTTCAGAAACTTGTAAATATTGTATTTACTATTTTTCTTCTGAATATTTTGTTTGTTTTTTATGTTTTTAAAACCAAAAGAATTTTTTTGAATAACACAATTTTTATTTTTTGATACATTTATGAAAAATACATATGGCATAAGTTATCAAAATATTTTTGATATTGAATGTCTGTATGAAAAGTTTAGATATCTTACTTTATTGCGTCTATTTCGTAAGAAATGCAACAAATCTCCATTCTCCATAAACTCAATAACTAAACATAAGGGTTTTTTAATTGTAGAACAACCAATCATGCAAACAATATTCTTATGATATCCAATGCCCTTCATCAGATTTATCTCCTCATTAAAATCATCTACTTCTGATTGGTTTGCAGAATCTAAATGAAGAATGAAAATGAAATTATTGTTTCTTTTTAAATTTGATTTAAGATATTAAATTATAAAATATTTTTTCCTTTATTACACACTAGTTTCAACAGCATTAATGGTTGGTATTTTCACATTAGTACTTGAGCTTTCCAAAATAGTAAAATGAAAAAATAAATTATTTCATAATTCCTGAATAACAACCTTCCATTATCAAAACATTCTATTATGTTTAAAGTATTAGAAACCATCATTAGAAACCATCAGTATTATAGAACTGTTTTTAAATAACTTTTTCTCAAATACATTTCAAGGCTAATAACCACATTGCTGGATATCCTGGACAAACACGTTATTTATTTTTTAGAGAGTTACAATTTAATTTTTAAGAGACTTTCTTGCTTTAGAGATCTCTTATGATTTTACACTTAAACTGGCATGGGTAAAGTCATTTATCACTCAGACCCTCAGCCCACTGAATCAAAATCAGTCTTCAGAAATGCTGACCTAACTGCTGAGTTAAAAATGTCTAAGGTCAAATATTTTTTGTGCCAAAAATATTTGACCTTAATATTTTTCTGACCAAAAATAAATTGAGATATTAATTTAATTTTCTTCATTATTATTATTTTTTAACATTAACTTTTAAGCAGTTTTATATGAAAAATGAGGTGTTCTTCAGGTGTTCTATTTTTTCCAAATGAGCATTATACTATTTTGGAGAAAAATATCAGAATGCAACAATGTAACTGCAACATAAAAATAACAAAAATAATTTAAAGTAACCTTTTAAAAGTTTTACTGCAAAAAAATTAGCAGACTTTTCCTTGATATCAAGTAAAGTGACTTTTGAATTGATAGATTTTTGAGTTTTAAAGTTCTGATTCTTTGTATTGGAAAAAATGTTTGTATCTATTTTTGCAATGTAGACAGTACCAAACGCCCCTTCACCAATTTTTCTATCCAAAGTAATGTCTTCTGGAAAAATTTCCCATTCATCTGCAGATAATTCCTTGCAAACCATAAAGTTTCTAAAAATATTACACAATAATATTATGTACTTATAATACTATAATATTACACAATAATATCATATACTTATCGACTGAATTGCAATTTTTTAAACAACTGATTTTTCTTTATGACAAAAAACTTAAATGAGTGTTTGCATATGATTATTTATAAAAATGGTCATTGATTAAAAATAATTAAATATGATAACCTGTATTTGACCATTTGTGACCCTATGTATGACCATATTTGAACACATACCACCAAACCAGAAAAATAAATTTAAAACCATGAAACTAAAGTAAGTTATTGATAGGAAAGACAAAAAAAGATAAAATGAATAAAAATTTGAGAGTTTATTTGATCATTTCATACAGTTTAAATTGAGTTTTCAAAACAAAACCCGTTTTTGATAAATTGAAATTTATAACTTTTTTTTGAGTATTAAAAATCAAACTTAAAGAGTGAAATATTATCTTTCCATTTGGCTGCTAGATTTATGTATCTTTTTCCATGCTTTATATAAGGTTACTTTCTATATATATATATATATGTTTGTGTGCCACAAAATTTGAAATCAATTTTTGAAAGCTTTTTTCTCAACCAATTTTGCTCAAATTTTGCACACTCATTTTCGATGACAATACAAGGAAATGGAAAAATTTGACCAAAAAAAGTTAATTAAGTTAACAAAAATTTAATTTTATATTTTCCCATACATTTTATTTATTTGATATGAATTGCGTATTACGTCACAAAAATCATTGATTTGCAAATCATTTGCAGTTTCGAAGACATTAAAGCGCAGCGATTCAAAACCTATTGTTTTAAGTTATTAAGTAATAAGTCTTAAGTTATTAAGTTAAAAACCTATTGTTTTAAGTTATTAAGTTAATAAGTCTTAAGTTATTAAGCTAAAAAACAAAAATTTAGTAAAAACAGTAATTTTTAAATTAAAAAAAAAAAAAAAACAGTAGATTTTCCTTCTACAAAAGATAACAAAAAAAGAATTTCTAGGCCCAATAAAATTCTGCTTGCATAAAGCATGGATTTGAAAAAAGAATTTTTTTTTGATTTACTAGTTTCATTCATACTAGTGCTCTAAGGTTATCGCTAAATCATAGATTTTTCTTGAGTTTGTTTTGCATTAAGCTAAATTTTTTGTATAAATAAATTACACAGATAGTTTATAAATAATACAAAAGTATTGTTCATTTGTTATGTTGTTGGTTTGTGAAAACAAAAGCTCCAGTCAATTGAATGAACCTTTTTACATTTTTTTTCCACCTATTTTGTGTAGCCTCCTCTGGTGTAATCAAATTTATATTTTGGTGCTCTGCTTGTCTGGTTTATGATAAATTTAAGTTTCAATGTCAATAATAAGTGCTCATGTTTGTACAACCCAGGACTTATAATTGTAGCTTGTATACTCTGTTAATATGGTTGGTAAATATTTCAGTTAAATAATTCAGTTTATTGGTAAATAGTTCAGTTATAACTGAAATCTCCTAGTATTACTACACCAGCATACATTTTAATATCAACTTTGCATTATGTAAAACTTGCATTATGTAAAACTTGTCTAAAATTATGTCTATTTATTTTTTTGGTCTATATATATAAATGTTTGAGTTATCGGGACATTCTATAACACGAACTTTTGCTGATAAGTAAAAATAATTTGAGTTATCAAAAGTTTTGATATCAAAGGAAAAAACAATACTTTATAAATTAAAAAGTGCTCAGTGCTTAAAATGTCACTCAGTCTTAGTTTTGAAAAAACTTCTTTATCAAATATAGTTGAGATTAAATTGAGCTTTTGTTAAAAATGTTTGTCACTAAAACTGAGGGGCATATAGTCATACAAAACTTGAAGTGCTTCTTGAATACCAGTAACTTTAGGGCAAACTGGATTGATCGCATTATCATCAACATAATCTTACTCGTCATCAGCATCATGTTCATTTAACGCATTTTTTACTTCTTATATCAACTGTTCATCTATTAGTAAAGGTACTGAATAAGTTTTATCTGCAGAAATGACATCTTTAGCTGATATACCTGGAGGGCAAAAATTATCTATTTTTCTCTCTGATTTTAAAGATTTTTAAATGGGTTGTCATCTTCATCCGAATGGGCAGATACCTGCTGATCTTTTGAAATTCCTGATTTTGCAAAACAATTAACAATGGTGGAAGTTTTCACTTTTTGCCATGCAAGATCAAGCATTTTTATTGCATCTAAAATCAAAAAAATAGAAATATCTTATCTTTTATCAATAGCTACAACCAGTCTTTGTAATGCCAAAGATCTGTAATAAACTAATCCATTCGTTAAAGTTTAGACGTGATATTTTGGTGGTAAAAAAATGAGCCTAATAGATTTTAGATTATCAATCATCTGATTTGATGGGCAGATCTATTATCAACGCCTTTTTCTTTTTTCTTTTGTAAACTTTGAACCCATTTCCCATATCCACTCTTTGAACAGTACGCTACCCATCCAGCTTTTATTTTAATTTCTGTAACTGCAAGGAAAGGGCATAAATCTTTTGAAGCAGCAAGGTGATTATAATTTACCTATTGCAAAGATAGGAATTTTCTCACCCAGAGCAAATCCCAGTAAGAAAAATTTAACTGTGCTTTTTCCCAATACAAGCCTCAGATTGAAGATTTAGTGACTTATTAGGTTGCATATGAAAAAATGATCCAAATTCATCTGCATTATAAATTTCATCAAGTTTATACCTGGATACAATTTTTTTATAATAAGATTTTTGATTCCTTAAAAAAAACTAATTTTAACTTTTCTTAAACAAATTTATGGTCAAATAGATTTAAATGAAATAGGTTCTACAACCCAGAAGCTGAACTTTTAAACAAAATACTAACGTTTACCCTTTAAAACAACTAACATTACCAAAAACAGTTACCATTTAAAAACAAATCAGAAAGTTTCAAAAAACTTCTACTAATTTCTATATTAATTTAAAAAGTTTGTATTTTATCTATAACATTATTACTTATAACATTATTAACTTTTATTTAATCAACTAACAATTATCAATTTGTACTTTATGTGCAAACTTTTTTAGTGAAATCAATTTAATTTTGTATCATTATCATAAATCAGCTAGAAGCTACATAGTATAAAAGTTGAAAACTTCAAGAGAATAAACCAATCAGAGGAACTGAATAAGTACGCTTTATTGTATGTATTTGATTGTAATTTTAAGCCTTTTTCTTATTTTTATTGCATTTGGTTCATTTTTACTCAGGGTATCAAATATGGAGAGGGGGTCAGGGTTGACAACTTTGCAGTGACTTCTTTGGTATTGGAATCATACATGTTGGAGATTTTAAAAATACTGTGGTATTAAAATTGCTTGAAAATTTGGCTAAAATGCTGGTAAAGGTAGACATTATACTGGTAAAATCAGATGATTGTCTTAAAGAAGCAATCATATGAATGTTAAAAACATTTAGCTGTTAAAAGCAGATATTTGGCTTTTAGGAACCATCAAATGGCTGGTACTTACAGATGGATGACTAATAGAAGCACAGATGTGACTAGTAATAGCCATCTTACATGTATCAGCAACATGGTTTCAATGAAATTAATATTAGTAGTTTCTGCTGTAAGAAAGTCTACTTCGGAAAAAAAACATTTCTATCAACTGACCATATGCCTGCCTTTTTAAAGCTATTTATAGCATTTATCGTTGTGGCAGCTTTCAGGTAGACTGAGCCAAAAAGTGCAACTATTTAAAATTGAACTTATAATTTAGAATTGAAACCAAACGCCCAGGATTTGTTCTCAACTATTTCCTGATATTATGGTCATAGTAAGTGCTAAGTGGCTTTATAAAAACCAATTCCAAGGGCTGCATTTGATGTGTGAGGAAGCAAACACAGAAGAATTCCACCATTCTTTTTTGCAATGTTAATCAGTTCAATGCTTTTAGTGTAAGACTTATGTTCATCTAAAATGGAGAACTTATTTTCGCATCTGAATTTTAAATAAAATTTTTTAACTGAACAATAAACAACTTTTTTTGTACTCAGCTGTTCGAGTGACATTCAGCCCAGGCACCTGGTGTTGCTCCATCCACTCATTCTGGCTTTATTCATTTACAAGGAAAAATCGTCATGGATGACATGCCCCTCCTACTTGCTGAAGAGCAAATAAATGCTGTGACAAGCTGACTCTTATCAACTGAAGTGATAGAACCAAATTGTCTCTTCCCTTTGGTTGAAACAATTTTAGAGAGACACTTCAGAACACCTTTGAAACAACTGTTTTTTTCAGAATTCTAGATACTTTCAACATGTAGCTTACTTGCATGGACACAAATGCTTGTTGATTCGATGTTGTTTATAATTTCTCATACTATTAAAACAATTATTATTTAAATAGCACTTTTTTTTACCAAAAACTACAAAGATTTCTAATATAAATTTTTACAATTGTCTTATATATATATATATATATATATCTTATATATATATATATCTTATATATATATATATATATCTTATATATATATATATATATATATATATATATATATATATATATCTTATATATATATCTTATATATATATCTTATATATATATCTTATATATATATCTTATATATATATATATATATATATATATATATATATATATATATATATATATATATATATATATATAAGATAATTGTAAAAATTTGTATTAGAAATCTTTGTAGTTTTTGGTAAAAAAAAGTGCTTATCTTATATATATACAGTAGTGGTCAAAAAATACAGGCAGGCTACGTTTTTTAAACTTTTTTAACTTATTGTTTATTTATGGCGTTATTACCTTGGGTACAAGTAATTTTTTTATTATATTTTGATTTTTGAAGATATTTTGATGTATTTTACTCTGTCAGGTTGCCATAGTTGTGATATTATGGGTAAAAAGCGTGATATTAATAACTTTGTTAAAGGTAAAATAAATGCACTATTTTCTGAGGGCTATTCTCAAAGTAGTATAGCAAAACAATTAAAAATATCAAGATTTGCCGTGCAAAATGCTTTGCGTGTGCAAGGCTATTCAAATCGCAAAAATTGTGGTAGAAAATGTGAGTACATCACGAGAAGACCATATTTTAAAGAGAATTGTTAATAGTGAGCCCCACACAATATCTGCAAGGTTATCACAACTTGTTATGGAAAGGCGACTTACTATTAGTTCGAGAACAATTAGAAGAAGGTTTTGTTATGACTTTGGTCTAGTTGCAAGAAGACCAGCTATAAAACCTTTATTAACTCCATCTCAATTACAAGCTAGGATTAAATTTTGTAAGAGTTTAAAAAACAAGACACCGGAATGGTGGGAGCGCGTAATGTTTACAGACGAAAGTATGTTTCAACAAATTAGAAGCACAGGCTATAATTATGTTAGAAGACCTGTGGGAGAACGCCTAAATCCACAGTATACCATAAAAACAGTAAAACAACTTCCTTGAGTCATGGTATGGGGAGCAATCACATCGCAAGACCGATGCGGGTTGCACATCTTTAAAAAAGATGAAAAAGTCAATGCACAAAAGTATCTAAGTGTATTGAAAGACAAAGTGAAACTGCGCATGGAAATTACTAAAACCAGCATTTTTCAGCAAGATTCACTACCTTATCATACAGCTAAAACAGCTAAGAATTGGTTTACTGATAATAAAATTGAATTATTATCTAATTGGCCCTCAAGCTTACTCAATCTTAATGTTATCGAGAACTGCTCGAATATAATGAAACAGAAAGTTGCAACACATCAGCCAAAATCTGAAGAACATCTTCAAAAAGTTCTTAAAGAAGTGTGGACTAATGAAATCACTTGAGAATTTTGTAAAACATTAATACATAGTATGCCAAGAGGAATACAAGCCGTGCTTGATAATATGGGACATCCGACAAAGTATTGAACTATAACATTCAAGTCATTTAAACTTTTGCTATAATTTGATGCTATAACTATTATATTATAATATTAACAATTTTTGATAATTTTTATCTATTTTTTTTATTTATTTTACATTTTCTTTTATGTTTATTCAATAAAAAATTGACACTGCAAAACTTGAGTTATTTTTTATGACGTGCCTTAATTTTTTGGCCACTACTGTATGTATATATATATATATATATATATATATATATATATATATATATATATATATATATATATATATATATATATATATATATATATATATATATATATATATATATAAGCCTATAAAAAATTCAATAACCCAGTTTATATATATTACTATTTTTTGTTTGCATTTGTATTTATTACAAAAGATTCTAAATGAGAAATTAAAATTTGAAAAATGAATGCTCAATATAAAATTAACAAATTGGTTTCAGCTAATAACTTTTTCTATTATTTAATATAAATATTTTAATTCTTACTCCTTTTTCCACATGGATTGAAAAGATTTTACTCTTTTTCTACGAATTTTCAACATAAAAACAATTGAAAACAAAACAAAACTAATTAAAACAGGAACTAATATTGCCACAACCACAATAGAGGATTTTGCTAAATAAATGAAAAATACCAATTAATTTAT